>NC_141697.1:988101646-988465646 GCF_964263255.1 Lissotriton vulgaris | reverse complement strand
TGCTCCTTTAGCTGTAAATCAGGACCTTTGTGGCATACAGTTAAGGTCAGAGCAGGGTCACACAATAGTTGCAAGCAGGCAACCGAATTCTGGAGGGCCCCCTCAGGAAGCAATACAAAGAATCGTTACAAATCATGAGGTTGACCTTTTGCACCTGCTCATTGCTTTTGCTTTTGCTGAAATCGTTTTGCGGTTTTTTTCGCGCTATTCGCGGGGCGCGGCGTCGTGCGAAACCGACCGCGGAAGCCGCCAATTCGTGCGAATGAGCATTTTATTTTTTTGCGGCTTGTTGTTTCGCGAGTTTTTTTGCAGTATTCGCGAGCCGCTTGCAGCGCAACACGCGAATTTACCCCAAGGTCGAGTACGGGCGCGGCCATTTTGTTTGCGTGACGTATTTCCGTTTCCGCCCGCTATGTATAATCTCGCGCAGTAAGCGCATTGCGAGTAGAGGTTCGCACGAGATCGCGCGGGAAATCTAGAGGTTCGCACGAGATCGCGAGGAAAATCTCGCGCGAACTGACTTTCGCGCTCGGAAACGGGCGCCGGCCATCTTGTTTTTCATTCATTTCCTGTGTCTGGGCATGGTGTTTAATCCTCTTGATATCTTTCCCATCCTTTGCTTGTTTTCAGTTTTTTTTTTACGATTTTGCTTCTTATCTATCCCTCTCTTTTCCTAGCTGTATATTTTTGTCTTTTCTGCTATTTTTCTTTACTTTTAAACTACTTTTGTAAACTCTTTTCTTTTCTTCTTCCCTATCCTATTCTTTCTTAATTTTCTACTTCTTCCTACCTTACCTGCCCAGACCATGGTCAAGCCAGGCGCCGTGAAGCTGCCCAGGCACTTGAGGGCCGCAGCGGCGGCGGGGAGTAGTGCTGGACCCAGTGGCAGGACAGCAGGCGTGAGATCGAGGGGGGAGCAGGTGACGCGCCGGGAGATATTCAGCCCGGAGGAAGTGGGCGCGCTGGTCTACTTCGTCCAGCGCCGCCTGCCCAGGACCATCGCGGGAGGCGGCAGGATCGCGGCCGGCGGCTATAACATGCGGGAGCGCCGGAAGCGGTGGGAGAAGGTGTGCTGGGCCATATCCCACCTCTACGGGGTCCAGCGCACCTACAGCCAGGTCACCCATCGCTGGACGGACCTCCTGGACCGCGAGCGCGACCTGCTGGACCAGCTCGGCTTGGAGATCCCCGGCCTTGGTGAGTAGTAGTAGCCATTGGCATTTAATCACTCACTACTATGATGTTTTCTCCTGCTCTGTGTTGTTGTATTGCAAATATTTGTTTTTTACATGGAGCAAGCCAATAATGCCGCTGATGACGATTACATTGTAGTTAAATTATATTTCAAAATCTTCTGTGCATTTCAGGTGCACTGCTCTCCTTCTCAGTGGGGTTGCTACTATGCTTATTTGTTTTCTATTTCGTGGTCTCATTGGCCTGAGTAACTATTATGTATGAGTGTACTTAACAGAACTGCGTAATGCTAGACACTAGGGGGCAGATTACATTTACAAGCCCCTTGCGCCACGTTTACGTTGCCTTGCGTGACGCAACAGCGGCGTAAACGTGCCGCATCCCTGCAAGTCATTTACAGCATGACGCATCTAGGGAGATGCGTCACGTTATAAAGCCATGGGCCTGCACCACAATGGGTGCGTTCCTAGTACGCAGGGTGGGCGGTCCAGCGGCTGTGCGCCTCGCAAAATTGCCTGCGTGAAATCTACAAGATTTAACGCAGGCACTTCTGCGACGCTGCTACGTCAATTCAATTCCTTATGTCTGCTCGAAGCAGGCGAAAGGACTGACACAGCATGTAAAGTATTGGGTGGCCCTGAGCATTACTGGAGTTGCATTGCGTTGGCGACGTGACTCCAGCGATGCGCCGCTCTTACGTGACGAGATGCGTCACGCAAGTGCCTACCCTTGCGCCAGGGCGCGCCGCATTGTAAATGAGGCACATCTGCCGTGTCGCAAGGGTAGTTTTGCGTGACGCATTTGATCTGGCGCATCTCTGGAGATGCGCCAGAACGCGTAAGTAAGTATGCCCCTAAGGGGCAGAATTGCAATTACCGTCGCATCCCTGCAAAGTAGCAGGGATGCGCCATTAATTGTGCGGCCCGCTACCACCACCAAACATGGTGCGCCGTATTTGCAATGCGGCGCCCCATGGGCCCAAAACGTCACCGAAGCTTTACTGCTGGAGTTGCGTCGCAACGATGGCGCAGCTCCATCAATGCTCTGGGGTACCCTATCTCCCCAATGCTGGGTCAAGCCGTACGTCTGCTTCAAGCAGGTGCAGGGTTTGTGTGACGCATCATTGTCCTAAAGGTGACTGATTGATATTTTGTAGATTTCCCTCAGCCACTATTAGGATGTGTTCCAGCGCAGGAATGCCCTCCCTTGCGCCGGAACGCCCCCTGATGGCGCAGGGCTTTATAACGGGATGCATCTCCCAAATGCGTCACGTTGTTATAATATTATACGCCGCACCATGGCGCCCTTTTTTGTTTAGCTGCTGCGTCACAAAAGTCACGCAAGAACGGCGCAAAAGAGCCGCAAGGGCTTAAATCTGCCCCTTCCTTTGTAACCCTGACAATAAGAAAAATAGTGGCGGTGGATTGATAGTTTGACTATTTAAATGACTGGTAATGTAGCAGGCAACTGTTAGTGTTGTCACTGATCTGACTGAAATCACAATGGAGTTTGTCTGTCACTTTGCGTCTTGCCTGCGGACTGCTGCCTGCCAGTCCTAGGTGAACGTTTCAGTACTTTGTTTAGTGAGTTACGTGACTTTCGAAGTCACAGGTCCGCATATAAATGAAAAGTAACCATAATCAATATAATTTCGCAGAAATATTTTGTTATTGTTCTTTTGAAATGTTTGATTTGGTTGACATTGACAAGCAACAATCATCCATGTTTTCTGTTCTTTCTTTCATGTTGTACGTCAGCTCCCCCCAGGGGCGAGAGGAGGACACAGGAGCAGCAGGCGGCGGATGCTGTTCATCAACAGGGCCAGGATCGGGCAGGCGAGGGCTCCTCTGCTGGCCCCAGTAAGTTTTCATTTTAGACTAGTACCTATTTTTCCTAGCGTTCCTCATTTGACTTTTTTCAAAATTGTCTTTGCTCTTCTTGTAGACTGTATCTAAATTCTTATCCTGCCTCTACTATGACTCCCTGTGGTATTACTAGATTATTCTTATTAGTCTGTCTGTGTAGCTAACTAAGATTGCACGGTTGGCGAAACTCCCATGATTCTAGTCAGCAATAGCTCTATCAACTTAGTGCAGTCCTCTGGGATTGTCCATAATGTCTTTTGAAGTGTTCTATCTGGACTCATGCTTGCAAAAATTGCAAAACCTTTCGCTCAGTCACTCTAGTCTGGACCAAAAAACACAGATTGTATTTAACTTTAAAAGCTTTATTAAAAGTAAACACATTTATTAAAATGAAGTCATAATAAAACTAAACGTTTAACTGATAATGGAAAAGTGGTTAGTGCTGACGATTAATTGAAGACATTTCTTGTGGTCGAGCCGAGCTCTCACCTGGTTTCAACTTGATCTTGTTGTTAGAAGTCCATCTTCTGTCTGTGTGGAGAAAAATGGTGCGTGTTAAAAAAACAGCCTTCATCAGTTGTGCCAAAAAGTGCAGCAAGACAACCTTCCCTGGAAAAAGGGACATTTTTTTTTAACTTTAACGACAGTCACAAATTACATTGTTTTCACATGTCTTCATTCCTAGACCAAATACTAGTGACTGCTTTATTCTAACATTCTTAAATGTACTTTGTAGGTGGAACATCTGGTGGCGGGGCCAGTGTGGAGGTGGTGGTGCTCGACACCGAGGCGGAGGGCGAATCGGGCGATGCTTCAGGGGAGGAGGCGGCGGCGGCAGCTGTGAGAGTTGAGACGGTGGTGGTGGCGGCCAGAGGTAAGCTCTTATATATTCCTTACTTATTGAGATTGAAGACTAGCTGGGAAGGCAAGAATATGAGATGCATGGCTGGGTGAATGATGAAGCAATGATGGGTGGAAGGACAACAGCCTGGGTGGGTGACACAGAAACTGTATGTGTCCATATACCTGGATCATGCTACTATCTGACTCTTAGATAGCATATGTGTATCTAGAGCAGGGGTACTCCTAGTACGGCCCGCGGGCCGGTGGTGGCCCGGCAAGCCTTCGTTGGCGGTGCGCTGACCTTGCAGACAATCACTGCTCCCCCGGCCCCCACAGAGCAGAGGCTTTTTTGTATTTCACCTGTTAGCGCCCCTGCATCTCCACTCTGACAATCACTGCTCCCCCGGCCCCCACAGAGCAGAGTGGAGATGCAAGGCCACAAAGAGGTGAAATAGAACTAAGCCTCTGCTCTGTGGGGCCGGGCAAGCAGTGATTGTCAGGGTGGAGAAGCAGGGGCGCTAAAACAAACAAAGCCTCAATAATATGTTAATGGTCTTTTAAAGACCTGTTAAGTACTTTGGTGTTGTTGTCTGTGTGTGCGCGTTGAGGAAGCGGTCTCAACCCGGGCTGAAGGCTGACACAGATAGACACACACACAGTGAGATGACAGAGGGAGAGGGAGGGCAGGAGGGAGAGAGAGATGGAGGGAGGGCAGGAGGGACAGCAGGAGGGAGAGAGATGTATGTAAATGCTGGGTCTGGTGGCTCAGTGGATGAGGGCATCTGCTGCAGGGACCTGTGTGCAACCTCATGGTCACAAGTTATCGTTTTGCTTTAGCCCCGCCCCCTCTGACTCCGCCCCCACCAGTGCGGCCCTCGGCCCCAAACTACACTGTAAATGTAGCCCCTGAGAGAAAGTTTGTGAGTACCCATGATCTAGAGAGAGTAGACGGTCAGTGGATGAACTAAGTGTAACTTTGAAGAGCATGTAACACTAACACTGCACCCGCACGTCCGTTCCAGTGTAGGAAAGGCAAGGAAAAGAACTTTTAATTTTGTCCAAATACTACCATAAATAGTAGCAGTAGTTTGTATTGCAAGCACTGCATAGATCCGGTTATTATGGTGGCCACTCCCTACCTCTCTTAATAAGTTTAGTAGTACTCAGTCATTCATGTGTGGATGTATCACTGCCTGTCACTCAATAAAAAGCAAAGCACCTAAAGTCATCCCATATATAAGCAAAAACATCCCATGTGAAGTGATAGATAATCAGATTATTTATCTTCTTCAATTTTCCATTTCTAGTACTCATTTCCACTGTAGGGTGAAAGTTAAATTAATTAAGCAGTAGCCCTTGAGTTGTAACAGAGTATTCTCAGTGCCACCCGTAATAGAAAAGTAAGAGATTCACCACCTGCATGTACTGGACGGGTACAGTAACGCAACGGCAACGCAAGTCTAGGTCACTCCTCATGGCGTGCGTCTCTTTTTCTCGGGTGCAAGTTTACCGCGCTGGCATTATGCCGGCTTGCAGAAAATAACGTACCAATTTTCCAAAACAAGAGACAAGAAGAAGAATAAGACTGGTGTACTTTCATAGTCGACTCCAATGGAAGTCCACAGTGCTCATAGAATTTGTTCCTTAAACTCCCACTAATGTTAGAGCAAGGATGAAGAAGTGTGAGGTTAGATAGATACTGGCCTCAATAGTTATGTAATGCGCTTGCAAGTTGCTAGTTGTACTGCAGCACACATTTCTGCTGAATGATTGAGTTAATCTTAAAGAGCATTGGTTACAGACTATGTCTTTCTTTCTTCATATAGGTTCTCCTTCCAAACGAACAAGGAGGAAGGAGCTGGCTAGAGCGGCCCGGCAACGGAGAATCGAGGCCACTGTTGCGGAATATCGGCGGCTGGTGGCCCTGGAGGACGTGGAAAGTGTGCGGTCGACAACAACGACAACGTCGTCCTCCGTGGCCTCACCGGCTGCCACCGTGACCCAGCACAGTGGTCCACCGAGACTGAGCCGGGCTGCCAAAGGCAAACGCCACCGCCGAGCAGCAAGGCCAACAGCTGCTTCTCACAGGCCTTGCACCTGCAAGGCAGTGAAGGCACGCCTGCGCCGCACCACCCTGATGGTGTCCCGCCTTCAGCAGGAGCTCGCCTTGCTCCGCGAGGAGCATGATGCCCTGGCCCAAAAAGTGAACAGCATCCACCCATAGTGTCCCTTGCCCCTTTTTTAGAGACTTTTGGGGGGTGGGAATTGGGAGTTGGGTTTTTGGGGACTTTTGAAGGACAATCGTTGGGGTTAGGGAGGGTCTTGCGGGAGATTATTTTGTTAGGGATATAAATATACTTTTTCAAACTTTATCTGAGCATACCTGTTTTTTACTGCTTGCCTGGTGGGTGGGGGTTTAACGTTGACTGTTTTCCTGAAAGTTTAGTTCCATTTTCTTCCTTTAAGTGTAAATGCCCAAATGTTTTCAACACTAAGTGCCTCTCACAGACTAAGTGAAGTGAATCCAAGAGTCCTAGGACTTTAGTAGTACTACCTTCAGGCTCTCGTCTCTCGTACTAATACTCCATTATACCCCCAAACCACCAAACGCTTATCTTACCTGTAATTTGTGTTTGAAAGTAGGGCTAGGCCCAGGGCTGGCTCCACGGGAAACACCGAATAACGTTGGCAATCTTGGTCGGATAAAATTTCCTCATAGCGGTGGTAGTAGTGGTGTGACACAGTGGCAGTTGCATGCCTATGAAAAAAAAGAAAATGAAATCTGGTTTGTCCTCCTGAGCAATTCAACGGTACAACTGAGAATATAGCAGGTGACAGAAGTACAGTAGAGCAGTGCCACATTGTAGCCTAACAAATGGTAAAGTATAACTACTAATTCGGTTGAAGTTCTTTCACATTAGCAATGGTTCTTTGTCAAGCAGAGTAAGAATATATCATCGACAACTGTGGAAAGAAAGAATGCGACAGTACAGGGCCTGTGTGGAATTATTGATAACTATATTCAACATAAGGTCTCTGTAGCCAGATACCCGAGAGCCTTGCTGGTCACTATAAATCCATTCACAACAACACTCAATGGGGTTGGTCTGGAAGGTGTCACGCCGTGATCCAGTCGATGCAAATATGGTTCCACCTCCAAATGTCACCAACACCCAGAAGTGTAAACACAGGGTGTTCGAGGCATTAGGCGAGGGAGAAAAATAACAAACTAAAATAAAAAATGTGGGATGGGTAAAGGTAGGGTCAGCAGGGAAAGGATACCTGTAAGAGAAGACAAGACAGGCATCAGTGAAGTGATGTCCTAACATACAAGGGTACTCTCATATAGTCTCACTAAATAGTCTGCAAGTCTCCCGCCTACTCATGGGAAATGTAGTTTCATAGTACGGTAGGCGCTTAGGGGCTGCGTAACCTGACAGAAGGTATAGTAGATAAAAAAGGAGAAATTGCTTTTTTTCTAGGTGTCCCCTCACTCACCAGGGTTGCCCCTTGGTGACATGCTTCATCATTGGGGCCATCCCAGTCCTCTACGGCCTGGGGCGTGCTGCGACTTGCGAATTACGTAGGAGCACTTACAAATGACTATGTGTGGTGCAGATAGTGGAGTGGACTAAGTGATGTGTTAAGGGATCAATGTAGAAGCCGAGAGAGAGCAAAGAAATGCAGTCACAGTCAGAGAAAAAGGCAAGGGATACTGTATCTATGTGGTTGTAGTGGTCCTGTTGGAAGTGGTAAGTAAGTTGCCCGCAGAAAAAAAATCCTCCTATTAGCGGCACTCCTCCATTGCAGCCGACGCTTCGTCCACCGATGTTGGTCACCAGAAGACACCCTGTCCACTGCCTGCCTGATGCTGAATTGTGGCTCGCTACTGTGAAGCCTGACTCCATCCTTTTTTCCCCATTGCAGAGACTGAAACCCGGCCTGTAATTATTCAACGAAAAACAGGAAGTGATATAATATTACAACACCACTGATAAATAAATATAAGGTATGTAGGCTGTGGAGTGCAAAAAGTCACAATTTGTTTTTCCTAGTAGACAGACAGTACAATGTTTTTGAAAGTGCGTACTCTGAGTCACCTTTTGAAGGATAAGTAAGTATGGGCAAATTAATGTAGCGGATCTTGCCCCTCAAGCTAGGTGTACTGTAAACTGTGTTTTAGAACAAAAATAGATCTTCCTAGCAGTGCTCCCACCCAAAAAACGAGGCCTAGCAGAAAACTGGAGACAAAACTTACTTTGAAAGTAAAAGTAGGCCGAAGTACCCTAATTACCCATTACCCCCCGTGGATTGTATTCAAACCACTTGCAAGCAACCAAGCAAAAGTAGCCATAGCCAGCATCGCTCCAAGACTCGAAATCCCCCCCACTCAAACACATGCAATAGAAATACTGCTAACCCTAACGAACCCTAAGTTAAGAATAGTGGCAAAGGCTTTCTTTAACTATGCCAAATCCCCCCTTTCCCACCATGGATTTTCTTCAAATGACTTGCAACCAAAATTACACATTCTCACGAGTGCTCTAAGACCCCAGAACTCAGTTTGAAAAATCTAGAACACCCCGATACACATGCAATCCTGCTGCTAGGGCTAACCCTAACGAACCCTAAGTTACAAAAAGTGCCAAAACTAAAGGCTTTTCCGCGCGGATTTTGTCCCAACCACTTCTACCCGGTATTAGACCTTCCCAGGAATGCCCCAAGACCCGGCAACCCACCCGCCAAGAAGCATAACACCCCCAAACAGGCCAAAAGCAAAATCTCATACTTGCAATATTTCTGGGCCTTCGGTCCAAACGCGCTGCGTAGCTAGGCCATAAGTCGGGGTTGGCACGACGGATTTCCTGAAAAGCAAATGCAATCAAGATTAGAGTGTCCCAGCAGTGCTCCCAGACCACGAAACTCACCCGCAAACAGACGGAACCCCCCCTAAGAGCACCTCAAAGGCAAGCAAGTCATCAAAAACACAAAAAAAATTCCGCCTGGGATTTGGTCCAAAACACTTTTATCCGGTATTAGAGCTTCCCAGCAATGGCCCCAGAGCCGTCAACCCAGGAGAAAACGAGTAGAAGACCCCCAAACAGCCAAAGAGCAAAAGTACAAAAATGGGGACTTAGTCACTTTTTCACAAATTTCCCAAATCACTCCGCGCGCGCTCTGCAGCTAGGCCCTAAGTCCCCTCAGCCACCATGGATTTGCTTCAAACCTCTTGCAAAGTAAAGTATATATAGCCAGCAGTGCTCCCACACCACGAAACTCACCCGCAAACACCAGGAAGCCCCCCAAACAGGCCCCCGAAAACGCTACATAGAGCAAAATGTCTGAAATAGCCCAAAAAAAATCGGCCTGGATTTTGTCCCAACCACTTCTACCCGGTATTAGACCTTCCCAGGAATGCCCCAAGACCCGGCAACCCACCCGCCAAGAAGCATAACACCCCCAAACAGGCCAAAAGCAAAATCTCATACTTGCAATATTTCTGGGCCTTCGGTCCAAACGCGCTGCGTAGCTAGGCCATAAGTCGGGGTTGGCACGACGGATTTCCTGAAAAGCAAATGCAATCAAGATTAGAGTGTCCCAGCAGTGCTCCCAGACCACGAAACTCACCCGCAAACACCAGGAAGCCCCCCAAACAGGCCCCCGAAAACGCTACATAGAGCAAAATGTCTGAAATAGCCCAAAAAAAATCGGCCTGGATTTTGTCCCAACCACTTCTACCCGGTATTAGACCTTCCCAGGAATGCCCCAAGACCCGGCAACCCACCCGCCAAGAAGCATAACACCCCCAAACAGGCCAAAAGCAAAATCTCATACTTGCAATATTTCTGGGCCTTCGGTCCAAACGCGCTGCGTAGCTAGGCCATAAGTCGGGGTTGGCACGACGGATTTCCTGAAAAGCAAATGCAATCAAGATTAGAGTGTCCCAGCAGTGCTCCCAGACCACGAAACTCACCCGCAAACACCAGGAAGCCCCCCAAACAGGCCCCCGAAAACGCTACATAGAGCAAAATGTCTGAAATAGCCCAAAAAAAATCGGCCTGGATTTTGTCCCAACCACTTCTACCCGGTATTAGACCTTCCCAGGAATGCCCCAAGACCCGGCAACCCACCCGCCAAGAAGCATAACACCCCCAAACAGGCCAAAAGCAAAATCTCATACTTGCAATATTTCTGGGCCTTCGGTCCAAACGCGCTGCGTAGCTAGGCCATAAGTCGGGGTTGGCACGACGGATTTCCTGAAAAGCAAATGCAATCAAGATTAGAGTGTCCCAGCAGTGCTCCCAGACCACGAAACTCACCCGCAAACACCAGGAAGCCCCCCAAACAGGCCCCCGAAAACGCTACATAGAGCAAAATGTCTGAAATAGCCCAAAAAAAATCGGCCTGGATTTTGTCCCAACCACTTCTACCCGGTATTAGACCTTCCCAGGAATGCCCCAAGACCCGGCAACCCACCCGCCAAGAAGCATAACACCCCCAAACAGGCCAAAAGCAAAATCTCATACTTGCAATATTTCTGGGCCTTCGGTCCAAACGCGCTGCGTAGCTAGGCCATAAGTCGGGGTTGGCACGACGGATTTCCTGAAAAGCAAATGCAATCAAGATTAGAGTGTCCCAGCAGTGCTCCCAGACCACGAAACTCACCCGCAAACACCAGGAAGCCCCCCAAACAGGCCCCCGAAAACGCTACATAGAGCAAAATGTCTGAAATAGCCCAAAAAAAATCGGCCTGGATTTTGTCCCAACCACTTCTACCCGGTATTAGACCTTCCCAGGAATGCCCCAAGACCCGGCAACCCACCCGCCAAGAAGCATAACACCCCCAAACAGGCCAAAAGCAAAATCTCATACTTGCAATATTTCTGGGCCTTCGGTCCAAACGCGCTGCGTAGCTAGGCCATAAGTCGGGGTTGGCACGACGGATTTCCTGAAAAGCAAATGCAATCAAGATTAGAGTGTCCCAGCAGTGCTCCCAGACCACGAAACTCACCCGCAAACACCAGGAAGCCCCCCAAACAGGCCCCCGAAAACGCTACATAGAGCAAAATGTCTGAAATAGCCCAAAAAAAATCGGCCTGGATTTTGTCCCAACCACTTCTACCCGGTATTAGACCTTCCCAGGAATGCCCCAAGACCCGGCAACCCACCCGCCAAGAAGCATAACACCCCCAAACAGGCCAAAAGCAAAATCTCATACTTGCAATATTTCTGGGCCTTCGGTCCAAACGCGCTGCGTAGCTAGGCCATAAGTCGGGGTTGGCACGACGGATTTCCTGAAAAGCAAATGCAATCAAGATTAGAGTGTCCCAGCAGTGCTCCCAGACCACGAAACTCACCCGCAAACACCAGGAAGCCCCCCAAACAGGCCCCCGAAAACGCTACATAGAGCAAAATGTCTGAAATAGCCCAAAAAAAATCGGCCTGGATTTTGTCCCAACCACTTCTACCCGGTATTAGACCTTCCCAGGAATGCCCCAAGACCCGGCAACCCACCCGCCAAGAAGCATAACACCCCCAAACAGGCCAAAAGCAAAATCTCATACTTGCAATATTTCTGGGCCTTCGGTCCAAACGCGCTGCGTAGCTAGGCCATAAGTCGGGGTTGGCACGACGGATTTCCTGAAAAGCAAATGCAATCAAGATTAGAGTGTCCCAGCAATGCTCTCAGACCATGAAACTCACCCACAAACAGACGGAACCCCCCCTAAGAGCACCTCAAAGGCAAGCAAGTCATCAAAAACACAAAAAAATTTCCGCCTCGGATTTGGCACAAACCACTTTTAGTGCTTCCCAGCAATGGCCCCAGACCCGTCAACTCACCTGCAAAGAGGTAGAACAACACCCCCACAAGTGCTGAGTCTTTCTTCATTGGGCGTAAACCAGCCCTCTGCTTTGATGGAAATAGGAGTCTGGAGGAGGAGGATAGAGGAGCATGTTCTTCTGAACTTGTGAACCTGAGGAATGCAGACTGCGGCACCTTCAAATAAATTAGCAAACAAGTGAAGACAGTTCTGCTGATGGGCTTGTCTTTGTGATAATCTGATTAAAGTTTGAATTATATTAACTGTGCACAACAAAGAAAGACAGACACACAGGAATAAAAGTGAATAAGGATGAAAAAGAAAGTTATTGATTCGTTGTCTCATTTTCAGGGCTCGAAGTCGGAATCACGGTCCAGGAATAAGAATAAGGCTTCGTCATCATACTCTGCGAATTCAGCCCGGGTGAGGTCAGTGCCACCTGACAGAGTAGAAATTCCCTCATCTATGGTGCTGGCCACCTCCTCTTCATCCGGCACGCTCTCTCGTACTCTTATATCTGGTGGTATGAGGTGCTGATTCATCTTGATCATTGTTAACCTCTCCACATTTTTGGGCGAGAGGCGGCTCCGTTTGGGAGTTACAATCCCACCAGCCGCACTGAAAACCCGTTCAGAAGACACACTTGCGAGTGGGCAAGACAAGTAGTTTAAAGCCAGGTTGGTGAGCTGTGGCCACAATTCTTTTTTCCCATGCCAATACGCCAATGGGTCAGAATTAACATAGACCTCTGTGGAGTCATTCAGATAGTCCTTCACCATCGACTCAAGGTCCTCCTCCAAGGTTCCTCCACTTTGCGTAGCTCTTGCTGTGCCTCTGGCCTTTTGAGAACCAAACCCACGCAGAGCTAGCCAATCCTCTTCAGCCTCCAATGTTTCTGCTGTCTTTCGTGCAGATGATGCGGTTGCCGGTGTCTTTAACGGCTGAGAGGTCACTTGTGCCACAGCCACAGGTGCAGAAGTGGATTGTTTTGACTGGGGATGGCCTGCTGATGTACTGCCATTTCCTTCAATTTCCAGCCGTTCTGTTTCAAACTTCTTGGCTGACAAGGCTAGCCAACGTTTGTACTTTGTAACATCTTCATCAGCAAAAGCAAAGAATGCTCTGCCTGCCAGCGCCTTTTTGTAGCGTGGATCCAGAATAGTAGCACAAATGTAATGCTGTTCTGAGTGGATCTTTTGAAGACGTTCATCACCTTGTAGGAGCTCTAATAATTTCTCAGCCAGAAGCAAAGAGTCTTTCTTTTTGTCATCTTTTCGAAACACAGAACACACCTCCTTCAGTTGGTCCTCCAGCATGTACAACAATGGGATAGCTTTTCCCAAATTAGAGTCCTCCTTGCTGACTGCACGTGTGAAGACCTCAAAAGGACGAAGCATGCGTGTTAGGCTTTCAACTATGTTCCATTGCGGCCCACCCATCCTCAGCTCCTCTATACCCTCTTTCAAGAAATATTAATCGAGTTGCGTATACTGCTCATACAGACGCTCAAGCATGTAGAAGGTTGAGTTCCAACGTGTTACCACCTCCTGGATGAGTGCTTTCACTGGCATTTGACTTTGATATAGCATGCTCCTCAGCTGCTTGCGGGCCTTAAAAGAATGCCTGAAATGCTTGCAAATTTTTCGGCAGTTGTCCAATACAATGTACGCTGCACTGTGTTTATTACCCAAGAATTTTTGGACAACCAGGTTTATACAGTGCGCCAAACACGGCACTCTGAAATAGTAACCGTCCCTCATGGCCTTAACTATATTGGAGCCATTGTCTGTGGAAACATAACCAACCTTGCGTTTTAGTGGGGACAGACAGTTAAGGACCTTTGTGTTAAAGACATCCAAAATGTTTTCTGCTGTGTGACGTTTCTCCAAACCAAACATGGCTAGTGTTGCATGTTTCCGAGCACCTTTAAAAACAATGTTAGTGTCAACACCTGAGTTTAGCTTTGCTTTAGCCCCTGAAAAAGAGACCCAGTGTGCAGTGATGCACATGTAATCAGCGCCTGCGCCACTGGTCCACATGTCTGTTGTCAGATGTATAGTGTGAACAGCACTCTTCTCCAAAGCTGCCCCAATCAACTTCAGAACATCTTCATGTAGTGCTGGAACCGCAACTCGGGCAAAATAGAACCGGCTAGGAACCTTCCATTTAGGGCAGAGCACTGTCACTAATTCTAGAAAACCAACCCCTTCTACAAAAGAAAAAGGGAGAAGGTCCAGAGCTAGCATTTTAGCCAGCTTAGTGTTATACAGACGGGTCATTGGGTGGTTGCGTTCATATTGCGCTTCTGTAAACAACATCTTTTTAATGTTGCCCTGGACCAATGATTTACGGGATGATGATGATCTCTTCGACCCAGTTACGCTCGCTGATGAACTTTTCCGCATTGATGTCTCACTCTCTCCCACACTCTTAGTGTGGCTCCCATGGGGTGTGCTGCTGACATGGGAACTGGGTGTAAGTGAAGTGTTTGAATCGTCTTCTTCTACCTCCTCGTCATCAGCAGATGACAAATCAACGTTTTCATTACGTGCAATTCCGGCTTTCTTGACCGCCTCTAGGTGCGGAAACCATTCAACAGGGTGCCTTCTCTCAAGATGACCTCTCTGGCCTCCGGTACCATAGTTAGAACCAAGCTTACCACGACTATATCGAAGCTTACAAAGGCTACAAATGGCTACGTTTTCCTTTTTTGGGCAAACACTAAAGAAGTCCCAAACTGGAGACTTGAAATGTCTTCGGGGGCCGCCGCCGGAGGAGGCGTCGATACTGGTGGTGGTGGTCCTGCTGCTAATGACAGATGAAGTGGAGGATGTGGATTGCCGAACTTCAGTACGTTTTGCACTTTCACCACCACGAATTGAGGTCGAGGACGAGGTGGGTACCTTCTTGCGAGGAAGAAATATGGAAGCGGTAGGTTTTGGTGTACTACTTAACTCCAAATCTAATGATTCCATTTCCATTGCCTCCTCGCCGACATCATCATCACGCTCAGCAGCTTCTCGGGATAGGGTCAAAATGTCTCTTTGCTGCATGCCCGGTGGGGCTGCAGTGACCTTTGTGATGACTGCCTCGTCGTCATCGTGAGAGGCTTCATCACCAGCAGTATCTGTCACTTCTTGTTGAGCCTCATCACACTCCATAGGTTTGAGTTTTTGGACGACCTTCCTTTTACGCTTAGGTACCGGTGGCAGATCATGGTGTGCCTCTGCCTCACTGTCAGACCGCAGTTGTCGTGGTTCCCAAGACAGATCACTTGCATCAGAACGAGGTGGGCTTGAAGAAGATGTAGACACCCCCCTTGATCTTTTCCTTGCTAGGGATGTGGAAGACAATGAATGATCATCAGGAGGAGTGGCTTCCAATGATACCTCAGCTTCATTGTCGATTTCCAAATGTGCCCTTACTTCGGGAGGAACAACTATTGTGGGCACTTGTGAACGTCCATGCACCTTTGCTTGCGCATCTCCTTTTGCTGCCTCTCCTTCCACATGTACTTGGGCGTGTACTTGCACATGGTGTTGTTGTTGCGGCTGTGGTTGTTCAACACTTGTCAGATGAGTTACAACAACCTGTGTTGATTCAGGGACATTGCTGCTACTTTCTTGCGATGAGCCAACATCACTGGTCGATGGTGATTGGAGAAGTACACTGACTGCCTCTGAAGCACTCAAGGGCTTTGACTTAAGTTGGCGTGGTGGTGGAGGCACTGAACCCAATGGAGCAGGGGTGCTGCTCTCAGGTTGGTCCCCAGCAGATCCTGCTGCTGCAGGCGTACTTTTTTTTTTGCTCCCAAAAAAAGTGGTGGGTGGCACACCAGCCTCCTTGGTAACTTGCTTCTTCTGCTCCTTACTAGCAACTTTCTTGCTAGAGGAGCTACGGAGACCTTTCTTTGGGGCCATCTTCTTCAGAGCAGGTCAGACAGCAGGCCGCAGTTGCACGAATTGTAGAGTTGTCTGAGGCCAGACGTGACGTCGCGTGACGTTATGCTGCACACACACACCGCTGCAGGACTTCTTCCTGGCACTGGTGGTTCTCTTGAGTCTTGTGCACCTAAAAAAAATGGAAGACAGAGGAACATCAGTTCAGTTATAGAGCACAAAAAAATCGAAAAACACTGCAAAATCAGCACAATCCCAATACATCCATGCCCTCCATAATGTTTAAATTCAAGACAACCCACAGAAAGACTAGGCCCATGCAAGACTCACTACCCCTGGGCATAAATAAAGGTTGAAAAGTAGGCAAAATGGTTGGAGGCCTAACAACAAAGCCTGCATTCAAAATGGCCACTTGCCTGCCAAGCACATGGCCAGTGCCTGTAGCTGCACTCAAAATGGCCACCAGCCACATGGCATGTCCCTCCCCATGAACACCCCCAAAAATCGAAAAACACTGCAAAATCAGCACAATCCCATTCCATCCATGATGTTTAAATTCAAGACAGCCCACAGAAAGACTAGGCCCCATGCACCACTCACTACCCCTGGTCAAGGCCCCAACAACAGGTCAAAAATCGAAAAACACAAAATTTTACAAAAAAAAAAAATCGAAAAACACAGAAAAATCAGCACAATCCCAATTCATCTATGGCCTCCATGATGTTTAAATTCAAGACAACCCACAGAAATACTAGGCCCATGCAAGACTCACTACCCCTGGCATAAATAAAGGTTGAAAAGTAGGCAAAATGGTTGGAGGCCTAACAACAAAGCCTGCATTCAAAATGGCCACTTGCCTGCCAGCACATGGCAAGTGCCTGTAGCTGCACTCAAAATGGCCACCAGCCACATGGCATGTCCCTCCCCATGAACACCCCCAAAAATCGAAAAACACTGCAAAATCAGCACAATCCCATTCCATCCATGGCCTCCATGATGTTTAAATTCAAGACAACCCACAGAAATACTAGGCCCATGCAAGACTCACTACCCCTGGCATAAATAAAGGTTGAAAAGTAGGCAAAATGGTTGGAGGCCTAACAACAAAGCCTGCATTCAAAATGGCCACTTGCCTGCCAGCACATGGCCAGTGCCTGTAGCTGCACTCAAAATGGCCACCAGCCACATGGCATGTCCCTCCCCATGAACACCCCCAAAAATCGAAAAACACTGCAAAATCAGCACAATCCCATTCCATCCATGATGTTTAAATTCAAGACAGCCCACAGAAAGACTAGGCCCCATGCACCACTCACTACCCCTGGTCAAGGCCCCAACAACAGGTCAAAAATCGAAAAACACAAAATTTTACAAAAAAAAAAAATCGAAAAACACAGAAAAATCAGCACAATCCCAATTCATCTATGGCCTCCATGATGTTTAAATTCAAGACAACCCACAGAAAGAATCAGTCCACCCACCACTGAGTACCCCTGGGAAAAGGCCCCAAAACAGCAAAAAAATCGAAAATCCCAAAATTTTAGTTGCAGCAACTGTAATGCCCCAAACAAACTTACTTGTAAAATTTCTAATCCAACAGTGACCCAAAGAAAGTCAAAAAGGCCTCAAATCCAAAGATCCAGCAGCATCCACAAAAGGTAATCCTTCCAGGTCCACATCCGAATGAAAAGTGACCAGGAGATGGACAAAGCACTGGGAGGAGCCTGCTGAACAGGAACAGGAAGTTGAAGACTATGGGGCACTTCCTTCCTCCCACCCCCCTGCCCCCCTCCCCAAAATGGACTCCTCGCTAAAAAAGTGCAGGCAAATGTCAAACTAAGGAGTTATTCACATAAAAATCATCATTTCTAGAAGGTTTATGCTGCTTGCTGGTGGATTTCTTGTGCAGAATTGCAAATTTATATTTTCGCGCGCCGCATCTCAAATCTCGCAATTTGCGAAGTACCGCGAGACGTGATCTCGCCGTACTCGCGTTGACAAACTCTCGCTGGCAAGCCGCGATGACGTAATCGCGCTCGCCAATTCCCGCGGGATCACACAGCAAGATCCAAAATGGCGCAGCACTCGCAAACTATCGAAAAAAACAACTCGGCAAACGATGATAAACGCCGCGCGCCGCAAAAATTGTATCACCAACGCCGCGCGCCGCCAAAAAAATCCGCTGCGTGCGAATTTGCGGATTTTGCGGGAAATCCGCAAATCTCGCGGATTGCGGATTTCCCGAAAATCCGCAAAATCCGCGAGCGGAACGGATTTTCCGCCCACGCTTAATCCTAACACTTGACAACTCCCCAACTGACGTGATGGACGCTTTCCATAACTGCCTGAGAGACATTTCAGCTTGGCTGTGTTCAAATTCAATGTAAAACAAAATAGCTCCTCTTCTGAGCTACTGGGAATCCAACGTTCTCCTTACCAGCCAATTTCTGACTCTTGTTAGGTGGCCAACTAGACAGTGATCGTTCCCTTGGCGCATATGTTAAGAAGATATCCTCCATTTGATTTGCCTTGTTACGCATCTTTGGAAAATACTGCCTTACTGTCCTTCAATTGCAAGGGCACTTGTGGTTTAAAGCACCATCCTGAGCATACTTGACTATTGCAATGCACAATTCCTGGGCTTAACAATTTACTCACTCAAGTGGGTACAGTGTATTTGATAGGTGACAGCTAAACTGGCCTTGAATTTTGCCTAGAGCTTCATCTTCATCTTGGGCTCTAACAGAGCTTTACTGGCTTTGTGTAACTGAGAGAATCATCTGTAACTCTCTATTCATTACCTTTAAAGCAGTTTACAAGATGGGGCTCTTTTCCTGCAAAGAAAGTTTAAGTTTTATTCGACTCAAGAGTTATGCAATCTTCCAAGGTCAACATCCTTTGTATTTCCACATTTAACAAAGTGTGGACAGGTGGTCAGGCTTTTTCAGTTAGAGCAGCAGAACTGTGGAACAGCCTGCCGCCCTCTGTAAGAGCATGTCAGAATCTGATATTCAGGAAAGCACTGAAGACCTTGTTTTTTCCAGTTTAATTGATTTATGGTCAGTTTTCCCACAACTGTGGTCTTTTTTCTTTTCAAATAGCACAATGGGCGCCCAAGCTGAAGAATCACCAACATGAGTAGGAAAAAAGCAGTGACCTTGGTGGGGTGGTGGGGGCGGGCATGCACTGTTGTGGGAGGGATAAGGTGGTGTGGGGAATGGCACTTCGAAGATTAAGAGATTAAGTGGCGCCCCAAGCTGAAAGATGAAAGGTCCAGGAAGGTTTCATGGCAGGAAGTAAACAAAACAAAATACTTCTCGTGAGCAGAGGCAGGCCAACAAATAAAAGAATGCTCTTGAAGTTTCTGAAATAACGGCAAGCACAAAATCACAGGTAACAGGGGCAGTCCTCATGGGAGGACACAAAATTCCAAAAGAAGGCACTACTAAGCCTATTCACTAATCAAAAGCCGGCATTTACAAATGACAGTAAGAGGAGCCAAATGAAAGGTGGGCGGTGCTTAAAGCCCATATTATACGAACAGCATGCCTCGCAAAGCACTGCATGCGCTGCCCAGGCTCGACCTATAAACAGGGGAATTTGAAACTCACTGATAAAAGCATTCCGTTCTTACATTGAAAAATTAGGGTATAAAGATAGCAATGGCACTTGGGTAACTAAAAAAATATCTACAAATTGAGGATCAAACCATGTGTGCTGGTGCCCTTGCTATTTAATTTGTATACATCTGATATGGGAATGTCTCTTTATGGATCAAGACATTTATTTACTACCTGAGCAGGGGGGTCTACACATACTCCACCTCAGTACAGCAATGACATTATTATAATGGACACCACCACAATTGGCCTAGACGCCATAAATGTTTACAATAAGGCGACTTGACAGTAAAGGAAGCTAAAAAGAAAATAAAATCAACTCTTATGGAAGTACAAACATGTAATGCACCTGATGGTTTGAGGCATAAAAACTGGAATATCTGGATACCTATAATTATCTAGGCGCTTAGCAAGAAAGATGACCGGTTCCAGAAAGTCAACTGCATGCACTAATGCGGTAAGCCTCCTACGTACAATATACGTTGCTAATACCTGAATCTACATAGCTCAACGATGTTCAATATTGCAGTTATTATAGTTGAATCGGTAACTGCACTTTAATATGATGTGTTGACCTTCACAAATGGGCAGAGTGATGGTTTGGAGATGCTATTTGTTACCTGTCTTAACTTTATTTTTAGATTACCTAAGTCCTATTCAATAGGCTAAGTAAGAGCAGAGTTGGGCTCACATGTATGGGATGTATGTTAGATGCCACCTTTATTTGGTATTGCTTTGTTCTTTGAAGCGCCATTTAAGCGCATCTCAGACAGAGAGTGTGGCCTAACGGCTAGAGCAGTCGACATCCAAGCTTGAAAGCTAGGGAACCAGGTTCGAGTCTCTGCAGGGACGCTCAACATCCTTGGATTCTGGGCAAATCACTTAGTCTCTCTGGGCCTAACAAAATAAATGCATCCATCTATATCAAAACTGCTGCTCATGTAAAGTGCTGTGATACCTTCGATTCGAGTTTGCGCTATACAAAAAAATGTTCACAGAATTATTCGCACCGGGGGTCCGAACTTATACAACCATTATGGAGCAATTGGAAGTTACTTCCTCAGGAAGCGTTATTACCATTTATACTTTTCTGAATACCAATATAAAGGATAACATAAGCCACATCTCTTTTCACAGAGGCCTAGTGAAGTAGTGCTTACAAATTAGATTGTTTTAGAGACCTACATCATCCTCTGTCTGCAGTTTTGTTGAACTGATCCAACTAACGCTCTCGAGAGAGACAAAAGTTCACAAGGGCTTTGAGTTCAATTGTTGTCATTGGTGAAATAAGAAATGCCTGGTAGAATGAGACAATCACATTTGTGGCTTCTGTATATTTGCAAGGGAGGAAAACAGGGGCAAAGCTTGGTCAGTAAGGATGGGGGGGGGGGGGGGGGGGTTGAACTTCAGATTTCCAAACAATCATGCTGGCGGATCTTGTGAAAATACATAATACGGCTTAAAACACTCTATTTTTCAAACTACACAACATTTCGTAAGAACTTCAAAACAAAGACAAGAGAGCGAGTGTGTGTGTGTCTCTGTCTCTGTGTATGTGAAAATCCCTGGTGAAGTCCGACAGACACCTTATTATACCTAACTGAAAGTACTTGTACCAAACTATTTACTACAGAATCCACCCTCCTCCCCCCCCCCCCCCCCCCCCCCCCACCAAAGCTACTCCCTCCTAGGGTAAAATTGTGACACGTGAAACTATTGCAGACACGTTTGTTTTTACAAATGAAGAGGTTGAACTGTAAGAGTGAACTACAAATTTGTGTAGCAGGATCCAACTGGAAGGTATTGGTAGAGTCATTATTTGTAGATGTAATATTAACTCATTTAAAAGACAATATGACCATCACAGAGAACAATGTAACTTCAGTATCCTAATCTATAGTGGGTTATGCTTCCTGCCTGCTGTCTTCCATTAGAGAGCTGTTTGTATCCATTGTACAATATGGAAAAAAATCAATATGCACATAAGTACTTACCTGTTCGTATCAATGAGTATTATATATTTATAAATCCTGTTGCTCTCCCTACATTGGTGGTGAATGTTGTATTGGAATGGCATTTAATTCATGAAGAACTACTGAGAAAAAAAGAATTTCAAAGACCAGGCGCTAGGCGCCTACTAATACTCCTACCCAGTAGAAAAATTAGACCTCAGTTAAGAAACTATAAGTGTAAAGTCTGTTAGAAGTATATTTAATATTAACAATGTAGGCTTGGGGCCTGACTACTAATTGTTGTACAATATGTAGTTTAGAGCGGCCCCCAGTTGCTACAAGACAAATGGTAATAGTTTTCTGCTACAATGCTTTAAGTTTTTGCCCATTTTTCCGTTTTGAATATCTCGATGTATTAGCATAAAAAGACTGTTGTATTAATGAGGATACGGTGGAATTGATAACTGAGAATGTATTCATTGGTTTTAAAATGCACTTTTTTCTTTTTCTGCGCTTTCCCTCAGGTTGTGTTTATATATTGTTATGATTTTGATCAATATACAGTAAATCATTACTTTAACTTTCAAGAGTTGCAGTCCCACTCCTCCAAAAAATCCTATACATCGTACCATATGGATAAGATTGTTCTCAGAACTCCTCCCTCTGTTTGCTTTAGGGACACCAGTATTTTCATTTGAATCAGAAAACCTTAATTCCCCTCTTTTTAAACAAATCCTACTCGTTCATCTCTTTAAACAGATTGTTTATCAATTATGGAGGCCCTAATCCAGGAAAATTGATTCCCATAGGTCCTGTTAATCCATTGGTTGTCTCCTATATGATGTAATACTGAATGATTCGAGGGACCCTCCGCCAGACCTGCATGCTCAAATGCTCATGTCATGCAGGCCAAGCCAGCAGTTCTCTGGCATATACTCATGCAAGTAGCTTGCAAAATGAGAGGTGCAAGGCTTTTCCTGCTCGCTTCTTGAAATGCCTCCATAGTTGAAGACTTTGGCGGGTGGATCGCTCGAGGTTTGTTGTGGACACATTTCGCCAAATAAAATTTGTCTGGCAAAAATGTCCAAGAATGCAGGAAACACCTGCAAAAAATGTGCGCAAACTGAAAAACTCTCAATTTTGCAACAATTTACTCTTCCTTGGATACATCTCAAAACAGAGGGTAATCCCCCATCCTGGGATTTTCAAACCCATAGCATTTGCAAGATCAGCCCCTGCACCAAAGCTCAGATAGACGGGTATTGTGAAAGGATGTCTTGGGCTGAAATCTTGAAATGTATTCTACCTGTTTCCACATTTTATGCTGTTTATGCTTATTCATGTCGAGAAAGGCTTGCTGCCATCCAGCCATAAGTAACTGCTACTTACCTTATTGTCTCTAGCACCACTCCCTAAGCCCTGTTCTACGAATAGTGCATTTGGTCTTTAAGGACAGAGAGAAAAGGAACAGATCTGGGAGAGGGCCTGGTATGGTTGCTATTTTCAAATGCATTGTTCTGTTAAAATACCCCAGTATCTGACCCTGCAAAGGAAGGCCTCCCCATATAGCAGATAATTAATCTATTACTAAAAGCACAAGAGTAATTTGTGTGGGTATCTTCCACTTCTGATCAGGTCATGGATGTTGAATTATTATTATGACAGTTACTTCCAATTTTCAAAACATGAGTAAGGCTGAAAACACTGCTATATCAGAGCTAAAGTCCTGCGAAACGATCATCATAAAATCAGCTGACAAAGGAGGAGGTGTGGTGGTGATGGATAAAATGATGTACCGAGACGAATGCCTCAGACTTCTGAATGATACTAGGAACTAAAAACCTGTACAATCAGACCCCACAGACGACCTCAAGATAGAAATTCAACAGCTGGTGGAAACAGCTGAGTCAGCTGGAAAAATCTCAAAACAAGAAGCAGTCTACCTGTGTATATCGGAAGGTAGAACCCCATACTGCTATATTCTACCAAAAATGCATAAAGGGTAGATGCCTCCCCCTGGTAGACCAATAGTTTCAGGGATAGACTGCCTCCTGGAACCACTGTCAAGGTTTTGTGACTTCTTCCAAAAGACAATTGTACAATCAACGTCAACCTACTTACAGGACACTGAGAGCCTATTGAGACTACTGCAAGATATCACAGTTGATGATAACACCATACTGTTGAGCTTTGATATTGAAAGCCTATATACGAGCATACCCCAGGATGATACCATCTCTGTTCTAGAAAAAACTCCGAATAACAGCACCTGGACTTTTAACACACCTAAGGCATTCATTTTGGAATGCTCCAAACTCGCCCTAAAAAGAAATTACTTGGAGTTTGAGCGTTCCTTCTATCTACAAATAGGGGGTACCTCGATGGGCAGTGTTTTTGCTCCTAGCGTGGCAGGACTTTAGGTTTTTGATTTTGAAGAAAGATTTATTCTTCACGAACAGAATCTCAGGTTCACCAACAGTTATGACAAAGAAACTATGGTGTTTCTTGACATCATAATAACAAAAGACAACATTCGTCTTGAAACCAAAACATATCAGAAACCAACGGCCAAAAACAACCTTCTACGCTTTGAAAGTTTTCACCCCCGACCCCTCAGGGAAAACCTCCCTTACGGACAATATTTGAGACTCCGCCGCAACAGTAATACCCCTGACTATCTCAACCAAGCAGCTGAATTAACTGAGAAACTCACAGCCAGAGGGTATCCCAAAAAGATCATGACAAAATGCCAAAAACGAGCCAGAAACCAACCAAGGGAAGCTCTACTAGAAGAAAAAGTGATTAGCAATGACAAGACTATATCACTAACTTGTGTCACAACTTACAATGCCATATCTAACCAAATGAGCAGATGCGTGAATAAACATTGGTCTATACTGAACACTGGAAATTTTCATTGGGAGAAACCCTTGTTCTCTTTTAAAAAATCACGCAGCCTGAAGGACTTGTTGGTGAACACCAGATCCAAAGTGGCCATTAACAACGATGAACAATCAATCACTAGGGCCAGGGGTCTCCCTGCTGTCACTGGGCATTTTCGCTGCGGAAACTGCAGCGTATGCCATCTCACCGATAACTTTATACCTAGAAGAAGGCAAAATCTGGAAGCAACAATCACATCCCAACTGTAACAGTACTAACGTGGTTTACCTAATCACTTGCACATGTGAGAAAACATACATAGGAATAACAACCAGAAAAGTCAAACAAAGGATCAGCGAGCACCGCAGCACCATCCGCTGCAAGAAGAATGCAACCAGACTAACAGACCATTTCTTGGAAGCCAACCACACCCCAAACGACATGAGATGGTCAGTGATTGAACATGTGAAGGCTGGGCCAAATTTACAAAAAAGAATATTTGAAAAGGAACAACGGTGGATTTATAGATTATCCACACATATCACTGGATTGAATGATAACATTCCCTGAGGCTCCTTCCTTCAAAGATGATCTTAAACTCTCTGTGAAGAATTTTCCATCCTGTTACTTTTAGTTACCCATTCTGAGCACAAGTGGTCTTAACACAATTTATGGGCCCCCTTTAAATTACCTCTGTTGTATTTATTCAATACTCCCCTGTATCACTCCTCTGAACAGGTCCATTGCGCCTGTTTTCTTTAAAAATCCTCCCTTTTCCCGTGTGCCCTTTAATCCCTTTGCTCAATAGACGGGTCCAATGACCGGTTTATTTATTTTTCACAAGTGTTTTAGCCCACCGTGACATCCACTAGGGCGCACTTGTCACTCTTGACTTGGTTCTCCAGATACCTTTTCTACGGAGAACCAGGTCGGGCGAACTTTTCCTTTTCATTTTCAGTAGTTTGGGACCGCTCGACCACCGTACTGGTTTACAGAGCGGTTTCCTAGCAACGACGCTCTCACGCGCCCCACGGGATCCCGCCTAACCCGGAAGCTGCCTCTTGTTAATCCCTTTTCCGGCGGTGCCTCATTGCAACGGGGACAACGAAGAGGCGTGTAGGTATCCGGACCACAGATTTCAACTAAACTGTAAGTTTTCATAAAGTGAGACGCTGCCACAATACCGCCATGCGGCAGCGGCATCTACTGGCTCCTTTTTTCAGCCTCTCCACTTGATTCACAGCATTTTTCCATTTCCAACCTCCGATTAGGTTTCCTCTTGAACAAGCCTCCCTCTGCCCCCTGGAGCAATTGAGATCCTTGAATAGAGTAAGATTCCCCCACTTGACAGCAGTCTTAAGACTTGGATACATTGATATAAGCATGCATTAAACTCACTGATGTCTGATTGAGTTCCAGTAGTCACGCTACGAATAATCTTCTGTGTGCAAGTGACACATTTAATGTTATTTCCTAGCCACCACGCACACGTTTATTGATCAGTGTGAATGAGTGAGCATAGAATGATGGCTACAATTCAACACCACCTATTATCATGATATGGCCAGTAAACGCACCTGATATCAGCAATTACCCACGCTAGTATCCACGTCCCTGGCACAATATTGACTACTATTCAATTAACAAATGGGATTCGCATGAAGCATGCAGAATTATGAGAACCTACACTACGTTACAGGCATATATACTATTTGTTTGTGATTGTTTCCATTTTCCTTCCACAGGTTTCTCTGCTTTTTCCTCACCCATTTGGGTTTGAGGCAGCCTGCTGCACAATTTTGCAGCACGTTTTTTGGAATTTAGGACTGGGTACACGTTAGTGTGTGTACACCACCCATTTTCCTATTTGGTCCTGACGAAAACCTGGGATTACCATTTGCAGGTTGAAACATGTAGACCCATTTTTTCTATATACACACACATGATACTACTGGTCATTATAAGCTATCAGTATATACACTTTGTTTTTATCATTGTCCAGTAGCTTCTGAATAAAGTCTTTTTTACAAGTCATACCAGGACAATTTTTAACACCACTTCTGTTTGCACTCCACACCCAAAAACCAGCTCCACTGTAGTCAGGTGTTGCAGCACACCCCGATGGCACTCGGCCATCTGGGTGGACCCCGATGATGAAGCATGTCACCAATCAGGTTGGTGAGTGAGGGGTTTCTTAACAAAAGGTCAATACCCTTTTGCTTCCTTCTTTGACATCCCATTCAGAACCTTCCAAGGTCCTTTTTGGTGATACTCCTCTTATGTTTATACTATATTTCAGTCCTGGGGCCTAGGAGTACCTTCCGTTCACTACGGTGAAGAATCCCTCAGCCTCTCTTTTGTTAATACGAATTATGATCACCAGCGTCACCAGCACCTTGAATGCAAGGTCCTCCTGTCCTACAGACTAGACTCTTGAACACAGCTCCCTTTCCCAGAGTATGTTCAGGGAATGAGAGGTGCAAGGGCCGTTGCAAAGTTTGATAGCACTAGGACAATACAGTGGGTGTCAGGCTCCACCATAAGTAAAGGAACAGCATAATGAAGGGGGGACCAATAATAAGTGTGACAATTACACAAGTGTCCCCCCCGTCTCGTCTGATCCTGCACTCCTAGAACACATCATGGGTGTCTCCAGGTGCATAACTCAAAGAAGAGGGACTGGGGCTTTTTAAGGTCCAGCATACATGCCCTTGTAATGATTAATCCAAAAGGTATTTAGGGGCACATGCATCAACCTATTTAGGAAGAGCAAACGGTGCAAATCGGTAAATTCGGCCGTTTGCACTTCCTAAATACGTTTTTGGGATGCATGAAACAATTTTTCAAAATTCGCTTTTTTTTGCATTTCTAAAAATGCGAATGCATTTAAGGAATCGCATTTGTGCGATTCCTTAAATGCAATGCATCCATTTTTTTAAAAATGCGAATTATGAAATAGGAAGTGCAAATTAACACGAGGTTGACCCTCGTGTTAATTTGCGAAATTCTTTAAAAAAGCACAAAAATGCATTTTGGAAAGTGTCATGTTACAGACACACATGTCCTTAGGACATGTGTGTGTGAAACATGCACTTTAAAATGCATTTCAGGGGTGCAGGGGGGGTCCTTTGGACCCCCCTCTGCACCCTTGCAATGCATCAACAAATTGCGAATTCCCCCCAAAAAAATGCAAAACGGCATTGATTCCTATGGGCCTCTAGGCCCATAGGAATCAATGTAATGCCATTCCTTAATTGCTATTCGCAATTTAGGAATCGCAAATTCCGAAAATTAAGAAATCCTAAAACATTTTAGGATTTCTTGATGCATAGGATTTTGCAATTCCTAAATTGCGATTCCTTAATTTTCGCAATTTAGGAAATGCAAATTCCTACAATGATGCATGTGCCCCATAGTTCCTAAGAGCAAAAGCAGGGGATAGTACGACTGGGTGGTCTACAGTCCTAAGAGATTACAGAAGGAATGGGGAATTCCCCCTGTTGGAATTAGGGCCTTGACACAGCCGGCAGGGTGTCATGCTTCAAAGGGCGTGCTCCTCGTCAGGTCGGCGCTGCAATACCTGATGGGCTCCCTATGAGGGCTCTTTGGCGGAGATCTTTTATTCGAAAGTGCCTTTTGGTGCCATGGGGGTGAGGGGCCTAGGTGTGTAGATAGGCGAAGTGCAGGTGAATGAACAGGGTGAGTATTAAAACAGGATATGGAAGTTCCAGAGAGAATTATTTTAATCAACGAGACTTCCAACCTGATTAAAAACTGGGAGGCGCACTACTGAAATAATGTTTCAGGGTTGGCCCACTGTAAAGTGGTCAACATGTTTCTTGCCTAAATAGTCCTCAGATCTAGCAGCAATTCGTCAGGACCGGACTAAAAATGCGAACTACACCGTGGATGGTTGTCTGGTAAAGTGACCCTGATAAACCAAACCTAAAACCTGCAGTGTGGTACCTGAAATTGGATGACCAACCTAATAAAACAAAACATCATGTATTAGACATATAATTAATTGATGCAGTCCAACACAAAACATGAGCAATTTACAAATGTCCCCTCGAAATGTGGCATGATGAAAACCCATTGTGATAAATCTTCACAAGTAATGTTTATTTTATGCGATTTGTATAACGCACAAATACCCTGGGGTGTCTCGGTGCTGTAAGGTAACTAAAGAGTCGCTTAGGTGGGATGCTACTGATTGAAAAGCCAAGTTTTTACTCGTCTCCGTAATGTCACTAAGGAGGGACTATTTTTAATGTGGAGGGGAAGAGTGTTCCACAGTCTGGCAGTGGCCACTGTGAAACGTCTGTCACCCCACTTTTTTGGTGCGGGGGACAGTGAGCAGATGGGCCGAGGCTGAGCGTAGAGATCTTTTAGGAGTGTAAGTGCACAATACTTTTTTTTAGGAACTCTGGCCCTGTATTGTTGATAGCTTTGTATGCGATACACAACGCCTTGAAGTTAGTACGGCTTCTGACTGGCAGCCAGTGCAGTTGACGAATGATGGGGGATATCGATGCGAACTTGGGAGTGCGGGACAGAATTCTTGCTGCCGCATTCTGGATTAATTGCAACTTGTTAAGGACTTTCTTCTGCGCATTCAGGAGGAGTCCGTTGCAATAGTCCACCTTGGACAGCACCAAGGTGCACATGAGGGTCTTGCCGGCGCTAGGTGGAATGAAAGGCAAGAGTATTCTAATCATTCTAAGGGTGTAAAAGGAGGAGGAAACAACATAATTTGCATGGTTGATGAAGGAGAGCTTGCCATCAAACATTGCACCCAGGTTCCTAACCTTCGTGACAGGTGAAGGGGGGGGGGACCCAAGTCGGTAGGCCACCAGTTTGGGAACCATGAGGGGGTGAGACTGCCAAAGATCATGACCTCTGTTTTGTCGGAATTAAGTTTTAGGCAGTTGTTTGCCATCCAGGAGCTGATGGCTAGCATTCCCTCCTGGAATCTGGCAGCAACTGCTCCTCCATCATTATGTACTTCCAACACTAATTGGGTGTCATCGGCGTATAAGGTTAGTCTTATCCCATGTGCTTTGATGACCCTTGCCAAGTCAGACACATAGATGTTAAATAAGGTCGGACTTAGCGAGGAACCTTGGGGTACTCCACAGGGAAGGGTAAAAAAGGGGGAGTAGAAGTCTCCGAGTTTAACTGACTGGGTAAGATCGGATAGGAAAGAGGTTAGGAGGGATTTTGCTTTATGATGGATGCCAATGGAGGATACACGGTCGATCAAGATGGTGTGATCGACCGTGTTAAAGGCCGCTGTTAAATCCAGTAGTATCAGGACTGCCGCGCCGCCTTGGCCAAGAATCATCCTAATCTTGTCTGTCGCTTTATTAAGGGCCGTTTCTGTCCCGTGGCCCTTCCTGAATCCAAACTGGGTGTCGTCGAAGAGGTTGTTCTGGTCAATAAATTGGGACAATTGAATGTTCATGATCTTTTCAAATACTTTTGATGGGAAAGGAAGGGATGCAATGGGTCTGTAACTTTTTGGTTCTGAGGGATCGAGGTTAGGTTTTTTCAGCAGGGGCTTGATGATGGCCTTTTTCCAGACTGATGGGTTGGAACCTGAGAAGAACATATAATTGCAGATATTGGTAAGAGCAGGACCTATTAAGTTTGAAATTGGTTTAAGGATGAAGGGGGGGCAAGGATCAAGGGGGATCCTGATTTAATGGATGAGATTTGTTCTGCTATCTGCATAGGCGAGATTTGACTGAATTCGGAAACAGTAGTGGTGGGGGCGTTGGTGATGATGTTGTGATTTGGGCGGTTGGTTCTAACCTTGGTTGAGAAGTTAGAGTAAATATCATTGACCTTTTCTTTGAAGAAATTTGAAAGGGAGTTGCAGAGAGCTTGAGAGGCCTCTGTGGTTGCACTCACCGGCGGGCAGGATAGTTTAGTTACCACCTGGAAAAGTTGTTTGGAGTTTTGAGCTGACTCTATTTGTGTGAGGTAAAATTTGCTTTTCTCTGTGTTGATAAGCGTTTTGTATTTATCTAGCGCATTTTTGTACAAAGTTTTGTCATTCTTGTTATAGTGCTTGCTCCAGCGTCTTTCTAAGTTTCTACATCGTTGCCTCTCAAGTCTGAGTGTTTCTGAGAACCAGGGGGCGGAAGGGGAGTTTCGGTTAGAGGAAATATTCTTGGAAGGTACTAAGGTGGTTAAGGCGTTATGTAGCCAGAGGGAATAATTGTTGGAGGCTATCTGCGGATCGTTTGTGTCAAACGGTTGGATGGAGGAGAGGGTTGAATGTAGGGTATGAGTGTCAATGTTCTTCCAAGCTCGAATCTGAATGGGGGCACTAGAGCTAGCGTGTGGGGGTTTGGGATTAGTGGTCTGAATGGTGAACATTACTGCGAAGTGATCTGTCCAAGTTAATGGAATTACTGCTGATAGGGCAATGTTGCAATTGTTGGTGAATAGGCCATCAAGTGTATTGCCGGCCAGGTGAGTGGGTTCTGTAACTAATTGTCGGAGGCCTGCTGAGAGAAGGTCGGTAGTCAGGGTTGAGGAGTCCTTATCATTGGGGGCTTCTAGATGGAAATTGAAATCCCCTAAGATGTTGTAGTCATGAGTAGCGGCTACTGGCTCTATGAGGCTGTTTAGAGCTACAAGAAAGTTGGCACGAGAGCCCGGTCGATGGTAAACAAGGGTTCCTTTGAAGGATTGGGTGTGTGAGAGCGTGATCGTGAAGGTTAATGCTTCCGCGACTGGAAAGTCAATTGATTCTATTTTGGTTATGTAGTTTTCTCTGTGGATAATTGCTATGCCACCACCCCTTTTGTTTAAAGGTCTGTCCTGTCTGACTACGTGATAGCGGTCTGGGGTGACGATGCAGAAATCTGGGCCGGATGCTTGGTCACCCCAAGTTTCGGTTATGAAAAGGAGGTCAATATTGTGACTAGTTAGTAAATCAGAGATTTCAAATCTGTGCTTTGGGAGGGAGCGAGCATTAATAAGGGCACAATAGATGTATTGTGGGTTTGTGGCTGGGGGGGATGGGTTGGGAGGATGTGAGGAGATGGGTAAGACCAATTTGTATGAGCAATTGGGGCAACGTGTGGATGCTAAATTGATAAAGGAGTCAAGATTGAAGTGGGGGCAGTGAAGGGTACTAGTGGTGTTCTTGATGTCCATAAGTTGGGAGCTATTGTAAGATAGTACCTTCTCTCCAGTTGAGGGCCTCGGAGGGCCAGGGGGCATGGCCCTGGGCCCGGTCCAGGCACAGACAGGTGCAGACGGGCTTGCCTTTGGCACGCCTTCGGCGCGACCGCTGCGCGTGGGGTAAGGCATGGTTCTTTTATGTTGGTGCAAGGTTTATGTGTGTCCAGCAAGTATGCCCATGTGTGTGAAAAAAATTAAGTCTAGGGAGTGGAAGTAGGGGATGACATGACAAGATAAAGTATCATAGTCTCCAGGTTCACTCTTGCACTGATGATGCTAAAATAGATGTAATTTATTCCCCATTTTGTGATGGGTGGCCACCACCATCTCCAGCAGTAATTAATTTATTTTTATTTTGGGGGATTTATAAAGTGCGACTCGTACTCCAGTGGATTCTTTTGGACAGCAGACTTAGTTGCGACGTCACTCTAACTTAGCTCATGAACAGCCATGTTATGAGTAGGTTTCTGAATCTTAACAGCGTGGGGGCAGCTCTGAACAGTGGCAAAGCTGGGGGGTGGAGGGGAAGTGGGGGCACTGTTTTTGAGTGCAGCACGTGGCGGCACTTCACCCTTTCACTTCACCCCTACACTTCACTAGCACCCCATTCCCGCCCCCGGCTCTTAACTGCATGCGCTGGCTGGCAAGACCGCTAGCTCAGCTACGTCACTGAGCTCTGAACAGCGCGGTGGCATATCCAGGGTCGGATTGGTAAGGCGGGCACTCAAGCAAAGTTCGAGGGGCTGGTATCTGAGTTCCAGCTGTGGGCTGCTTTTTTGGGCAGCCTGGGGCAGGGCGATTTGGGGGTGTCTGTGTTTTTTGGATGCCGCCAGCGGCCTAATGGGTGCCTGAGTGGTCTTTCTGGAGGCAGATGGGCGTCCATTACCACCCTTTTATCAACGGGCAGAGTTGCCACTCCCTTTCTCTCGCTGGGCCGGCCCATTAATGTATGTATATTGAGCGGGGGCAGGGGGCCTGAGAAGAAATGGCCTCACTTGCTTTTAGGTTTCACCAGTGTGATATAATCCGTGCATTGTTTTTTATCTAAGTAAAGTTAAGAAAACATGCCGTTGTCAGAGACCCCCCCCTACCCCCCTTTCTTTTTTATAAAACTTTGCCGAAACAGTGGGGAAAGGCAATATGCAAATATGGGCCACTTTTTTTAAGCATGCCCGGGCCGATTTTTAACCCCAATCCAACTCTGGGAATCAATGAGGTGGTCGGCAGCCATGAGAACTGGTCACTGAGATGGCGTCGGCTAGCAATGGCCACTCTTCCCCAGCCTCTTAACTAAATGGTAGAGAATATTGACAGTTTCCTTTCTAAGGGATACACTATGCTCTTGGTCGTTGTGAACTGTCAAATGTGGCCATGACTGTAAAATTTCAATCCTCTCTTGAGGCAGCGATATACTTACTAATCGGATCAATCACAACATTGATCCTTGCGCTGGTCGCGGCTGGGCTGAGACTGGAGGCGAATTTATGTGATGCAATATTTACATTCAGCTTTAAAAATCAGTAAACACATATTAATCTCTTTGTTAAACATCTAGTTTTTAGATTATTGTTATTTGTAAAATTAGAAACGGCAATTAACCAGCTTCATGGTTTTTATTCTCGTTGTTTCTGCAAAATGCGAAAATGTTGTAAAGGAATGCCATGTAGTAATTTTTGCTCCTTGGTGCACTTTAAAATTAAGGAATCTGAAGCATCTCTAAAAAGAATGTATTGAAACCCAACTCTTGTACTTTCTAAATCTTGGCCTGGGTGAATAGCATAGCAAGCATGTGGAATGTTTTTAATTAACTGAACGTCCTTGAAAATATTTGTATCAATTTTCTTCGGGTCTTTCTGTTATAAGCTCTGTGTGTTTGATGAGTGATCGCTTTACAACTTCAATAAATATTGTCAAAGTTATTTTACTTTAGAAAGTTAAGTTTGCAGCAATCTACGTTGCTGTCACCTAGGCCGGATATGGCTTTCCCTTTGGTTCCCCTTGATCTTATCCTTCCTACCCCTCTTGTCAGGAGTCAGTAAGGCTGCATCTGGAACAGAAAGTAACAAGCTTTGTCAAATCCAACGAGTCTGGTTTATAGATTGGGTGACTTAGTGTGTGTTGCCGCAAGCTGTCCTCGAAAGGAAATACCATAATATGGCAACATATTGGCCTACAACAAAATGGAAGCTGGGAGTAGGGCCCCTTTGCTGAAAAGACAGCATTAGAAGAAGTAAGCTCAAGGAAGAGTGTTATGAGAAGATGGCGACTGTACATTTGACGCACCCACCGGAGGGGCCAGACGTCAGGGGTCACAACAGGTTTATTTCAGTTACTTTACAGACCTCAAGAAGGTTTGATCTTTACGCCTGACTTTGAATTCACAAACTCTAAATAAGTCGATCATTCAAAGGAAGGTTTTAAATTGTGCTCATTGGCGCATGCCAATGCATGCACAACGCAAGAGTTTTTTGTGATTCACTTTAGGAAACAGAATACTATTAAGATGCTTTTAAGTGCCTTGCATCTGTGGGTGTGATTGGTTGTCACTTGATGCTACATGATAAACAGATGACCCTTGTAGCAGGGATGATACTATAATTATTTATTCTCAACAGCGATACCAGATGCAGCTTATCACCACAGAAACCACCAGCTGATCCCCAGGTACTCAACCACTGGTTCCAACAGAAAGTAGCATCAGTTACTGCAGGCATTCTAACACCAAGTCGCACCCAATGCAACATATGTTCAGTTTTTGCAGACGATAAATATAGGTGCAACAAAACAAGCTTTTGCAAAAGCAGTAGGTGTGGCATTCACACTTTAGTGCTGACAAATCCTTAAATATGCATGCAGCAGTGCAAAACAAGTAAAGGTTGAACTGTGTATGGAATACATGGATGAGACAAAGGATTAAATGTTTGATCAGAGAGTGTACTTCTCAGAAGTAAAACAGAGCCTCATGCATTCCAATGGAAGGATGTTATGTTATGTTAATTTAATTTATAATGCGCATGAATCACCCCGGGAGGGGTATCTCGGCGCCACACAGCACATAACCAAATAATCAGACTCTTAGGCCAGAAAAAGCAATGTTTTAAGATAGTTTCTGAATTTGAAGTGGTCAGCTCATGATGGATGTGGAATGGGACATATTCCAAAGCAAGGGGGCTAAATAAGAGAAGGATCTGCATCCTGAAAATTATTTTTATGATCCGTGGTAGTGTCAGTAAGGCTTAATCACTAGATCTTAAAGGACTGCCTGAAAGATAATGGATAAGTTTAGAGGAAAGGTAACTCGGACCTTTTCCGTGCAGGAACATATTAGTCAGACAACAAACCTTGAAGGTGATTGTTTACTGAATTGGCAACCAGTGAAGTGCATGCAAAGAGGGGCAGAGGCTCTCCTGGCTAGACGATTGTTGAAGAGACGTGCCTCCGTGTTTTGCACTACTTGCAGTTTTCTTAAGGCAGTCTCATTTATGGAAGCCAATAATCAATCAATCAATCAGGGGTTTGTTAAGCACAGCTACTCACCTGGAAAGGTCGCGACTGCGGCGTTCTGGATGTTCTGGAGTTTGCTGGTGAGGTTCTTGTTGATCCTGGCATAGAGTGCATTGCCGAAGTCCATTCAGCTGCTGATGAGGGCGTGGGTGATGGTTTTCCTGTGTTCGAGGGAGATCCAGTTGAAAGTTTTACGTAGGAGACGGAGGGTGTGAAAACAGGAAGAGGTGACGGCGTTGATCTGGCGGTCCATTTTGAGTTCCAGGATGATTCCGAGGTTGCGTGCGTGATCCGCGGGTGGGGGAGGATTCCCGAGGGCTGGGGGCCACCAGGTGTCATTCCAGGCATCGGGATGTGGGCCTATCATGAGTACTTCGGTTTTGTCTGTGTTCAGTTGTAGGCAGCTGTTCTTCACCCATCTGGCGACTGCTTCCATTCCTTCTTGAAAGTTGTGTTTTGAGATGTTGGGTTCGTTGGATAGTGAAAGGATGAGTTTTTTGTTGTCTGCGTACGATACGATTGGCATTGTAATAATCCAGGCGGCTCATGACCAATGCTAGGACTAGTTTTTGCCATGCTGAATATGAAAGGAGGGGGGAAACTCTCTGTAGCAGATGCAACATATGAAAGCAGGTGCTAGTGGTTGTAGCAACGTGTTCTTTCATAGTGAGAGCTTGGTTAAGGTGGAAACCTACATTTTTTACAATCAATTTAGGAGTAGCAGCAATTCCAAGTTCAGATGCCCACCAGTCGGGTGACTGAAACTGTTAAGCCTTGCCAAACAACATAAGTTCAGTTTTGTTCGCATTTAGCTGGAGACAGTTCTCTCATCCAGATCCCAAAGGCTATCATACCTGCTGAGAAACAAGCTTTAGCATTGTTCAGCTCTTGGTCGAGGGTGAAGATTAGTTGCGTATCATGAGCAAATGACAGTTGTTGGAATCTATACTGTTTAACAAGGTTGGCAAGGGAGGGCACGTAGATGTTAAAAAAGTGTTGAGCTCAGGCGGGAGCCCCGTGGCACCCCCTTATCAAGTTTCTGGGTGTGCGATTTGAAGGCTCCTATATTGATTGTCTGGGTTCAATTAGTTAGAAAGTGTTTGTACCGTAATAGGGCAGTGCCATGAATTCTTAACTGCTGCAGTCTTTGCAGCAATATAGGATGGGAAATAGTATTGAAATCTGTGGAGAGGTCCAAAAGCCCAAGCAATGACAAATTGGTTTTGTCTAAGTAGAGTCTGATTACATCTGTCACTAAGACCAGAGTTGTCTCAGTACTGTGCATGGGTCTAAAACCCGACTAAGAGTCCGATTAGGATGTTGTTAGGAAACTGTCCTGAACAAATCGGTTCCGGACTTGTTTCCTACTGAATCAGGTCCTGCTAGTCCGGACAACTGATTACGATGCTTCCCAACAACGTTCGGTCGGACTTGCCTTGATTTTGATGGGAGCCTATGTTCTGAATGGGAACGCAGGCTCCCATTGGAAAAAGGGGTGGTTGGGCAAAACCTTGCAACCTGTGGGAGGCACCTCATGGTGCCTGCCACCTTGTGCATGGTTGGGAAAAGGGGTCCCTTGGGTACACATTCGGATGCCTCCAACTGAAGAGGGACCTGCAACGAGCCCCCAACGGCCAATTCCGAAAGCTGTTTCATCTCAGGCCAACTGAGTTGGAACGGCTTTCCGAATCAGTCATCGGCATAGCACTTCTGGAAACTGTGCCCCTTAAGCTGAACGATTCAGCTCCGAAAGACTTGGACTGACCAAAGGCCTTTCTGAACCGATTCCGACTGCATGTACAGTTTCCAGACATCGTATTCAGTCGTTGGGAAAACTGTATGATTTGTTAGGAAACAAGGGTTCCAAATCGGATTCGGCTATACCGAATCCCATTCGGAGCCCTTCCTAACAACATCGTAATCGGGCCCTAAGAAGGATTCAACAGCTTATTTCTTTTCAGATATTCCATAAGTTGAAAATTGATTTGGCCTTCCAACAGCTTACCCAATAGAGGGAGGAGAGAAATGGGTCGATAATTGGTGAAATCCATAGGGGACAAATTGGTCTTTTTTTATTAGGAGTGACCATTGCTGCTTTCCAAGCAGAATGACATTTCCCAGTAGACATGGATAGATTAAATAGTGTGCAAATAAATGGCTGGGGCTAGTTGAGAGGACAGGGATGCTGTGATGCGAGGGGGGAAATGTCTAGAGAAGACCCTGACTTAGAAGTTGCCAGCACTTTCTGGATTGAGTTGAGCAAGAGTAGCTTAAAATTGCCAAAGGCAGGACTATTGGTAGCGAGCAAGGAACAAAGATTAAATTGCTAATTGTCTTGCCTAGTGGTTATTGGGAAGTTCCGATAGATTTTATTGATTTTTTTCAACAAAATGATTTGCAAGAGAGTCACAAAGAACTTGCGACTCAACAATCTCTTTAGAACAGGCTTGAGACTTTAGAAAGGAATTAAGAACTTTGAAGAGCTTCTTGGAAGAGTTACTAGTCAGATTAACTTTTTTTTATATTGCGGTAGTACTTTGTTAAGGCTATTTTGTATACCTCTTTGTCAACAAGGTTACTAAAATGACGCTATTGTCTCTCAAGCATTTTGAGCATACATCCAAACAGCCTACAGAAAGAGTGTAGGACTAAAATACTCCTGTTGGCTGATCCAGGGTGCAATTTCCAATGCCTGAAGCAAATGGAAGAAGGTCCCTGAAACAAAGAGGTTGCTTGTGTTGTAAATAGTGAACATAAAATGCCCAGACAGCAACATATTTTAAAGCAGATACTTTTGGCAAAGGCCAGTTTTCTGCCATCGATATTGGTACAGAGAGCATTCAGTTGCCTGAGGACTTTCAACATGGTAGGCAAGGAGCCCAATGGATAGTCTGGTTCTTCATGTGGTGATGTCTTAAAGATACTATGTTCTGGTCCTATTCTCAGTTATGTGGCTATGTCTTATTCATTGAGCCATATGATTTTAATCCCTCATGAATAAGGCTGAAGTACTTAACTATAGCCTTAGAGCCCACCGTAGTGGGTTCTACCGACCATTAAATGCCCGCTCCGGCGTTAAAGGCCGAGGCGAGGGCCTTTGACAAGGGAGCAGGCCTTTAATGGCAGGTAGAGCCAGCTCCAGAGGGCTCTAAGGCTATTAGAACATTCCGCCCTTGAAGAGGAGAATGATCTAATTTGTAAAACAAAGGCCTCACAGAGCCCAAGGGGGTCAAAATCCCCTTGCGATCCGTGAGGCCTTTGTTAAACATTGGAATGTGAATGTTCCAGGCTTCTACCGGCCATTAGAAGCCTGGCGCACTCTATTGTTTTAAATGAATTGCTCAACATTCCAATGTTCTAATATAGTTTATGCTTCTTTTAGGTCAATGGAAAGACTTATTGTCTGAAGGATGGATATATGTTTGCAGCATTTCTTCTGGATTGGTGCTGTTAGGCTCAGTTATTGCCAACTATTTGTTTTTTTCTGTGTATAGAGCAGTACTGAAGAACTTATTTGAAATGAAGTACTTGAAAAGGCCTCCATTCCAAGCAAAGTGTCTTTGTTAAGTAAGGTTGATCAGCGAATTTGTGTGGTGGAAATAATAGTGATAATGGTGATATTGATGTTTTAGACTCCAGTGTGTCTATTCATTGCATTAATGGTTGCAGAAATACTGCAGTTACCTGTAAATAGGTTGATGGTATGCTCATAGTTGTTATAGTGCTTTATATTTGTTTTTAGTTTGTGCCTCAAGATCATGTGGGAAAGAGTATTACGGATGTCTGATGGGACGTTGTTCCAGAGGTGAGGTACTACGCTGCAAATTTCCTGTTGCCTCTGCTGTTGCTTTTGGTTCTTAGTTTGGTTCTTAGTGTCTCTTCTGTGGATCAGATATGACTGCATGGTTAAAACTGGTTTATCTTGTTGAGACATATTTGTGGGTAGATTCATCCAGGTATTTGTGTCAGGCAGAAGACCATGAATTTAAACCTTTTCTCCATTAAGAGTCAATGTCACCTTCTGACTGGTGTCTTTTTAGCCTGATGACGGACTTCAAACTGCATTGTGGGCCTTTTATGGGGTCTTGATCTGGAATGCTGGTTAGTCAGCACTTAATGCATAGCTTTACTGGAAGCAGAGGTTAGCAGGTGTCCTATTGTGCATGACAGTAGCACACATCTCGGCTCTATTGGATATATGTCCAGGGTTCTATTGAATGTGTTCTGTAGGATGTTTTTTGTAGCATACGATAGTGGGAAGTCTATCGAGAGCGCAGTGATAGCCAACTGTAAAGCTTATCCACACTGCGTTGAAAGGTGTTCTGTTTAATGGGTCCTGTTCAATGTTTTTTGGGTGGTGTATACTCATGAAAGGTATTGTTCTGGGTCACATCGTTGTGGCCACCTCTCCTCGAAGCGTGTGTATGTCCAGTTCCACCTATCCACCCTTTGTGGGAGGCAGGATTTACATGACTTTTCTATGTGGAAGGTGGAGCCCTTTTCTACTTGAATATGGAAGTTGAAGGTCACCTCATGTCACTTAGAGTGGACACCTGGGCAATCCTTCCACCTGAGCATGTGGAGCTTTCGAGATGGTGGAAAACATGAGGATTCGGAGTGTGTCTAACCTCACACTTCAGAGATTGAGGATGGAAGACATGAAGGGATTTAAATCGCCCTCCAACTAGGTGTGCAATAAGATCAAAGAGGGATTGGTCCATGGCTAACCCCTCAGTCAGCAAGCTAGACCTGTGCTTGGTAAGGAACCATCCTCCCCTGGGACGTGACCTTTAGTATAAAAGTAGTTCACACCAGATGTTCATGCTTTTCTTCTCTCCTTTGCAGGATTACCTGGGATGTATCATAGACACCGGCCACCTGCCCCTCGAACCCGAGCAAGTCAGCACCTTGTTCTGCAACATCGAAGACATTTACGAGTTCAACAGGTAAGCTGTACTTGAGAAGAGCCCCTTTGTCGACGTCAGATAATCTGAACATGCGTGATCACATATTGCCCCTAATATTCCTCAGCATTATTTGCCAAAGTGTGATACATTTATCTGCAAACATTCCCTTATTTATCCTGAGTCCCAGATATTCCTAAATCTTCGTGGTTAGGATGTTTTCCAGTGTCAATTAGTTTTCGGGTAGTGTGTTTCTTATTAACATGTCATCTAATGCTCGAACAAGGACCTGAGAGTTAAAAAAAATAAAAAAAATAAACATTCACAAAACAACGTAACAGCCAATACTCAGTTGTATCTTTTCTCTGGTGACTGACCCAAGAAGGGCCATTGAGGGGTTCTGTGAAAATAAGCAAAGCAATGGAATGGCGCTTAGCTACTTTATTTGGCATAAGCGTAGGAATTTCAATTTCAAGGTCTTTAAGTGTTTGAACACACCATTTAGGTTTTTCCCAGGATGGAACAGCAGCTTTTTCGAGAATAGCAGCAGCAATAAATAAAAGTCCAAAATCATGTCAGTCTTAAAGAGCATGTGATCATGAAACAGGCAAAGGTGATATGTGAATTGAGGGAATTTTAAGTGCGTTATTTAGCCCTGAAGAAGTCGCATCTGCTAATTGGGATGAAACGCGTTGGCATTATCTTTCATCCTGTTGCGAACAGGAAATAAAGGATATTGTTAAAAAATATACTGAGTGTTCTGGACTGGTGACACTTCGGAACAAGGTTGCTGAATCTTATGAATGAGTTATATTAATTTGTTACTTAATATGTGGTGTGCCCTCACTATTAGTCTCGTTTGATTTATGAGTAGCTGATCTTGTGCATATCAACAAGGAAAGGCTACTTGAAGTTCTGGAGAAGTCTCAAGAGCTACCCTCTCATCCTACTCATCCTACTCACCTCCGTCCTGGACCCTTCGAACTATGCTTCACGTCTCAGTCTGGCCAGTAGCATAAGACAATATCCACTATACAGCTCGTTCAAAGTTGGTGCCTCCATTTGCTGATCCATTGGAAGGATTTACCATCACACTTACAGCGCCGCTTGGAGAATTGCATTAACATTAGAGGAGTGCAGATTCTGGTGTTAGCCTCACAAGTTATTTGTGTGGCGGTAGCCTTCCCACTTCAACACACTGAAGCGGAACCTAGCTGAAAGAGGTGCTTTATAAGTACAATTTGTAAATAGGTGAGATTTAGTAAGAGAAAACATATGGGTAAGCATTGTTGGTGCCTTCCAATTAATCTGTACAATTTATAACTGCCACACCATCGACGGTCCAAACTGGCAAATTGCATGCAAAAGCTAGGATACACAGCACCTATCTATTGTGCTGCAGTAAGGCCAGTAAATAATGTCCCACTTACTATATCTCCTATTTGAAAAAGAAAGTTGTTTCTATTTTTTTCGAGTTGTTTTCCTTAAAGATGTGTTTGGGGCTCGTGGGGTGAGGCAAAAAAATAAGAAAATCTAGGTGCCTCTTGGTAGACAAAATGCCCTTAAGGAGTATGTACTGCTGAGGGGCCTGGGCGGGTTTTCAGAAAAAGTACCTTTGAAATATTTACTCTAAACAGATTCCAGTGGCGTAGAGACGAGAGAGTAGGAAGAAAGTGATACATTCAAAGGCGAGACAAAGAGTCCTTGGTGGGTGGACATCGCGCTTTGTCTGAGTTCCTGGCTCGCTTCCCAAACTGTAAACAAAGATTCTCGTCCCGCGCTCCGGTCTCCAGAAAGGGCGGTGTAAACGTTGTGGGCCCTGGGCCCACCACAGGCTGTTTATCTCTCCTCTGATCTAAGGAGGAACTTGGACTCAGAGCTGGCGGGGCCTCATCGGAAATCATTCCAGGCATTAAAGAGCCGTTAAGCGCTCCTGCTCGAGCTGTCTATAGGGATCTATCTGTGTGTCTTAGCAGTGACAGGCGTGCACAGTACCCACCCGTGCGTGCTCGCGTGCAACTGCGCCAAAGCCACGCCACCTCGTGCTGGAAGGATTCCCATTCATGACGTCATCGGAACTCCGCTTTACCAGGCTATTGCAGGCAGCCAGCGCAACTGTGCTAGAGTCACATTTACATTAGTGGATGCATTAGGGCCTAATTTGACCTAATATTCCTAGAACAGATGCCCGTGACGATAAGAGATGTGATACATTTTTACGCCTATATTCTCAAATGAATATGAGGCAGTTGTACTGACACTCCTCTACACGTGCCAGTGCTGTACCCAGGGCTCGAGTCGGGGTACCACGCGGGTGGACGGCGTCCCCCCCCACTTATTTTACCGGTGGACGCCGTCCCCCCTGCCAAACAGCTGGACCTAACTCTTTGGCCTCTCTGGGACGAGATCGGAGCGCACCTTTCGTCCGGTCGTGACGTCACTGCCGGTGACAGCATCCCCCCACTTCTCTATTTAGGACTCGTGCCCTGGCTGTACCAGATACCTTATGCCTGCCTCGAAGTAGGCCCCAACCAATCTGAAGGTAGATGCTGTTAAGTTGCACAAACTAAACGTGGGTCACATTGAATAGAATTGGAAAGCTTTTATAGAGCGCATGGCTACCAGAAGGCCTCCCAGCGTTAGAGACAAAAGTCCTCACCGAACTAAGAAATGGAAATCATCGAAACAAAAAGGTTTTTAGGAGTTTCGGGAAGGACATATAGTTGTTTTCCAGACCAATGTTAATGGGAAGCCGGTTCCAGCATTTAGCGGCAATATATGTGAACCGGCAACTCCCACTCTGGGCTTTGTTTAGCCTGGGGACAACTGCAAGACCCTTATTTTCCGAGCACAGGGATCTGTTGGGAAGATAAGGGGGAATGATGGATCGTAGAATCGGTCGGCCCGTAGCTGAGAGGGATCTATGGACCAGGTACATTGCCTTAAACGGAATACGTTCAGCCCCTGGAAGTCAGTGGAGAGAGGCCATGAGCGGCCCCGCAGATTCCCAGCTATGAGCCGCACAGTTTTGAACAGTTTGTAGTCTTTTAATAGTTGAACACTGAGCACCTAGGTACAGCACATTAGCGTAGTCAAGTCTAGAGAGAATCAGGGCTTGAATCATCAGTCTCCTTGCTCTTAATGGTTAGCAGAGGGATTAATTTTCTGAACATCTTCAGGATTCCATAACAGGTGCCCTCCACCTTTCGTGCTTTTTTTTTTTTTGCAGAGTTTTATATAGCGCGAACTAGACCCGAACCGAATCGGGTATCAGAGCGCTTTACATAGCACCAGTTACGTTACATGAGAACACACATTCATTTTTAAAGCGATACAAAAGGGGATGATGATGATCATTTTTAGGCACGGGGAGATTAAGTGATTTGCCCAGAATTACAGGAGGTTTTGGCGTCGTTACCTAGACTCTAACCCAGATCCCCAGGTCCGAGGTCGAGCGGCCTAGCCGTTAGACTTGGTGTCTTAGCAGGACACCAAGACTTTTTATCTGCTCTTTAGCAGAGGCATATCCCTGAAGCAGTTGGGCCAGAAAACATTGGCATCCAGGATAGTAGGTTTGCCCAGAAACATCAACTCGGTTTTTGCTCCGTTGAGTTTTAAAAAAGGTCCTTCCATCCATGTGGAAACCTTGACAAGACAGTTAGCCAAATTAGACCCTGCTTTGTCAGATTGATTAAGGGATACGATCAGCGGAGTGTCATGCGCATAGGTGACAATCTGAAGGCCTAAGGGTTTAACCACTTCGGCGAGAGAAGACATGTATACATTGAAGAGCGTGGGGCTCAGGGAAGAGCCCTGAAGCACCCCACATCTCAAAGGCATACTCTCAGATTTAGCATTCTCCTCAAATACTTGAAATGATCTATTATCTAAGAAAGACTCTACAGGTGCGGTGCGTCCATTGGGGAGTGGGGGCGGAGCCCTCCGCCCGCAGCTCCCTCGGCATCTCTGAACTTAAGTAAACTGACTCGGTTTACTTAAGTTGAATTGACGCCGAGGGAGAACAGACAATCATGTCAGTCAGCATGACGCCAGACCGCCCACCCCTTCAGAGTCTGAAGGGGTGAACGGCAGGGAGCACCACAAGTGTTCATGAGTGGGGACGGTGGGCGAATTTTCAGCCCGTGCCCAGTCATGCGCATTTGTGTTTTCGCTTGTTTGCGCATGCACATTAGGAGCCCCTCGGTCTCCTAATGGGCGTGCTGCGGGCGAAGAGAAACCTGTGTCCCAAGCCAATCCTGGCGCTGCTGGCAGGGCCAGGATTGGCTGAGATGGGCTGCCTGCCAGTCCACTCCAGGGCCGTTTGTGAAGGCGCCAAGGGGAGCAAAGGTGGCGCGGACCAGCTGTGAGGTAAGTTTTGTTTTATATTTAATTCAACCCGACCCCCCCCCCCCTCGCGAGCCGCGACTGCCTTATTCTTTACAACACATTTTCAATTATAAGTTTCTACAGAAGTGAGCATCGAAATCTCCGACTATCAGAGGGTGCAATGTTACTCCTTTCAACCAGGTTATATTTTTAATATGGTCACATACAGTTTTTAAGTTGGAATCAAAATCCCAACCTGGTGGGATCGATAAGGTAAAGAAGAGCAGCGTTTGTGGGCAATTGGAGATCAAATATAATCGTATCCAATTGTCAAAGATCTCTAAAACATGGTAACACTATTTACAACTATTACTCAATATTTATGTATTTACTTATTTATTGGTTAAATATAGCGCATAGCACAGGAAGCTATGATAGTGCTTTACATAGACAACAAGATGCGTAATTTGGCCCAGACCCCTTTTGAATGATACTTCGAGACTTTAAAAGCTGGCTGATCAGTAACGTTTGTCACACGGATCACCCATAGGCATGATGTATACTGCTCCGTATGAGACTGGGGAGGACTGCAGGCTGCATGAAATGCAAGACAAGTTAATTTCTAGATATAACCTGCTGTTCCGTTTTCCTTCTTCCTTGGCTTTCACAGGAAACGATTCTAGCTTTCATCCATGAGCTAATGTTCGACTTAATGCTGAAATATCTAAGGGCCTTTTTTATTGTGTATACAGTGGCGGCTGGTGACATTTGAAAGAGGTGGGCATAAACTTTCTGTCAGAGTGCACTGTGGTGAGCGAGGCGAGCGAGGCTGAACATCTTAAGAGAGGGTTCGGGGGGCTTTTGAAAAAAGAGTGGGTAAATGGTGCATTTTCAAGAAAATTTGAGAAGCACAGAGACTAGAGCTGCAAACACACATAGAGCCAGTGGCAGCACTGACTAGGACTTGTGCCACACACAGAGCCAGCTGCAGTACAGAGACTAGAGCAGTAGATAAGTGTAAGAACTAGAAACAAATAGAAGTGCCACACATACACTAAACAGAACACGCTTTCAAATAACAGACACCCCAAACAAAGGATGCTCCATACCCAGGTTATACATCGCTATTAGCTTTAAAAAGAAAGTCACAAAGCTAAAACCTAACACAGGAACTGGCAACACACAAGCACAGTAGCTGAGTGCCATTTTGCAAGAAAATATGTTTAGAAACAAAGTCTTTCATCATTAAAGTGATTTCTTTTCTGTAGCCCTGTTACTAAGTTTAAATAACTATAAGTAACTATATAAGGATGAGCTGAGATAGGCGAACAATGTTAAACTCTTTATACAAAATGACTTAGCCTTTTTACACACCAAAATACAGTGCTTAAATTTACTCGATCTACAGAGCTGGATTCAAAGCACAGACAAAGCATAATATAGCATAAATAATGCACCCAGTACAGAGTAGGAGTGTAAACGTACAAGTTTAAAAAACACAAACCAAACTCTGGCCTGAAGATGAAAATGGTGGGTGCCAGGCAGGCAGTCACAAAGCAAACCTTCTGATTTACAGGACATGTTTACACCACACATCACCTGACTCGGAGGGTGGGACTGGGTGAGTCTGGGAGTAACAAAACATGAGTAGCAGGGCATAGGCGCTGTTTTGTAAAAGCACAGCACTGCTCAAACGGCACAGCTGCTCTCCAGCCCCACGTATACCACTTTAATTAGGAAAGTAAACACGCCTGTCTATGTACATTTCTGGTCACCAGCTAATAACTTTCAGAAGCACAAACCTTTCTGTGAAATAATTTTCAGAAGTTGGTGTAGTGTAGCACTGCATAAGTCACTCAGTCACCGGCCGGGGAGGTCCCAGAATCTGATCTCAGCCTCAGGGACCCTAATAGTGCAGGTTGTCTCATAATTTACATTCATTACGTTCTCCTCCTGCTTCCTGCTCTCGGTTGGCAGGTGCACCCGCCGCTGGCCTCCTGGAGGTGTGTATGTTAAGAGCCTCTGACGGCGGCCTTTGAGGCTGTGGGATCCGTGGGGGCAAAGCACCTGTATTAACCCTAGGGACTCACTTCATGAACTTCTAAAACACTGGAATTGTGGCGCAGGTGCTTGGAAACATATCAAGAAGCATTACTGTGCCCTAGTCAGGCTGTGCAACCTCTGCACTCCTTCTGACCCTCTGCACCATGTAGCGCAAGAGCTTTGCAACCTTTCCGCACCCGTCGACCACTTTCTGCGGACACAGTCTACCAACTCGGCTGCTGGGTTTTCCTGTGGTCTATGTTCCTGTCTCTCGGGTGCAAACAGAGGCGAACCCACGGAGCCGCCTTGTGAGACCCCCGCGCCCACCCCTCAGCCACCTGTTGGCCCCCGGATTGAGTGCGGGTGTCCTGGTTCAATACTCTTTGAGCCCTGGATGAAGTAATGTCTCGAGTCGAGAGGGACACGCAGCAGCTCCTGCTCCTCGCCCCTAGTGCCAGGAACCCCCATGCCTTCCTAAGTGTAAAGTACTTAAATAAAATAAATAAAGTACTTACGTGCTGCCTTTCATCAGAACTACTGACTGTCTGACGACACAGACTCTCACACTTCGTCAGACGAGTCACATCACGACGAGGTCTGACCTGACGAGGTCTGCGCGCTCACCTCACTCTCCCGAGACCACCATCCTCGTGCTCGGTAACTTAAGTCAGTCAATCCTGGCGCAGCATTAACATCGCCACTGCGCCAGGATTGGCTAAAGAGCAGGGCTTATACTGCCCATAATGAGACCCGGCTCCCCCGGGTCTCTGCCACTTTGAGTGGTAGGGGAGGAGGAGGAGGAGGGAAGGGGCTACTGCATGTGTGCGCATGCGTGGGCAAGTCCTAAAAATGACTTGTCCTAAATGCGCACACAGCTGCTGCCCTCCCTGCCAGTGCCACGCTGACGCTGCTGCTATCTGCCAGCCTGCCACTCACTGCCGCAGGCCCGCCCCCCACCATTCCTTCCGCGATGACGTCCGTCCCGACCGACCTCGACCTCAAATGCATTTGCATTATTTTAATGACTGTACTGTCGTAGGCACGGCAGTGTCGGTAATGGGTATGAGCAGTGTCAGACAGTGACACAGTCAGTGACGGTCGTCCATGGCTAGTGGGGCAACGCCCCAACGCCCCCAATGGACGAACCGCCACTGTGTGTATAATAGAATTTAAGTAGTTTTGGGTTTAGTCTGTAAGTACAATTGCGGTCATCCGTTCTGTCATAAGCTAAATTGATTGACATAGTTTGTCCACTGATGAGGATCGGGAAAAGTGACAACCAAAACGAACAACTTGCAATCTGATTCCTGCTTTGCAGTTCCTTTTCTGACACCTCTTATGTTGATGAACGAGCATTCCAACCTTGTAACTGGCTGCCATTGGTATAAAGAAAAGCGCCGTAGTGTACCTCACAAAAACACACCAAAGTGCCTTTGTAGATCCTGACATTTTTTGATAAACTCTTTGCTATTTTTGATTCACTGAGCACCTTGCTTTGTCTAATTAGTAAAAATAGAAATCAGCTATCACGAATTGCATATCTTTCATGGTAACCGAGAAACTTTTTAGTGTGAACAGTTCATACACGAATGCAGTCCAAATACGCTAAATGACATCATATACTGAAATGACTCTATCCTTTTGAATTGTGTGCGCTAAAAGCATTTTGACTTAAATGTACATTTCATTTTCTGCTTTCCATTGATCTAAATGATGAATAGGGTTATTGAATTTTACTTTGCTTAATTTGTCTTTAGTGCCATTTGCTACACAGTGTCCCGTCCTGAAATCCTCAGAATCGTACGATGCTTAAATGGGTTCCACCTCCCGACAGTTCCAAGGTCTGAGTGAAACAACAGACACGTTGAAACGATCAGGCGAGGGAAGGGAAGGATGGGGACAGCAGGGAGGGAGACCTGTAACGAGAACAAGGCAATATGAGACAATCACATGCACTTCTGCTGATGATATGTCAGAACACTTTCTTAGTTCACATAAAGCGCTATATGAACAACACAAAGCTACGATACCTGTAAAGGAAAATAACGCAGCCTGCGATGCAACCTGAATGTCCACTGAGCAGCTTCTATATATACCTATGGGTAGAATAGGATACGTCCGAAAGTACACCAGTATCACCTGAAATAAGAAAGCAATGACCTGTTGCCCAACATACCATTAGCATGTCATAGGCCTTAAAGCAGGTGGGGGGGGATATATGGAGCTGACTTCCGGTGCTAGCTCTACAAGCCTCTGCTGCATGAGACAAATAAACAAGTAAGAAGACATCCAGCGGATCCTGGAAATCGTTCCAGTGTTTCCCAGGTTGAAAACACCCAAAGGAACACTCCAAGGTATGGAACAAGGATAGCTTGATAAAGAATGAATGCAATGTCACTAGACACTATCCTTGATGCGAGAATTCACTCCTTGGCAGTTGTTTCCATTGCCAAACAGAGAAGTGAACACTGAAAGTTATGTCAATAAATAAGAACATAAACAGCCCCGCAAGAACCAAGGATAAGGTTCGTCCAACGGAGCTGTTTCCACCAATTGGATCAATTTAAATGTACCTTTGTAGCTGAGGGTAATATACAAGGAATCCTCCACCACTGGCCTTGATAGTAATTGCTCCTAGGAAGTCGCGCTAGCAGTCCCGCAAGAACCGAAAGGAAGGTTCCTCCAACGGGACTGCGCCGCGAGAGACGAGCAAGCAAATAGCCACACTGATTTGAACGGAAGTATGCTGAACTACAGATATCGCATCAGCAATCCCGCAAGAACCGAGAGAAAGGTTCAGCCAGCGGGATTGCATGCGGAAATTTAAGGAACGAAATCGGACACTCCTCCAGGCAGCACTTACATGAACAAAGAAGAAAATAAAGAATGTTGGTGCAAAAGCACCCCTACCAGTCCGCAAGAGACTCGGCTGTCACAGAATCAACGGCACCCGTTTGGCACTCCCGGAGGCAGTAATGAACAGAGCGCGTGCTGACGTCAGACGATCCCCCCGGCTCCACGCATCATGGGAATTGTAGTTCGGCCATGAGCGCTATCGGCTACTGCGATCTCTATGTCTCAGGGCAGTGTTCTAAGGTGACCCCCACCATGAGCTTCAACAGACAGTTAGTTCAAATAAAGGCTGATTTGCATATGGCTGGGTCGAAGCAGACTAAGGTGGAATGGTGGGCGAAAAACTATGGTTTGGGATCCGTCCAGGGTGATTGACAGTAGTTGATATTAATTTAAGTAGTTCACCCATCAATTTGTTGTTGCAGTATTTGGGGGTCCACCATGGGATATTGTGGTTGCCTTGCTCTTGCCGTGAAAGTTGGAAAGAACTTTTACGCCCCACCAGTTTCAAAAGTCACCAGCCACCACTGAGACTCTAGCCACCTAAGTGCGGTCCCGGACACTCCAGCCTCTTGGAGTCTCACAATCGGTAATTGGTGGTTGACGGTGTCCAATGCCGCACTAAGGTCGAGCAAGACGACTGCCACAGAACCACCAGCATCTAAAAATGTTCTGGTTTCCTCCACAACGACCAACAGGTCAGTCTCAGTGCCCTGTTGTGGTCGTAAACCTGTTTGTGAGAGGTGAAGACAGTTGTTCTTCTCCAGAAATGTGGAGAGAGCACCATTGACATATTTTTTACAGATTTTGGAAAACCCTGGCAGAAGCGAGATTGGCCGGAAATTGGCATATACTTCTGGGTCCAGACACGTTTTTTAAGAAGGGCTTTAACCATAGCCTGCTTCCAAAGGAGGGGAACAGAACCGGAGGAGAGAGAGATGTTAATAAGATCTAGTAAAGTTGTGGCCACCATATCGATGACCTGGCCTAGGATGGTTGGGGGGACAACATCTCTAGGGGACCCTGATTTGAGTGTTAAAAGGTAACCTATGAGAGATTTCAAACCCAGAGGCGAGATTAACTCCAACAAAGGCCTGGGCGTGAGGGCCTGATCCTCCAGATGGGGGGGGTGGGGGGGGGGGGACTGCCATACTGGAATAGGGAGAAAAGTTGAATAAATCTTTTCAATTTTATTAGAAAAGTATTTCTCCAAATTATTGCACCGTCCCAATGAGTCAGCGGGGGGCAAGGGAGGTGCAGGGGGGTCAGAAGGGATTTGGCAATCATGAAAATTTCACAGGGGAAATTGGAAGCTGAACAGATCCTATTATCATAATACTGGGATTGGGCCTTTCGAATTTCTAATTTATAAGCTGTAATAGTTTCTCTTTACTCAATTTTCTTAACGGAGGAAAAATCTTTCCTCCAACTTCTCTCCAAGCGTTTACAGCTTTGTTTCAGATCCCTAAGTTGGGGAGAGTACCATGCGATAGTTTTTGTGCCTTGTTTTTTTGTCAGACATTTTTTAGCGGCAAGCAAATCTAGGGATAACTTAAGCCATTTATTAACTTTGTTGTTGGCTATATTTGGTTCGCCATCTAGTACTGGTCTAGTGTTTTCAAGGATTTGTGTCCAGGGTTCGATGGGAAGTTTGGACCAATTCCAACTCCATTTTTTTGCTGTACCCAGTGGCTAACCGCCAGCTGGAAGGTCCAATACTATTGGAATCAGGTGATGGTCTGACCAGGGTAGAGGGATAGGTTTTCCCACCACCAGTTATCAATGTTTGTAAACACCGGATCAAGTAAATGGCCTTTCTGATGGGTAGCGTGTGCCACTTTTTGAACAAGAGACATAGCACCCAAACTGGCGACCACCTCCTTTGCAGCAGTAGAGGTTAAATCATCAAAATGGATGTTAAAGTCGCCCAATATGGAAAAATTAGGCATAGAGCTTGCTGATTTTGCTATGACTTCTGATAAGTCTCTATAAAAATGTCCAATAGCTCCTGGGGGCCGATATATGAGAACCTCAGTGAAGGTTCAGGTAGGTGAAAGGCTAAGGGCAAAGGAGAGGCTTTCACAGTCCAGGATTGGACTGCCTGCCATACGACATTTAATTTTATCTTTAAAAATAATCGCCAAATCTCCTCCTCGACCAAGTGCCCGATCTTTCTTTGGATCAGGTAGCCGGGAGGAAGTACTTGAACCAGCTCTGGATCAGATGAACTAGTGAGCCATGTTTCGGACAGAAACAGGGCATCTAAGTCTCGTTCTTCCAACAAAAGCTGAGGTTCAATGGGATACTTGGACACTGAGCGACAAATCAGCGCGCACAATTTAAAGATGGTCTGTGATATCGGGGTCCTAGTGGCTATGGCCATGGGCCCGTGCTCGCAGTTTCATTCAAACAGGCAATGAGGACATTTTTCGCCAATATTTATTGATGCAATGACATGGCTACACTTATAGGTCGCCCTTGATCTAAGGCCCTGTAGCTGTTCTGTAGTGTACATGAGCTTACCAGTTGAGGGCGGACCAGGGGTTCTGGCCCCTGGGCCTGGTCGGGTGCGGACGGGCACAAACGGGCTGCTGCGCGCGTCCGCGTCATCCACCCTTTTGTAGTGACTAATGATGCGGGACATTTTATGGCTATTATGGGGATTTCATGTTTGTCCTATATGAAACCATAAGTGTTCTACTGCACCCAGAGTCTTGCAAAACCTTCGATGGGATAGAATAACAGAGTTTCTTGAGGTCTCTGAAGATGAGGTAAAGATGGGGGTTCTTGGATCTGACATATTTGGTTGTTATAAAATGCATCATCTTCTTCCGCTCTAAGCCCTTCCTAGATCCTGCTTGAAAATACTTCTTCGAAATGTTGTTATTTAATTGCTTACCCATTAAGCAGTTAGCAAATATGCACCCCTCCCCCAAAGAGGCTTAATGTGCATTAAATGCTGAACACATTAGCGGATCCTACAAGTTGGCACGTTGTACAACGTTTAAGTGATTAATGTGAAATTCACCCTGTGAATGCCCCAGTGAAGTTTAATCACTTATATTATGTGTTGTATTAAGCCTCCTTCTTACTTGTGTTTACACTGAGACGCGTCAAGTACTTCATATTTGTCTGCTGGCAGCTAAAGGACAGAAAGTAGATTAGTCTAATGCTCCTTCAGTCGTTATGCGTGGTAGGTGCACAGTTTTCACATCCAATAGCATACTGCTCGCAGAACAGTGCTTCAACACCTCATCAGGGGTAGCAAGTGCTATATAAATGCTAACCCTTCTCTCTCTCTACTATCCTTTTCAATCCAAATAACAGACTAACATGTCCACTGCTAAAATTCATTTCATATTTCCCTTGACAAATTGACCACCACTTCTTTTTTGGTTCTGGAGTAGCGTGCTACTCACCGAAAAATGCTTCAACAACTCATCAGGGGAAGCAAGTGCTATATAAATGTAAACCTTGCCCTTGTCTACCCCTCCACTATCATTCACATTCCAAATAACAGACTAACATATCTACTACTCAAATTATTTTCATATTTCACTGTACCAATTCACCATTATTTGTCGCCTCGTCAGGGGTAGTAAGCGCTATATAAATGCAATTACAATGCAATACAATAACCTGTAAAAGAACTCTCAAGTTTAAACGATAAAATGTTTACTGACTTGCCTCCCCAGCATGAGGCCAGCATATCCGATAATGGATGGGAAGTGTGAGAGAATGTCGTTTTAGAAATTCGCTCTCGCTTAAAGGATAACAGTTTGGTAATATGTTTTATTTTTACATATTTAGGTGGTTGTTTCTGTTGTGAGAACCAATTTGTTCTTTTAGGTAAAGAATGTTTAGGGTTTATTGCTCAACATCCCTTTGCAACCAATTCTTTATATAGTCCAATGTTCCTTAAATATGGCCTGTCTTTGGGAGAAAGAAATACAAGAATCTAAGTTCTGTACAGATAAAATACCCGTTTTCATGTTTAGGTCTGTCATTAGCCAACACCTTTTAATTTTATTAAAACTTCAGATATAGAATCTTAGTTAAAGGTGCGGACAGGCGGCCCTCTTCATCCATTAGTATTCTGTTGTATTATTCACATTTTTCGAACAAAAGCAGCATAAAGCATGGGGCAATTGGTCCCCCACTTCAGTCATTGCCTAACTTCACTGCAAGTGACGACAGTCTGCCCTTTTAACTAGGAGCACATCTGCACTTACAGGGGTTCCTTTGAGTGACAGAGACTACTACAACACTGTTTGCTTTTTGAGCCCAAAAAGATTTGGCTTTTAGACAATGCTTTTTTAAATGGATGAGCTTCCCCAACAAATCAATTTGCATATACCAGGACAAAACAAGCACTGGCAAAGCCAAAAGGCTGGCGGTCCACATCAGAACAGACCTATTGGCTTTACCAGTACTTATTGTAATATGCTCCCGGGCGTTAATAAAGCACCGTCTTATATCTTTGTCTGTAAAATTCCTCAAAACTGGGCGCGCGGGCTAAAAGTGCTTTATTGTAGTTATTTTTGGTGGTCTTCTCTCAATAAATTCTACAGCACCTTTGATTTTTCCGTTTTATCTATAATTATTATTTTTGACTTTCAGGTTTTGTGTTATACATTGTAAATCAGCCTTGCACTGGGGTCATTTGTTTACTAACCCTCTAATAAAATCTGATGGCCCAATTTGAAGTTATATCGTTATATCGTTTTAGCCAATATCACACTTCCCTGGCCCTTGTTTTACATCTTTATAAACTCTTGGCTAGTAGATTTTATTGACTGGGTTGTATTGCCATTTTGTGGAGCCTTCTCAATTGCACTAGCGATGACTTAAGTTCTTTTTTCGTTGGTCTGATTGCATCAGTTCTATAGTGCTTCACACTGCTGGTGAGGTTGCAAAGTGCTCTGTTTTGTGTCTAATTCCTGTATGCCACTTTGAGTATGTGGTTGAAGGGCTGCTATTAGTTGTTTAGTCCATTTGGGACATGCTGGATGAAGTATGTCTGGGTTTAGCAACTTGGTTGTATGCTGTGCATAATGTTGTGACACAGAAGCATGTGGTATGGTGGAGAGTGTAAGAATATACACCATTGCACATACAAGAACTTACCAACTTTAGGAGGAACAGTATCAAAAGTAGAGCCTTCCACTGCCGTGTAGCACCTGGGCATAAAAGGGCACATGGTGACTACTTAGTAGCATAAAAACAGACTCATCGGGCCTGGGTTGAACCACCAAGGTAGTGCTCTTTGTGACTGAGAGGCGGTCACAGCAGATCCTACTAAACGACTACAGGGGTAATGTATGGAGTCCATCAAAAAGAAAAGAGACAAATCACCCACCCAACTGTAGCTTTATAAATCAGTACAATATTAGTGTATGGAGTCCAACCGGAACTGCAGGCGACCCGTCCATTATATCTGCAGTTATAGCACCTCAAGAGTAGAGTCCACACAAGAGTAACAGGGGACCCACCCACCTGGAGGTACCATGATTTAAAGAAGAGGATGCGACTACCATATTAGCAGTGGATGATCTGCAGTTTATAAAAGCACTATTTAAGTGAGCACCAGCTGGTGACTTTTCCAATTGGGTAACTATAGCAGCGGGTCTCATTTTGGGTTGGATAGATCTGGGGATGGGAGCACAGACAGAATTGTTGTCATCAACACAGAAACCCTGGGATTTTAATGTGGTAGCCTCTCTGGGAGTGATGTCAGCAGTCTTAAGGTTTAAAGCCAGAATATTTGATAGCAGAGTCAGGTTCTGGCGTTAATAGAACAAATTCAGACTTTAAAGCAGTGATTCTCTTAGTATAGCCCAGGGGCCACTTGCGGCCCTCCTGACCTTTACATGCACCCCCCTGGTCAACAGCAGCAGGAGCTGCTGTTGGCTGGCCTCAGCACTCACATTAAAAAGATGTTAAATAAACAGGAAAAGCATTTAATTTGAGTTAAATAAAGGGAGTAGCTGGGGAGTCCTTCCCCACTTTACCTTAGAAACACCTTAATTTGTTAAGACATCTTTCAACAAAAGTGTTAAAGCTATTTGAAGTAAGTGACAGTTGTCATGTGCACCCTTTGGGTGGCCTGGGTTCCTATTAGACATGAACAACATTATAGTTTAGCAAATCAAACACAAGAGAAGGTGCTGTCCACAGGCACGGCAGGCACATGTAACAGCGGTGGGGAGGGACAGGGGCTGGGCCAAGGGTGGGGATAGTGGACAGACGACAGGGTAGGGCAAGTACAATGAAAAGATAAATAAAACTACTAAGCTTGCGCTTGCCGCATCGCCAACCCGGCGTTGCGGAGAGCGCAAGGTAAGTGATTTTTTTATTGCACTTTCCCTATCCCCTAAGCAAGCGCCGGGAAACCCACTGCGGGTAGCTGTGCGCTATATAAGCTCAAATACATTTACATTTACATCCCGTTGTCTGTCCACTCCCCCCTCTACCACCGCTCACCCCGCCGTCCCACCGCTGTTACCTGTTTCGGATGCACCTGTTTGTCCAGGGCACATTATGAAGTATTTCAAGGTCCCTTTCTATGTGATAATAAAGAAATCGATGGAAAGTGAAACAAAACAATTGCCTAGGACCAAAAAATTTGGTAAAATGTGAAAGCTGGGCTTAATTCCAGGGTTTCTGGTTTCACTTTGTACAGTTCAGCCACTACATGAATATGCTTCACTTCCCCTACACTCATCTTACCCCTCCTACCCCCTGCCTCCTCCATAACCTCCCCCCCCCTGCCTTTTCATGAATACCACCCTGCTAGCATCAATGCAGCCAAGTTCTTTAGAAAATTCCCTTAAGGGTTCTAAAGGCAAATTAAAAATGTTTGGGAGCCATGATAAAACTTATTCTGCAATATTCTCCTTTCTCATATCGTGTTTTTATCTGTCTTGCTATGTTTGGGATTCACTCAAAAAGATGATGTCATTTCATCTTTTTTTGGACGACTACACTAGAAATTGGTGGCTCCGAGCACCTATTTATGTTGGAGCCTCACACTAATTCCTAGCTCAACATTTCCTTATGAAGAAGCGTATTGTGCAGATTTTCCATGCGCAGTTTCAATGAAAACACACATTGTGCAAGGCACCAGGCAGGACAGTTTAAAATTGACTTTAAAAACAGGCACTCACAACTGTGCTGTACAGAGCCTGCCAAGCTACCTTGAAGGCCACTCCGTCTATATACCGAGCCTTTTAACGCTGGATGCATTAGACTGGATGTTAACGTGAAATATTGCTAAATACTTTATCACCTGGAGAAAAGATTTTAACGAGGGTCTACACTTTACATTCACAGTTGTGTGCAAAAGACCAGAAAGTCTATAACAGGAAAATATGGTTTTCCCGAGTATGAAATCCACTCTCGCCTTACAGTAGATTTCTATAGCGCCAACTCGACCTGAAGGTATTGGAGCACTTTACATGAGCACCAGTTGCATAACATACGAACACATTCATTTTGTTAGGCACGAGGATATTAAGTTTAGCCCGAAAGATAGCAGACAGATGTTTCAACAGGAAAATTGGTGATGAACCCGCTGAGGAAGATCATACGTTTGGGGTCACTGGTGGTTTATTCACATGACTTTGACTGGCATTGGCCAGTGCTTAATTTGTAAATAAGTAAGTGCCAGGGCCCTTGCCAGGAGGCCTCTGCTGCTTGCGCTACCTGTTGCCCTTACCAGCTCTGACAGTGACAGTACCAACACAACAACCTACCATCATACATCTAAAAGTGCGACATTTTAACTATCCAGGCGCCCAAAGCTATAAGAATGGCTTGGGCGGCATGTATTAGTAATATTGTATTTATTTTGAACTAATAACTGTTGCGGTGCTGATCTTTAAATTAGACAAGCAGTACCATCAGGCGGCAGCCTGGTATAAGTGCCGGTGTTGAAAATTAAGTTTCGGTGCCGAGCACCGGAAACCACTGGCTCAAATTAAGCGGTGTAGTAAGCAGACTGTTGTTCAGTATTTCAGTGATAATCTCTTTAAAAGAACAAATAATGCAGTATTCACAGCACGTATATTTCACCATGGCGAAGCCACTCCTAAAGTTTCTTATTTTCATATGTGTTATTTATTTTATTTAAAAAAAAAAACTCATACACTAATCATTCATGCAAGAGGTAGAGCCTGCAGCATAAATAGTTATATGCATGAAACATCGGCTATGAATTTGAATCGCAGTCTCGTGGCAGCTGACGTTTAACATCAGTGCCAATTTCCACATATAGCCATCACCTGAAAAAAGCCCTGCATCTGTCATTGACCATAAATTCAAGGACATTACCACATTGCACCATGTGGGCCTGATCTTTGAGAAGTGTATTTGACTCTGCCACACAGATTGTTGGCGATGGTTGACAGCACTAGTTGAGCAATAGTTGTGTAAAGGAAGACACATACAGCTCAGTGGGTTAATGAGACTGCTGCACAGATTTATGTTGAACCTAGAGGCATGGCCACTGGAATTATGCGATTGTGCGGCTGTGGCGATTTCCGCATAATTATAGCATTGCCGCATTTGCAACATAGTCCATCATCTGCTGCATAATCTGTAGATTTCAACGACAATTTTTTTTTCTAGCTCAAATGGTTCAATCGTTACTACAAACGCAGCAACACCTCTTGCCACGCACCGGAAGGCCTTTTGCAAAGGTTGACTGGTCACCTTTCTGTTGCCTATTGCTATATCTGGGAATTAAACTGGTACTAATGAAGTGCACCCAATTCCCAGACAGTGTTAACAAGTGTAAAATGTACAAAATAATGGAGTAATACAATTATAAAATGTGCTGCATTATGCCACATAATTACATAATTTGCCTTTTCTTGCCACATAATTTACTCAACCCTGTTGCATAATTTGGCCCTCTCCTGATGCATAATTCCACTGGCCCTGCCTAAAGGTCATAGATTTCGCAGCAGGGCAAATCAGACTTTCATCCTGAGAGTACCTCTGAATTGGAAAATTGAGAGGTCTGGTGTAAACCGCAGGTTATCATTATCCCTGTAAAATGCGTCTTTCAGAGGGAGATTAAATGAGTACCATTTTGGCATTATTAACAGCATTTAAACGACGAATCAGTTTTCGACAAAGATTTTGAGCCTCAATCCTTTAAATGTATTTGTGAATCATTGGCCACTGGCGGTTTGTTTAGCCTGCCTCTGATGAGATGCGTGGGCAACACCCAAATTATATTCTGATTAGATGATACTTCAGACCAAACGCTGCCCAACTAGTTCTAATATATCTTTTAACTGCAGATAATTGATTTAATTTAACTGCAGATGATTGAATAAAGTCCAGCGCTTTGAAACTGATGGTGGACAAACGTTAAGTCTAGAGCATCAGCAGTGATCCATCGTTAGGACCCACTAATCCATCATGGGAGCATGTTGCACCCTGATGTACCAGGATATCTTCTTGTGAGATTTCAGACTGACTACAACAACTTAAAAAGAGAAAAAACTGAAAGCAAACTGAAAAGAGAAACATATAGACCTCAATTCAGCTGTGCATGTAATCTTAGGGCAAAACCAAAGGGGATGATGGACCGAGTGTTGAACATTGCAAGCACTCACCCCCAGTCAACTGATCTGAGATTAATCCATCATCATTCTTTAGCTCACTCCGCCACCCCAGTTCAGACATGGCCATATGCAAATCAGTCTGACCCTGTTCCTCATGGGACCAGTCCAGCCCGAACTGCCAAGCCTTGTCTTCCTTGGACCAGAAACAAGCATCCTGGGACCGGTTTCTGGCAAAAAGCTATCATCAGCCAGGCTAGCTTGAATCCAGTGGCAAAGTTAGCAAGGGTCCCACGTCTGGGCATACCCTGCCAATTTCGGGCGAACAAAGCAAAACCAAAGGGGATGATGGACGGAGTGTTGAACATTGCAAGCATTCACCCCCAGTCAACTGATCTGGGTTTAATCCATCATCATTCTTTAGCTCATTCCACCACCCCAGTTCAGACATGGCCATATGCAAATCAGTCTGACCCTGTGCCTCATGGGAACAGTCCAGCCCGAACTGCCAAGCCTTCCCTGGGCCGGAAACAAGCATCCTGGGACCGGATTCTGTCTAATCAGCCGGCATCAGCCAGGCTAGCTTGAATCTAGTGGCAAAGTGAGCAAGGGATCCACATCTGACCATATCCTGCCAACTTTGGGTGAACAAAGCAAAAAACAAAGGGTATGATGGACGGAGTGTTGAACATTGCAAGCACTCACCCCCAGTCAGCGGATCTGGGTTTAATCTATCATCATTCTTTAGCTCACTCCGCCACCCCAGTTCAGACATGGCCATATGCAAAACAGTCTGACCCTGTGCCTCATGGGAACAGTCTAGCCCGAACTGCCAAGCCATGTCTTCCCTAGACCGGAAACAAGCATCCTGGGACCGGTTTCTGGCTAATCAGCCGGCATCAGCCAGGCTAGCTTGAATCCAGTGGAAAAGTGAGCAAGGGACCCACATCTGAGCATACCCTGCCAACTTTGGGTGAACAAAGCAAAAAACAAAGGGGATTATGGACGGAGTGTTGAACATTGCAAGCACTCACCCCCAGTCAGCTGATCTGGGTTTAATCCATCATCATTCTTTAGCTCACTCCGCCACCCCAGTTCAGACATGGCCATATGCAAATCAGTCTGACCCTGTGCCTCATGGGAACAGTCCAGCCCGAACTGCCAAGCCATGTCTTCCCTGGACCGGAAACAAGCATCCTCGACAGGTATGCCCAGACGCGGGTCCTGGCTCACTGTGCCACTGGAATCAAGCTATCCTGGCTGAAGAGGGGTGAAATCCCGGAACCGGTCCTAGGATGCTTGTTTCTGGTCCAGGGAGGACCTGGCTTGGCAGTTCGGCTGGACTATTCCCAGTAGGCGCAGGGTCAAGACTGATTTGCATATGGCCAGGTCTAAACTGGGGAGGCATGGTGAGCAAAAGAATGATGGATTTAACCCAGATCTCATGATTGGGGATGAATGTTTTGATTTATTCTGCATTCCGTCCATCAATTTTTATCTTTTGCTTCCTCGCCTTAAGTGCACCCGGTATGCCCAGATTTGGGTCCTGGGTTCACTGTGCCACTGGAATCAAGCTATCCTGACTGAAGAGGGGTAAAACCCCGAAACCGGTCCTAGGATGCTTGTTTCCGGTCCAGGGAGGACCTGGCTTGGCAGTTCTGGTTGAACTGTTCCCATGAGGCACAGGGTCAAGACTTATTTGCATATGGCCAGGTCTAAACTGGGGTGGCATGGTGAGCAAAAGAATGATGGATTTAACCCAGATCTCTTGACTGGGGTGAATGTTTTGATTTGTTCTGCATTCCTTCCATCAATTGTGTGTATTTTGCTGTAATCTTAAGGCGTCATCATCAAACTCATGTGACCCCCTCATCCGTTTAATCTCATTGGCTTCCAATAGCTCATCAGAATTGTTAAAGCAGAGTACTGTCGCTTTGTATTCTGCACATTGCGGTGTAATGATTCCACAGAAATTCTGTAGATTCAACCTAAAGAGAAGTACTACTTGAGTACCATTCTGCATTTATGAAATGTTGTGCATTATTCTTATGGTAATGCTGGAGTTTTGGCACTTTGCTGTGCAATATCCGTCGCCCAATGCTGTGGATTTGGCACTCTTTTGTGCGCTATCTTTTTGGTAATGCTTGGGATTTGTCACCGAGTTGTGCACTATCCTTCGTGTAATGTATGGATTTGGCAAATTGCTGTGCAGTATACCATCATGTAATACTGTGGATTTGGCACTTTAGTGTGCAATATACCTGGGATAATGCTTGGGATTGTCACTTTATTATGCAATATACCTCAGGTAATGCTGGGGATTGTCACTTTATTATGCAATATACCTGGGATAATGCTTGGGATTGTCACTTTATTATGCAATATACCTCAGGTAATGTTGGGGATTGTCACTTTATTATGTGATATACCTCGGATAATGCTGGGGATTGTCACTTTATTATGCAATACCCCTGGATAATGCTGGGGATTGTCACTTTATTATGCAATATCCCCGGGTAATATTGGGGATTGTCACTTTATTATGCAATATCCCCGGATAATGCTGGGGATTGTCACTTTATTATGCAATATCCCCGGATGATGCTGGGGTTTGACACTTTATTATGCAATCCCCCGGATAATGCTGGAGATTGTCACTTTATTATGCAATATCCCCGGGTAATGCTGGGGATTGTCACTTTATTAAGCAATATCCCCAGATAATGCCTGGGATTGTCCCTTTTATTATGCAATATCACCGGTTAATGTTTGGGATTGTCACTTTATTATGCAATATCCCCGGATAATATTGTGGATTGTTACTTTATTATGCAATACCCCCGGATAATGCTGGAGATTGTCACTTTATTATGCAATATCCCCGGGTAATGCTGGGGATTGTCACTTTATTAAGCAATATCCCCAGATAATGCCTGGGATTGTCCCTTTTATTATGCAATATCCCCGGTTAATGTTTGGGATTGTCACTTTATTATGCAATATCCCTGGATAATATTGTGGATTGTCATTTTATTATGCAATATCTCCGGTTAATATTGGGAATTTTGTCACTTTATTGTGCAATATCTCTCGTGCAATAGTGTGGTTTTGGCAATTGGTTGTGCAATATTCCGCAAGTAAGGCTGAAGATTTGGCACTTTCGTGTGCTGTATTCTCCAGGTAATGCTGTGGATTTGGCACTTTATTGTGTAATATCGCTTCGGTAGTACTGTGGATTTGGCACTTATTTTTGCCAAATGCCTATGCATTTTGGACTTTGTTGTGCAATATACATTTGGTAATGGTATGGATTCGGCACTTCATTGTGCATTATCCCTTGGGTTATGCAGTGGATTTGGCACTTTGGTTTTGGATAATGCTGTGGATTTGGCACTTTGTTGTGCAATATCCCTCTTGGTAATGCTGTGGATTTTAATTCTCTTGCATTTTGAGCCTCTTGCATCAATGCTATATTTGTGGGACATTATTGTGCTGAATTTCTCTGGAAATGCTTGAGATTTATGACAGGGTTGCACAATATTTCACATTTTCCTTAACCCCTTTGCTGCGGCGGCTATTCCGTCGCAGGGCTAAGGGGGTGGGGCGGCCGCGCGGCGGTTCTGTGCTTGTGACGGAACGGCTCCGTCACGGCTCGCGGGTGAGCTGTGCTTGTGACGGAACTGTTCCGTCACGGCCCCGCCCGTTCTTTAGAACGTCAGCGCAGGCGCGGAATTCGTGCCGCGCAGGCACGGCAGCAGGGCCGTGACGGAACCGTTCCGTCACCAGCACAGCCCACCCTTGGCTTGTGACGGAACGGTTCCGTCACGAGCATGGAAGAGGTTAAGCTACATGAAGATGGGTTTGTTGCTATTGTTTTGCAATACTATGGTGCCAAAGCCAGATTTAGAATAAGTGTGCCTTGTGCACTTTGCTCATGACTTATCTGTCATCTGGCCTATATTTACATTCCGTTGTGCTCCAGTCTTTTTAACCTCTGTAAATATTGTGACAATATTTGCATTTATGGTAAAACATTCTAGTATTGTTCATGCCTGCTAGGTATAACATTCTGAACGTAGGTTGGGTTTGCTTTACACTGAAGTAAGCAACAAATAAATATACCAATAAATGCATTTGTAATGCTCTGAGTTTGAAATACTAGTGCAGAATTCATTTGCTGACTTGGTGATATTTGCAGGTTATATGCAGGGTCACTGAAATTATGAGCTTCTGCAACCACAGCTTTTTCCCACACAATTCTCAATTTGCCGAATTTGCCACATAATCCCTCATCTGATGCAGACTCTGCAGATTTTAACAACGAAACTTTTGTTTCTAAGTCAAACAGATGAAAAGTTTCTAAAACAGAGCGACGTGTTAGCTCGCAGTGCAAGGCCCGTCTCAATGGTTAACTATTGGTCGTTCGGTTGCTTAGATCTATGTTTGGTTGTTAACCTGGTACTAATGATGTGAAATCTTTGCCCAGACAGCTTTACCATATATAATAATTCCAAAATTATGAAGTACTACAATCAAAAAGTGTGCCGCTTTATGCCACATAGTTTGTATTTTCTAGCCACATTATTTAGTCAATCCTGCCACATAATTTGGTGCTCCCCTGCCGCATAATTCTAGTGGCCCTGATTATATATATTTAAGGCCGAAGGGTTTAGCACAGTATAGTTCAGTATTCAGGTGGTAATGTCATATCCCTGGCAACCTAGGCTCTGGTAGGAAGTCCCAGATTTGACAACAACATATGGTTGCATTCCAGGGAATGTGTTAAACATAGGGCAACGTCCCCTTCTCTGGAGCACACCAAACAATGGTGCCAGATGTAAAAAGAAAGTGCACATAAAAAAATGCAACAGAACCACCTGACCTATGGCCTCTTGAACCGAGCACATCTGGAAGACTTCACCGTCTCTGTGTTTACTTTGTCCTTTCCCACGTCCATGAATTTTAGCACAATTACCCAGAGTGCATTGGGAGAAGTTAAACATTGCAGCGCCCCTAGCTAATTGGGACATCGTTAGCACTGAACCTTGGGCTGTATTCGTCGATTTATTGTCGCGTTCGCTACCCCTGGGTGACCCTCTAAGGATGGTCGGTTAAGTAGCTACTCCGTTTCTTGTGCAGGGTTCTAGGAACCGTAACCTATGAGAAGCAAGCTTTGAAGGTGTGCCGCAGTTTTCACCTCAAATCTGTTAAATTATAGTTTGTAGTCTCGAGCCGCAGCACGTGCCATGCTCTTCTCTTCAGAAAAGTAGATGCGAGGTAGCACAGCGGGAGAGGGCAAATAAATAGTCCTGGGAGTAGTGGGCGGAGGAGAGGGCAGGAAACGACATATGTTTCACCACCGTTAAATCCAGGAGGATTTAAGCAGAGCGGCGAGAGGCCTGCGCCAGTCCCCACTTGACGCGACACAGACGTGAATGTACCATTGAACAGGCTGTCAAAGGCCTTTTGGCGCATAGCAGCCGAGGTTTCAGACGGCTTGTGTTTGAGAGTTTCATAGTTTCAGTGTACTTATGAGTGACATTTAATAACTATGAGTGACACTTTTTCTCGCAAGTAAAATCAAGCAATGAAGTCCCAGGGACACAAACAAACTAACAAATGGGTCCCAACAGCACTTCACTTGGATAAAGATGGGCACGGACTCCAAACTTGTTGTGTAATTTTCTTTATTCCGCGCAACAGGTCATAACTCGTTTCGGTCAGCACAACTGACCGTGATCACATGAATGTATATATATATTACAACACAAGTTCCCACTTTACTGGAGCCCAAGACCCTACAGAGCGGCCTCACAAAGGAATGGCCACGGGGCAGCCCATCAATACATCACTGTAAGACAGATATATATATATATATATAAAATCAGAAATTACACCCATTTGACCAAGGAGAAACAATAAGATCTTGAATCTGCTGCAAAGCACCAGAAATGGAAGGGCACTAACTTAGTGCCCTTGTAGCCTCAGCAAGAGAGATTGCTTTAGAGAGGTGTGTGGCAGGTGCACAAACCGTGAAACTATCTCGCCATCTTCCAAACCCATAATGTCGATAGTACTACAAATAACGGACAACATAATCATGTAAACCTACCGGTGGCAGCTGCCCCAACTCTGAAAACGAGCAAGAAATGAACGCGTACATATGCACAGGACAGTAGCCGATGCACCCGTCACGCGGTGCAGATGGTGCTCGATAGTCGGGTTCTCCGTTACCAACAATTATGTTCTGCGTATCATATTATTTGCATCATTTAGCAGTTTCCAATATGTAATGCGCCCAATAGCAGTGATAATGGCGGCATGGTACTTTTGGTCATGAGACAGGACGGTACTCTGTTTATTTTGGGCCGCAAATTAAAGATCAGTGGTGCATATGGTCTATTAGTTTTTGTACCAGTTGGATAACAAAAACACCACTGCAGAAAGCGTCCTCCTCAATGACGTGCCCCATCATGAGTGCACAGTGCGACCTGTGCACGTGCAGTTGCACACACTGCGATAGCAGCGCCCCATCCTCGCTGCTTGCTCAAAAACAAGCATTTGCAATGCAATAGGTCTCGCATTATTTAAGTTTGAGCTATTAGCATTGTAAATGGCAATTGTTTTTTGCTTTATGCTATAGTTATGTTTTTACATAAAAAGCTACATATAAAATATCTTTTATTAAAGTTATTTATGCAGTATCTAAATTTTCTTTGCATAAAAAAAGTATAATAATATCTTAGTAAAAAAGTCAAATATTTTAATGGAAATTCACCAAATGTTCATTTATGTGTTGGTTTTGAAAATAGCTAAATTAATAGCTTTGTCATTTACAATGCCAATAGTTATAACTTTCGCAAATGTGACACCTATTGCATTTGTAATGCAACATTTGTATTTACGTGACTTAGATGTATTGATATTACAAATAACAATGGCTTTTAATTTTTTTTAATACTTAATAAAAGTGATTGTAATTTATAATGGCAATAGCTTAAACTTTTGTAAATAACTTTTGTGAAGATTATGTTCAGTGTATTTTATTGTAACGAAATCCAAGAACAGAAGTGAAATATGAACATCTTTTTGTGACATTTGTAATAAAGCTTGAAACATTGAGAGAACATATTTGTGCTGTGGTGGTTCTGAGTGATAATGTGGTGGTGCTGAGTGACTGTACTCACTGTCACTCTGCACTCACTGTCACTCTGCACTCACTGTCACTCTGCACTCACTGTCACTCTGCACTCACTGTCACTCTGCATTCACTGTCACTCTGCACGCACTGTCACTCTGCACGCACTGTCACTCTGCACGCACTGCACTCTGCACGCACTGCACTCTGCACGCACTGTCACTCTGCACGCACTGTCACTCTGCACGCACTGTCACTCTGCACTCACTGTCACTCTGCACTCACTGTCACTCTGCACTCACTGTCACTCTGCACTCACTCTGCACACACTGTCACTCTGCACTCACTGTCACTCTGCACGCACTGTCACTCTGCACTCACTGTCACTCTGCACTCACTGTCACTCTGCACTCACTGTCACTCTGCACTCACTGTCACTCTGCACTCACTGTCACTCTGCACGCACTGTCACTCTGCACGCACTGTCACTCTGCACGCACTGTCACTCTGCACTCACTGTCACTCTGCACTCACTGTCACTCTGCACTCACTGTCACTGCACTCACTCTGTACTCACTGTCACTCTGCACTCTGACTCTGCACGCACTCTGCACTCACTGTTTCTGCACGCACTGTCACTCTGCACGCACTGTCTCTCTGCACGCACTGTCACTCTGCACGCACTCTGCACTCACTGTCACTCTGCACGCACTGTCACTCTGCACGCACTCTGCACTCACTGTCACTCTGCACTCACTGTCATTTTGCACGCACTGTCACTCTGCACTCACTGTCACTGCACTCACTGTCACTGCACTCACTCTGCACTCACCCTGCACTCACTGTCACTCTGAATGCACTCTGCACTCACTGTTTCTGCACGCACTCTGCACTCACTGTCACTCTGCACTCACTGTCACTCTGCACTCACTGTCACTCTGCACTCACTGTCACTCTGCACTCACTGTCACTCTGCACTCACTCTGCACTCACCCTGCACTCACTGTCACTCTGCACGCACTCTGCACTCACTGTCACTCTGCACTCACTGTCATTCTGCACTCACTGTCACTCTGCACTCACTCTGCACTCACTGTCACTATGCACGCACTCTGCACTCACTGTCACTATGCACGCACTCTGCACTCACTGTCACTCTGCACGCACTCTGCACTCACTGTCACTCTGCACGCACTCTGCACTCACTGTCACTCTGCACTCACTGTCACTCTGCACGCACTGTCACTCTGCACGCACTGTCACTCTGCACGCACTGTCACTCTGCACGCACTCTGCACTCACTGTCACTCTGCACTCACTGTCACTCTGCACTCACTGTCACTCTGCACTTACTGTCACTCTGCACTTACTGTCACTCTGCACGCACTGTCACTCTGCACGCACTGTCACTGAATTCACTCTGTACTCACTGTCACTCTGCACTCACTCTGACTCTGCACTCACTGTTTCTGCACGCACTCTGCACTCACTGTCACTCTGCACTCACTGTCACTCTGCACGCACTGTCACTCTGCACGCACTGTCACTCTGCACGCACTGTCACTCTGCACGCACTGTCACTCTGCACGCACTCTGCACTCACTGTCACTCTGCACGCACTCTGCACTTACTGTCACTCTGCACGCACTCTGCACTCACTGTCACTCTGCACGCACTGTCACTCTGCACGCACTGTCACTCTGCACTCACTGTCACTCTGCACTCACTGTCACTCTGCACTCACTGTCACTCTGCACTCACTGTCACTCTGCACTCACTGTCACTCTGCACTCACTGTCACTCTGCACTCACTGTCACTCTGCACTCACTGTCACTGCACTCACTCTGCACTCACTGTCACTCTGCACTCACTCTGCACTTACTGTCACTCTGCACGCACTCTGCACGCACTGTCACTCTGCACTCACTGTCACTCTGCACTCACTGTCACTCTGCACTCACTGTCACTCTGCACTCACTGTCACTGCACTCACTCTGCACTCACTGTCACTCTGCACTCACTGTTTCTGCACGCACTCTGCACTCACTGTCACTCTGCACTCACTGTCACTCTGCACTCACTGTCACTCTGCACTCACTGTCACTCTAGCCATGCTGTTCACACAAACACACCTGCTGGTTCCATAAACAACCATGTAAAGACTACATCTCGCTCCAACTACACATTGTGGCTAGATTTCTACGTTTTTTAAACATTTTTATAGTGCTACTCTACCCAAGGGGATGTCAGAGCACTAAATAAGCAAACCGAGAAACCCTAGTCTGGAGAAACACATTTAACAAGGGAAAAACAGCGTCTCAAGAAATGCACGTAACAGGAGAACAGCAGCAAACCAGCAAGTAACATCACAAAATGCAGCAAAAAGGAGTGAGGAGACACGGTAGACAAAGGATGGTGAAGAGGGCATAGGTAAACATCGGAGAGAAAAGACTAGAAGGGAGAAGTATAGAGAAAAGATGGAAAGATTATCTGTTTGCATAGCTGAGATGTAAAACATTACAGGCAGGAAAAAATAAAGCACATTTGAACATTCCCGCCGCAATTTATTTTAGCACTAAGGCATTGACATGGTCAACGTAAATTCCCCTTCACGTACTTCGCTTAAAATCAAACCCCATACATGTCCACTGTGGCCGTCATTTTACTATATATACACTCCTATAGATTAAACAAGACGTGCTTTGAGGCAACATTTCTCAGACAACCCTGCATCCAGTACGGTAAATAAATACCGCAAGTCACCGCCTTCCGTCACTCTGCCGGCCTGCGACCAGGAAGTCAGGCAGGCCGGCGCGACAACAGGAAACAGGAAGTAGGAGGGCGGGAGCCTACCCCGCCTCCCACGGAAGAGCCGCGATTGGATGGAGCCGCCGTGTTTGGAGCACCGGAGCAGGCAGGAGCCTACCCTGCGCCCCGGTGCCGAAGGAGGGAAGAAGAGTCCTGCTGCCGGGCCCTGCAGCTGAGGAGAGCCGCCGCACGAAGGAAGCCGGTGAGTGGGTTGCTGAGCGGGGGAGGGGGGAGGCGGGGGAAAGCATGTGCGCGCGAGAGTGCGGGCGGGCGGGCTTTGTGTGCGTGCGTGTGACTGTGGGGGAGGGGGGTGTGTGTATGTGTGTGTGAGCGAGTGTCTGTGTGCCTGCGTGTGTATGCGCTCGCCTGTGTGTGCATGCATGCAGAGGGGTGGGGGCTGCCTGCCTGCGTGCAAGGGCGGAGGGGGGAGGCGGGGGAAAGCATGTGCGCGCGCGAGTGCGGGCGGGCGGGCTTTGTGTGCGTGCGTGTGACTGTGGGGGAGGGGGGTGTGTGTGAGCGAGTGTCTGTGTGCCTGCGTGTGTATGCGCTCGCCTGTGTGTGCATGCATGCAGAGGGGTGGGGGCTGCCTGCCTGCGTGCAAGGGCTGTGAGTTACTCTGCGCATGTGCGGGGACTCAGCGCATGCGCGGATCTGACACGCGCTCCCGCGGTGAAAACTGCGAGCTCGTAACAGATTGGTGTACCCTTTTTCAGCATTCTCACTAACGGGCCACAATAGGTCTGAAGCAGACACCTCAATGCTCACGCATTGAGGGTTAGGTCTGCTCGACCTAATGAGTGCTTGGACGATGCTCTTGTCCCCTTGTATCTGTGCCTCAGCGCCGGTTGTGTCAAGGAGCCGCTATAAATGCATGACTTTGCATTTTAGTGCGGTGATGTGGACCACCACACTAGAATGCGTTAGTCTAACACCTGATGCGTGCTACTTGGCAGGGCTACTGGCATTCAGACCTGGATCTTGCTCCTCCAACATTAAACGCATGGAAAAATAAATCCCAGTTTAGCCTGGTTAGTCTATGAATATTAAGACACAGAAGTGAGGTAGCTATGGACTCCCTTGGGGCCTCGAATGCCCTGATGCCTCGTGTCCACTGAAAAGATCGTTCGGTTGAACTTGTAATGCTACTTCATCTGTGCCCATGCACACACAGGGGCAGAAAGGACAAGCATTGGCAAAGCCAGTAGGTTCCATCTTTGGGACCTATTGGCTGTGCCAAGGGGGTTTAAGCATGCTGCACAGAATCCCAGATGATGTAGAGCTTGGCTAAATATTAATTAAAAAAAGCTTATGACACAGCTAGCTGCATACTTTTTTAGGCAGCCTGCACCACACATGCCTATGTCTATAGAATGATGCAGCTGATTATTTTGTCTTTTTAGTCAAAGAACCAAGTAGGATCAGTAATTAAAAATAAGATGGGCAAAGCATTTTTTTCTTTGAAGAGGGTGGGGGGGTGCAACACAGCTAGGGCAGAGCAACATAGGTGGATGGGCGGGATAGGAATCAACACAGGGGTGCAGGTGGGGCAGTAGCAATATGGAGGTGTGAGGGTGAAGGAGAAGCAACAGGGAAAGCGGGGGTGCAGAAAAATAAATGACAGAGAGCGCAAAGTCGAGGGCTGGAGGCGGAAATTGGGGGCAAGAGAGCATTGTGGAGTTGGTGGGTAGGGGCACACTCGTGAGAAAGATATACAGGGATGTGGGTGAGAAGCACACAAGCAAGAGAGACAAACACTGGGAGGAAGATGCCTGGAAAACACTTGTACTCTTGTGAAGTGCATAAAAGAAAGAAATAAAATGTTGCTGTGCAACATGTCTAAAATAAATTGCCAAAGTCAATAGATCACTCGTAGGCGAAAACTATTGACTTTGCCAATGCCTGTTATAATGAATAACGTCCATATCGCTGAGGAGTTCCCAACCCTTCTATTTCTCATAGTCTGACACAATATATTTCAACCTTAAATGAAAAATCGAATGGAAATTTAATAGCAGGTACCTTTTATCTGAAATAAAGGTTATGGCTGCTTTCAAAAAGGACAGTGGCGGCTCCTCCGCTAAGGTGGAGGAACATCACCCCACTGCTTTTCAGCAGTGAAATAAAGGAAAAATAAAATGATAATAACTCGAGGTTATTATAATTTTGTACCTCCTGCTGCGGCAGCTTTGCAGGCGGGGCTGCTCTGATGACAGAGGAGAAGAGGGAGGAGTGGTGGCACACTGTAAGTGTGCAAAAGACTGTTTGGCTGGCCGCCTGGGGCTGGCCCAACAGTTATGCGCACTTAGCATGGTCTCCACCCTAGCTGTATCACAGCCTGTGTGGAGAACATGCCCAGCCTCCCACTGCCTGTCTGAGTGCTGACCCACGGCACTCAGACCAATCACAACGCTGCATTGCAGCATTGTGATTGGCTTAGGGGAGCCTGAGTGCTTCCTGTTCCGTTCTGGCTGGGAGAGGCGACAGAGGAGAGACGCGGCGAGGAGGCACGTTTTTGTCCCTTTTTTACACCCCTTACCCCCCAACCCCTGCACCTTGCCCCGCCACCCTGATCCATACCGGCCACCACTGAAAAAGGAAGCCTGGCTTGACCATTTCTTTTGCCGTTCTCTGCAAAGAAGTAGACTGGTACACGGGCTACATGACGAGGAATATTCTGTGCAAACCTATTGTAAGACGAGGCAGCATCATAGGCATTGTGCAGATGGTGAACAAATTAAGCGGCAGTGCCTTCTCGAAAACGGATGAGATCAACTTCAAAATGTGGAAAGTCTCCTTAAAAAAATGAACATCCCCTTGTGTAATAATGTAACAGCTGTTCGTGTAAAACGCTCCAATACTTAAGGAGAAGTTTACATTATAAAAATAAATGTAGGATAAAAAAAACCAAGGAAGTCCGCCGTCTTCATTCATAAATAGGAAACTTGAGTGGTCAAACCACTAGATGGCGACAGACATCCGTTTCATTTTCACTTTTTTTTTTTAAGTACGTAAAAACATGTACTCTTTATCACTCCTAGACTAAGCGAACAAACATCCAGAGGGCTGTGAATTAAGTTTTGGTCCCAGACCTCGCACTAACATTAGACAAGCCTGAGGCCCTTCAGAAAGAAGGCACATTAAGGTGGGACAAAATAGTTCTGTACTTTCTTGTTCAGCTGCCCATCCTCTACTCCTCTGCTCAGTGTAGGTCACCTCTCCTTCTTCCCTCAGTATAAGTCTAGTTCGACCATGACCCTTGGGTTGATAATAAATTATTCCTTGAGCTTTGGCTCCACAGAGTCAGACCCTAATAACTTGGTGTATTTGCCTTTAGGATCTGAGCCTTAAATCGAGCACATTAACAAGCAATGTTATGCAAAATAAGTGCTGGACAGATGAGCAGTGAGAGACCTTGTATTACCAAGTGTCCAGGGCAAGGTTAGCACTGGACAAGGGTATTTTAAAAAAACATCCAGGGAAGGGGAATCTTATTATTGGGCATAGCTGGAGTACGCAGCCCTATATATCCTGAGTACTAGAGCCTAGTGTGATGTTAGTGCTGGATATTGGTTTCTTGAGAGGCAGTGTATCTCACAAGGGCCTGGGATCCTAGGGTGGTGTAAGTGCTGGATATTGGTTTCTTGAGAGGCAGCGTATCTCACTAGGGCTTGGGATCCTGGTGTTGTAAGTGCTGGATATTGGTTTCTTGAGCGGCAGTGTATCTCACAAGGGCCTGGGATCCTAGGGTGGTGTAAGTGCTGGATATTGGTTTCTTGAGCGGCAGTGTATCTCACAAGGGCCTGGGATCCTAGGGTGGTGTAAGTGCTGGATATTGGTTTCTTAAGCTGCAGTGTATCTCACAATGGCCTGGGATGCTAGGGTGGTGTAAGTGCTGGATATTGGTTTCTTGAGCGGCAGTGTATCTCACAAGGGCCTGGGATCCTAGGGTGGTGCAAGTGCTGGATATTGGTTTCTTGAGAGGCAGCGTATCTCACAAGGGCCTGGGATCCTAGGGTGGTGTAAGTGCTGGATATTGGTTTCTTGAGCGGCAGTGTATCTCACAAGGGCCTGGGATCCTAGGGTGGTGTAAGTGCTGGATATTGGTTTCTTGAGAGGCAGCGTATCTCACAAGGGCCTGGGATCCTAGGGTGGTGTAAGTGCTGGATATTGGTTTCTTAAGCTGCAGTGTATCTCACAAGGGCCTGGGATCCTAGGGTGGTGTAAGTGCTGGATATTGGTTTCTTGAGCGGCATTGTATCTCACAAGGGCCTGGGATCCTAGGGTGGTGCAAGTGCTGGATATTGGTTTCTTGAGAGGCAGCGTATCTCACAAGGGCCTGGGATCCTAGGGTGGTGTAAGTGCTGGATATTGGTTTCTTGAGCGGCAGTGTATCTCACAAGGGCCTGGGATCCTAGGGTGGTGCAAGTGCTGGATATTGGTTTCTTGAGAGGCAGCGTATCTCACAAGGGCCTGGGATCCTAGGGTGGTGTAAGTGCTGGATATTGGTTTCTTGAGCGGCAGTGTATCTCACAAGGGCCTGGGATCCTAGGGTGGTGTAAGTGCTGGATATTGGTTTCTTGAGCGGCAGTGTATCTCACAAGGGCCTGGGATCCTAGGGTGGTGCAAGTGCTGGATATTGGTTTCTTGAGAGGCAGCGTATCTCACAAGGGCCTGGGATCCTAGGGTGGTGTAAGTGCTGGATATTGGTTTATTGAGAGGCAGTGTATCTCACAAGGGCCTGGGATCCTAGGGTGGTGTAAGTGCTGGATATTGGTTTCTTGAGAGGCAGCGTATCTCACAAGGGCCTGGGATCCTAGGGTGGTGTAAGTGCTGGATATTGGTTTCTTGAGCGGCAGTGTATCTCACAAGGGCCTGGGATCCTAGGGTGGTGTAAGTGCTGGATATTGGTTTCTTGAGCGGCAGTGTATCTCACTAGGGCCTGGGATCCTAGGGTGGTGTAAGTGCTGGATATTGGTTTCTTGAGAGGCAGCATATCTCACTAGGGCTTGGGATCCTGGTGTTGTAAGTGCTGGATATTGGTTTCTTGAGAGGCAGCGTATCTCACTAGGGCTTGGGATCCTGGTGTTGTAAGTGCTGGATATTGGTTTCTTGAGAGGCAGTGTATCCCACAAGGGCCTGGGATCCTAGGGTGGTGTAAGTGCTGGATATTGGTTTCTTGAGCGGCAGTGTATCTCACAAGGGCCTGGGATCCTAGGGTGGTGTAAGTGCTGGATATTGGTTTCTTGAGCGGCAGTGTATCTCACAAGGGCCTGGGATCCTAGGGTGGTGTAAGTGCTGGATATTGGTTTCTTGAGAGGCAGCGTATCTCACAATGGCCTGGGATCCTAGGGTGGTGTAAGTGCTGGATATTGGTTTCTTGCGAGGCAGTGTATCTCACAAGGGCCTGGGATCCTGGGGTGGTGTAAGTGCTGGATATTGGTTTCTTGAGCGGCAGTGTATCTCACAAGGGCCTGGGATCCTAGGGTGGTGTAAGTGCTGGATATTGGTTTCTTGAGAGGCAGCGTATCTCACTAGGGCTTGGGATCCTTGTGTTGTAAGTGCTGGATATTGGTTTCTTGAGCGGCAGTGTATCTCACAAGGGCCTGGGATCCTAGGGTGGTGTAAGTGCTGGATATTGGTTTCTTTAGCGGCATTGTATCTCACAAGGGCCTGGGATGCTAGGGTGGTGTAAGTGCTGGATATTGGTTTCTTGAGCGGCATTGTATCTCACAAGGGCCAGGGATCCTAGGGTGGTGTAAGTGCTGGATATTGGTTTCTTGAGAGGCAGTGTATCGCACAAGGATCCTAGGGTGGTGTAAGTACTGTCCATTGGTTTCTTGAGCGGCGGTGTATCTCACAAGGGCCTGGGATCCTAGGGTGGTGTAAGTGCTGGATATTGGTTTCTTGAGAGGCAGTGTATCTCGCAAGGGCCAGGGATCCTAGGGTGGTGTAAGTGCTGGATATTGGTTTCTTGGGAGGCAGTGTATCTCACAAGGGCCTGGGATCCTAGGGTGGTGTAAGTGCTGGATATTGGTTTCTTAAGCGGCAGTGTATCTCACAATGGCCTGGGATCCTAGGGTGGTGTAAGTGCTGGATATTGGTTTCTTGAGAGGCAGCGTATCTCACTAGGGCTTGGGATCCTGGTGTTGTAAGTGCTGGATATTGGTTTCTTGAGAGGCAGTGTATCTCACAAGGGCCTGGGATCCGAGGGTGTGTAAGTGCTGGATATTGGTTTCTTGAGCGGCAGTGTATCTCACAAGGGCCTGGGATTCTAGGGTGGTGTAAGTGCTTGATATTGGTTTCTTGAGCGGCATTGTATCTCACAATGGCCTGGGATCCTAGGGTGGTGTAAGTGCTGGATATTGGTTTCTTGAGCGGCAGTGTTTCTCACAAGGGCCTGGGATCCTAGGGTGGTGTAAGTGCTGGATATTGGTTTCTTGAGCGGCATTGTATCTCACAATGGCCTGGGATCCTAGGGTGGTGTAAGTGCTGGATATTGGTTTCTTGAGAGGCAGCGTATCTCACTAGGGCTTGGGATCCTAGGGTGGTGTAAGTGCTGGATATTGGTTTCTTGAGCGGCAGTGTATCTCACAAGGGCCAGGGATCCTAGGGTGGTGTAAGTGCTGGATTTTGGTTTCTTGAGAGGCAGTGTATCTCACAATGGCCTGGGATCCTAGGGTGGTGTAAGTGCTGGATATTGGTTTCTTGAGCGGCAGTGTATCTCACAAGGGCCTGGGATCCTAGGGTGGTTTAAGTGCTGGATATTGGTTTCTTGAGCGGCATTGTATCTCACAATGGCCTGGGATCCTAGGGTGGTGTAAGTGCTGGATATTTGTTTCTTGAGCGGCAGCGTATCTCACTAGGGCTTGGGATCCTGGTGTTGTAAGTGCTGGATATTGGTTTCTTGAGAGGCAGTGCATCTCACAAGGGCCTGGGATCCTAGGGTGGTGTAAGTGCTGGATATTGGTTTCTTGAGAGGCAGTGCATCTCACAAGGGTCAGGGATCCTAGGGTGGTGTAAGTGCTGGATATTGGTTTCTTGAGAGGCAGTGTATCTCAAAAGGGCCTGGGATCCTAGGGTGGTGTAAGTGCTGGATATTGGTTTCTTGAGTGGCATTGTATCTCACAACGGCAAGGGATCCTAGGGTGGTGTAAGTGCTGGATATTGGTTTCTTGGGAGGCAGTGTATCTCACAAGGATCCTAGGGTGGTGTAAGTGCTGGCTATTGGTTTCTTGAGCGGCAGTGTATCTCACAAGGGTCAGGGATCCTAGGGTGGTATAAGTGCTGGATACGGGTGCTGATAGAGAGCCTAAGGTTGTTTGAGTAATGGTTGGAGGTACAATGAGTGGCTGTGTATTAGACAAGAGCCTAGAGTGGTGTGAGTGCTAGATAGGTCTGAAGTGAGAGGCTGTACATCACACAAAGGCCAGAGAGGGAACAGTGATATTATTTCTTTTCTTTACTGCTCTGTTGTCTTATAGTTTTCTATATGACTGTTCTGTACTTGCCAACTCACACAGTGCTACCGTGTGACATACAATATCGGCTCCCATCGCACGGTCTCCCAGTGAGAAGCCGATATCACACAGTGGCAGGGAAAAGGAGCTGAAAACCACTGTAAATAGTATTTTTCCAGCTCGTTTTCCAAGTCTTTGAAGTGCCAACGTTCATTAAGAGATGTGAAAATACCCCAGGACACCGGCACCAGCCTCAGAACGCTTTTCGTCGTTTGGGGGGAGGAGGGACTTGGGGGTGGGGTGGTGTTTAAACGTGCTTTGTAAGAACTTCTTGGCATGATGCCCGCCCCTTTCAAAGCCCGCCCCCTCCTCAAACGGTGAGCTTGTTCTTCAAGTTGGCAGGTATGCTGTTTGTTAATCCCACTTGACTTTGGCCATGTGCTTCTTGTAAGCTTGTTCTCAATGTAAAGCACTCTGATACCTTTGGTTCTGGCCACGCTATATAAAACTCAAATAAATAAATAAAAGTGATGAATATGTTTAGTCGGGGGGGCATACAAAGACTTTGCTGTCTAGGTGATGATATAGCGGATTGGGGTTCAGTGAAAAGCCATGTGAAACTAGGACAATGCTATTGCTGGGTAGGGGTTCAGTGAGAGGCCATGTTATTGCACAGGTGCCAAACAGCCTGGGGTAATGTGAGTAGTGAGTGAAAATTCAGTGAGAGGCCATGTATCACGCAGAGAGAAGAGAGCCTAAGTGATGATATTGTTGGATAGTGGTGCAGCGAGAGGCCATGTGTCACAAAAAGACCAGAGTTCCTAGGGTGATATTAGAGTAGCTAGAGATGCAGCGAGAGGCCGTGTCATCACACAAGGGCCAGAGATCACCTGGGGAGATACAATTGTTGTGTAGGGGTTCAGTGAGAATCAATGGATCATACAAAGCCTAGGCTGTTGTTTTTGTCAGATGGGGACAATGAGAAGTCATGTTATCACACAAGGGCCAGAGAGCCAACTATGATATGGGTGATGGATAGGGGAGGTGAGAGGCAGTGTATGATACAGAGACCCTAGGGCAGATCCCTGTTTTCTCCTTTTTTGACAGCTTTGCCTTTTCCTCTGGCTTTCCACTTAGTGTGTTTTTCTTTCTCTTACTCTCTTTAAATGTCTGATGAGGAAAAATAAGTGCTGGTCCCCAAAAATAAGTCCTGATGGCCCCCTCTGGCGAGATTGAACGAGATCGCGGAGAGAGTTTTAAGAATTTGGCAAGAAATTATAGGTTGCCTAGTGGATCCCCAGATACCTCAGAAATTCAGTTGACCGCCCAACAGGGTTGGACTGGGACAGAAAATAGTCCCAGGTACCAAAATAAAAGGGGGCCTTATCAATGAACTTGATTGCTAAAAATGTGGTCCATGTTTGCAAATTTTGGCAGTTTTGAAAATGTAAAGATAAGCTGTATAATTGTTAGACTGAATGGAGTTGAGCGTGCTGCAGACAAGGTTTGTTTAAATATCATGGAAATCAATAGTAAAAATTGGTCCAGCAGACCTTAAACCAGTCCCACAAACAGCCAATAAAAGTCCATACACTAACCTGGCAGACGACCCATCGGGCACTACCTGATTGCCCTATAGGCCAGTCCGATCCTGACGCCCAAACAGATCGGACCCTGATGGCTGCGAATACCGATCTGGCCGCAAGTCTGTGAGCCACGTGCAGTGGGACATGGGAAGTTTGCCTGTTGATGGTTGGTTGCCCTTTGGGAAAGCAGTAGGAATAGTGAACTCTAGTCTGCATGTTTCCTTCTAAACATCTAAACCACAATGTAAATACTGGCACATTCAATTGGTTTGGTTTCAGCACTCACAGATTCTTGACATGCAAACAGGCGCGGCCAGCATAGGTGTAAGAGTGGTGGGCCGGGGGCGGGGCCAGGGGAAAAGTCGACAGACGATGGGATAGGTAAAATTACATGAAAAAATAAATAAAACCACTTACCTTGTGCAGCCGACTCGGCAACCGCAACCTTAAGTGGTTTTAGGTATTTAATTTTACCTATCCTGTCATCTGTCGACTTCCTTCCCACTCCACCCCTCCCCACCTCTCTTACCTGTGCCGGCCACACCTGCATGCAAATACTGCTGAGCTTTTATATATGAATATGCTGAGTTGCTTTTGCTATTTTGTTTTTTATTGATAAAAAACGATTATAAAAGGTTAAAAAAAAACTAACATGCTCTGCTCTTGTTTCACTTGCAGTGAGCTGCTGGAGGAGCTGGAGTGCTGCAGCAGTGCCCACGCCGTGGCAGAGTGCTTCGTTCAGAGGGTGAGTGCTGACCCGGACCTACTTAATAAAGCCAGTCCCTCCAGGCATCAATAGGCTACATCTTAGCAACATATGTGGAGTGTGTTCTTTGCTCCTCCTGGGGAGGCACACCTAAAACTGCACCCAGTGCTTTCCTAGTTTCCAACTTACATTTCCCAGCATGCACTGCGAATCCAAGAGTGGAGTCAGAAACTCTCTTCCCTGCCTGGGCCTCTTACTGTAAACCTACGCTCACCAATAATTCCCTTTCTCAGTTACACCGTTTAGAGCTGGCGTCAGATCTCAGCTGCCATGTCAACATACTAAGTTGAGGTTTGTGCTGGAAAATACAGAACATGTGCTGCAAAACTTGAAGAGTGCCATGAAACACGCAAGGGACAAAACTGCTCCGAATGCAGACAGACTGGCGTTTAAAAAATAGGCATTTGCAAAACCTGTAGGTCTGGTGTTGACTGCCATCATGTTGGCTTAGGCAATGCTTGTTTTGTAATAGGTTATTGCAAAACGTTATTGTTAGGGGAGCTGCAGGGCCCTTGCCAATATGAAAAACAAGCATTTACAATGCAATGGTCTCGGCTTTATTAAAGTTAAAGCTATTGGCATTGCAAATGCCATTTTTTGTTTTTTTTTAAACATAAATAAATGGTATTGTCATTTACAATGGCAATAGGTGAGCATTAGAGTGTAGTAGAGAGTAATAGCGGACACAGAGCCACACACACACAGAGCCACACACACACACAGAGCCACACACACGCACAGAGCCACACACACGCACAGAGCCACACACGCACAGAGCCACACACACACACACACACACAGAGCCACACACACTAACACACAGAGCCACACAGACAGACAAAGCCACACACACAGACAGACAAAGCCACATGCACACACAGACAAAGCCACATGCACACACAGACAAAGCCACAAACACACACAGACAAAGCCACACACACACACAGACAAGGTCATACCCACACAGAGAGAGCCACACACAGACAGACAGAGCAGAGCCACCCACACACAGACAGAGCCACACACACACACACACACTCACACAGAGCTCTCTGCCCAGTAATGCCCTAGGGAACAGAGGCACGAAAAACCGGATCACAAGCAGGGCACAGAGGCACAAGCAGGGACCAGAGGCACAAGCAGGGCACAGAGGCACAAAAACCGGATCACAAGCAGGGCACAGAGGCACAACAAGCAACGAGGGTGCAGGGGCAGGAGAGCAAGGACAAGCAACGAGGGGGCAGAAAGCACATGCAACGAGGGGGCATGGCGGCACAGAGGCACAAAAAGCGGATCACAAGCAGGGCGCACAGAAGCACAAAAACCGAATCACAAGCAGGGCACAGAGGCACAACAAGCAACGAGGGGGCAGAGGGGGTACAGAGGCACAAAAACCGGATCACAAGCAGGGCAGGGCACAGAGGCACAAAAACCGGATCACAAGCAGGGCACAGAGGCACAACAAGCAACGAGGGTGCATGGGCAGGAGAGCAAGCACAAGCAACGAGGGGGCAGCAAGCACAAGCAACGAGGGGGCAGGGGGGCATATAGGCACAAAAACCGGATCACAAGCAGGGCACAGAGGCACAACAAGCAACGAGGGGGCAGGGGGGCACAGAGGCACAAAAACCGGATCACAAGCAGGGCACAGAGGCACAAAAACCGATCACAAGCAGGGCACAGAGGCACAACAAGCAACAAGGGGGCATGGGCAGGAGAGCAAGCACAAGCAATGAGGGAGCAGCAAGCAAAAGCAACGTGGGGGCAGGGGGGCACAGAGGCAAAAAAAACGGATCACATGCAGGGCAGGGCACAGAGGCACAACAAGCAATGAGGGGGCAGGGGCAGAAGAGCAAGCACAAGCAACGAGGGGGCAGCAAGCACAAGCAAAGAGGGGGCAGGGGGGCACATAGGCACAAAAACCGGATCACAAGGAGGGCAAAGAGGCACAAAAACCGGGATCACAAGCAGGGCACAGAGGCACAACAAGCAGCGAGGGGGCAGGGGCAGGAGAGCAAGCACAAGCAAAAAGGGGGCAGCAAGCACAAGCAACAAGGGGGCAGGGGGGCACAGAGGCACAAAAACTGGATCACAAGAAGGGCACAGAGGCACAACAAGCAGCGAGGGGGCAGGGGCAGGAGAGCAAGCACAAGCAAAAAGGGGGCAGCAAGCATAAGCAACAAGGGGGCAGGGGGGCACAGAGGCACAAAACCCGGATCACGAGCAGGACACAGAGGCACAACAAGCAACGAGGTGGCAGGGGCAGGAGAGCAAACACAAGCAACGAGGAGGCAGCAAGCACAAGCAACGACGGAGCAGGGGGGCACAGAGGCACAAAAACTGGATCACAAGAAGGGCACAGAGGCACAACAAGCAACGAGGGGGCAGGGGCAGGAGAGCAAGCACAAGCAACAAGGGGGCAGGGGGGCACAGAGGCGCAAAAACCGGATCACAAGCAGGGCAGGGGACAGAGGCACAACAAGCAATGAGGCGGCAGGGGCAGGAGAGCAAGCACAAGCAACGAGGGGGCAGGACAGCAAGCACAAGCAAAGAGGGGGGGCAGGACAGCAATCACGATCAATTGGGGATAGGGGAGCAAGCACAAGCAACGAGGGGGGGACAGCAAGCACGAGCAACGAGGGGGGCAGGACAGCAAGCACAAGCAATGAGGGGGGCAGGACAGCAAGCACAGGCAACGAGGGGTGCAGGACAGCAAGCACAAGCAACGGGGGGCAGGACAGCAAGCACGAGCAACGGGGGCAGGGGAGCAAGCAACGAGGGGGCACGACAGCAAGCACAAGCAATGAGGGGGAAGGACAGCAAGCACAAGCAATGAGGGGGACAGGACAGCAAGCACAAGCAACGAGGGGGGGCAGGACAGCAAGCACAAGCAACGTGGGGGCAGGACAGCAAGCACAAGCAACGAGGGGGGCAGAATAGCAAGCACGAGCCACGAGGGGGGCAGGACAGCAAGCACGAGCAACGAGGGGGCAGGACAGCAAGCACAAGCAACGAGGGGGCAGGACAGCAAGCACAAGCAACGAGGGGGCAGATCAGCAAGCACAAGCAACGAGGGGGCAAGACAGCAAGCACAAGCAACTAGGGGGGGCAGGACAGCAAGCAATTACAAGCAGGGCACAGAGGCACAACAAGCAACGAGGGGGCATGGGGATACAGAGGCACAAAAACCGGATCACAAGAAGGGCAGGGCACAGAGGCATGAAAACCCAATCACAAGCAGGGCACAGAGGCACAACGAGCAACGGGGGGCATGGGCAGGAGAGCAAGTACAAGCAACGAGGGAGCAGGGGGGCACAGAGGTACAAAAACCGGATCACAAGCAGGGCACAGGGCACAAAAACCGATCACAAGCAGGGCACAGAGGCTCAACAAGCAACGAGGGGGCAGGCGCAGGAGAGCAAGGACAAGCAATGAGGGAGCAGCAAGCACAAGCAATGAGGGGGCAGGGGGACACAGGCACAAAAACCGCATCACATGCAGGGCAGGGCACAGAGGCACAACAAGCAACGAGGGGGCAGGGGCAGAAGAGCAAGCACAAGCAATGAGGGGGCAGCAAGTACAAGCAACGAGGGGCAGGGGGGGCACAGAGGCACAAAAAACGGATCACAAGCAGGGCACAGAGGCACAACAAGCAGCAAGGGGGCAGGGGCAGGAGAGCAAGCACAAGCAACAAGGGGGCAGCAAGCACAAGCAACAAGGGGGCAGGGGGGCACGGAGGCACAAAAACCGGATCACAAGCAGGGCACAGAGGCACAACAAGTAACGAGCGGGCAGGGGCAGGAGAGCAAGCACAAGCAATGAGGAGGCAGCAAGCACAAGCTACGAGGGGGTAGGGGGGCACAGAGGCAAACAAACTGGATCACAAGCAGGGCACAGAGGCACAACAAGCAATGAGGGGGCAGGGGCAGGAGAGCAAGCACGAGCAACGAGGGGGCAGCCAGCACAAGCAGCGAGGGGGCAGGGGGGCACAGAGGCACAAAAACCAGATCACAAGCAGGGTAGGAGACAGAGGCACAACAAGCAAAGAGGGGGCAGGGGCAGGATAGCAAGCACAAGCAACGAGGGGCCAGCAAGCACAAGCAACGAGGGGGCAGGTGGGCTCAGAGGCACAAAAACCGGATCACAAGCAGGGCGGCACAGAGGCACAAAAACCAGATCACAAGCAGGGCACAGAGGCACAACAAGCAACGAGGGGGCAGGGGCAGGAGAGCAAGCACAAGCAACGAGCGGGCAGCAAGCACAAGCAACGAGTGGGCAGAGAGGCACAAAAACCGGATCACAAGCAGGGCACATAGGCACAACAAGCAACGAGGGGGCAGGAGAGCAAGCACAAGCAACGAGGGGGCAGCAAGCACAAGCAACGAGGGGGCAGGTGGGCTCAGAGGCAAAAAAAACGGATCACAAGCAGGGCAGGGGACAGAGGCACAAAAAGCAACGAGGGGGCAGGAGAGCAAGCACAAGCAGCAAGGGGGCAGGGGGGCACAGAGGTACAAAAACCGGATCACAAGCAGTGCAGGGGACAGTGGCACAACAAGCAACGAGGGGGCAGGGGCAGGAGAGCAAGCACAAGCAACGAGGGGGCAGGACAGCAAGCACAAGCAACGAGGGGGGGTAGGACAGCAAGCACGAGCAATGGGGGCAGAGGAGCAAGCACAAGCAAAGAGGGGAGGAGGACAGCAAGCACGAGCAACGAGGGGGGCAGGACAGCAAGCACACACAACGAGGGGGGCAGGACAGCAAGCACAAGCAACGGGGGGCAGGACAGCAAGCACGAGCAACGGGGGCAGGGGAGCAAGCAACGAGGGGGCAGGACAGCAAGCACAAGCAACGAGGGGGGGCATGACAGCAAGCACAAGCAACGAGGGGGGGTGGGACAGCAAGCACAAGCAACGAGGGGGTGGGCAGGACAGCAAGCACAAGCAACAAGGGGGGGCAGGACAGCAAGCACGAGCAATGAGGGGGCAGGACAGCAAGCACAAGCAACGAGGGGGGCAGGAGAGCAAGCACAAGCTACGAGGGGGGCAGGACGGCAGGCACGAGCAATGGGGGGCAGGGGAGTAAGCAACGAGGGGGCAGGACAGCAAGCACAAGCAACGAGGGGGCAGGACAGCAAGCACAAGCAACAAGTGGGGGCAGGACAGCAAGCGCAAGCAACGAGGGGGGGCAGGACAGCAAGCACAAGCAACGAGGGGGTGGGCAGGACAGCAAGCACAAGCAACGAGGGGGGGAGGACAGCAAGCACAAGCAACGAGGGGGGCAGGACAGCAAGCACGAGCAACGAGGGGGCAGGACAGCAAGCACAAGCAACAAAGGGGGCAGGACAGCAAGCACAAGCAACGAGGGGGGCAGGACAGCAAGCACGAGCAATGGAGGGCAGGGGAGCAAGCAACAAGGGGGCAGGACAGCAGGCACAAGCAACGAGGGGGGGAGGACAGCAAGCACAAGCAATGAGGGGGGCAGGACAGCAAGCGCAAGCAACGAGGGGGGGGAAGGACAGCAAGCACAAGCAATGAGGGGGGGCAGGACAGCAAGCACAAGCAACCAGAGCGGGGCAGGAGAGCAAGCACGAGCAACGAGGGGGCAGGACAGCAAGCACAAGCAATGGAGGGCAGGGGAGCAAGCAACGAGGGGGCAGGACAGCAGGCACAAGCAACGAGGGGGGGAGGACAGCAAGCACAAGCAATGAGGGGGGCAGGACAGCAAGCGCGAGCAACGAGGGGGGGAAGGACAGCAAGCACAAGCAATGAGGGGGGCAGGACAGCAAGCACAAGCAACGAGAGCGGGGCAGGACAGCAAGCACGAGCACCGAGGGGGGGGGGGGCAGGACAGCAAGCACGAGCAACGGGGGGCAGGGGAGCAAGCACAAGCAACGAGGGGGCAGGACAGCAAGCACAAGCAACGAGGGGGGGAGAACAGCAAGCACGAGAAACTAGGGGGAGGCAGGACAGCAAGCACGAGCAATGGGGCAGGGGAGCAAGCACAAGCAACGAGGGGGCAGGACAGCAAGCACAAGCAACGAGGGGGGGGCAGGGGAGCAAGCACGAGCAACGGGGGCAGGACAGCAAGCACTCACCGGAGGACTCAGCAGCTTCTCGACTTCTTCGGGCGGCGGTCAGGCAGAAATGGCGTCACAAAAGCGGCGCCATTTTCGCATTCGGGGGCGTGGTTTTTGCAGTTGAGTGACGGATGTCGTCCCGGCGAGAAAACTGCAAAAAACACGCACCCAAATCCGAAAAGGATGGGGCTTGAACGGAGTGACGCCCCTCTCCTCCAATGGCTGGCCTCCATTTAGGAAACCAGCCAATGGAGAAGAGGGGCGGGTTCAAGCCCCCGTACTAAGAAACATGAATTCTCAGCTGCGTGACACTGCTGCACAGTGTACGCTAGGCCGAGACCTAAAAATGTAGGTCTCAAAAAGCACGCATTGCCAGAGTAGTCTCTAGCACTGAAGGGAACTACTTTGTGTGAAAATGTATTACCTGTGAAAGAGCAGATTGCCTTCATCTTATCAATTGTCTGACATGGGCTGTTCTACTTCCTATACTGTATGCTGTAATGGGCGGAAGAAAAATGTGAGTAAAACAGTGGACGAAGATGAAGAGTGCTGGCTGAAAGTCCCTATAAGTAAATATATTATATTTAGTAAAATCAAAGAGCATCATTGCGCTGCCAGAAGGTCACCTTTTTGACGTTCTGGTGGTGCAATGTGCCGCTAGCATATTTATAAGGCCATGTAAAGCCACGTTACTTGGCTTTTCATGGCCTTATGAATATGTGCCCCTTTCACACAGGGTGTTGCTGGTGGCGTTCCCAGCAACATCCATGGCTTTTTGACACTGCCCCTGATTTACGAGAAAACCGTAAGTCTGAGGCAGCGCCAAAACCTTACGCCTCCACATGGGAGGCATAAGGGAGGAACAACCAGGAGAAATATCTTCAGTTCTCCTCGTTTTTCCTCTTTCTATGTGTGCTGGAATGCAGCACACATGGAAAGAGGAAAAAGCACCTTGTGATTATTTTTGTGCCAGAAGGTTTCGCTTCCTGCACAAAAATAATCATCCCCGCAATGCAGGCACCCTTGCACCATGGTGCAAAGGTGCCTGCTTTGGCGCACAGCAGCCCATTGTGCGCCAGCGTAGGTGAAAAGGACAGGAATGCACCTTATCTAATAGATACAGCGCATTTGTGCCCTTTACTTTTGCCGTAGGGCAGCACAGCAGCAAGGCCTGCTGCGCTGCCCTACGGAAAAGAAAACATAAATGAGACCCAAAAAGGTCTTGACTAACGCCAGGCATCATAATAATTAGGGTGAATCCAGATGTTTTTGCATTGATTACTCTGATAAGTCTGCTGTAAAACGTGGGACTGGTGTGTGGTAGTCATGTAATAATTGCGGCTCACTGTGCTGAAAGTTGTGTGAAAGGTCAAAGGTGTGAGCTGCCAGTCATAATATGGAACACATTTTCTACAAACAATGGCATGCAGTAAAAGGTTTCCTTGCAGAGAATGACCGGTAAGTTTCAATATAAAGCATGTACGCAGCATTTAAATATATGCCACTTCTTCCCACTTTAGGCAATACTGTTAGTAAGTGGTCAAACAGGAATCTCTTCCTTAACAGGATTCTAAGCGCTCGTCTGGAAATTCTGAACAATTTTCACAGAGGAGGGAGGAAGAGAAGGGGGAAAGGAGATAGTAGGGGCGAGAAGAAACACACAAAAGTGAAATTAAGAGAGAGGAAGTGCATGGTGCTGGCAGAAAGTGGCAGAGATGGAATCAAAACCATGCCTCCTTATAATCGGGACATGCAGAATTCTAGAGTGCCATCAGTGAGTTCCTAAAAAAAACTGAGCCTCTACACGAGGAAACAGCCATTACATCGCAACTATTACAACACATCCCATCACAACGCAAGTGCCATTACAACGCACTGCCATTACAATGCATGACATTGCAACGTATATGCCTTTACCACGCATGCCTTTGCAACTAATTTTGATGTAAAGGAATGAATAGTAAAGGAATATATGTGTTCTACATGTAAGTATAGAGTAAGTACACAAACATATATATGTTATATATTATAACGAAAAAAAGCTTTCTCTCATCCAAATGGAAACAGAATCGGCACTATGTAGGTTAGTTATCTGGCTTGTTTATTTTCAAAACATCAACACGTTTCGACCGTTTCCTCATGGCCTTCTTCACGATGCCTGAGCCACATATAGAGTTAATTTAAATACAAAAGAACAGCAATGTATAGGCATAAACATTAACAAAGGACAATAACCTCCCATAATAGTGTATGATCGTTTAACACTGAAAATGTGGCAACCCTCTTTCAACATGTTATTTTTATGGTATTCCAATGCACTCTAGGTTGAAAAACTGAAATACATTACAACCCATTTCCATGCCTCTTTTATATTTAATATATAATTTCTTATTGTATTTTTCAGTCAAAGTACGTTATGTGCATATTAAAAAAAATTGTGACCACATTCCATTTTTGGAATTCCCTTATCATCATACACTCTGATAATACAAGCATATTTCTTTTTTATCATAGTTATTTTCCTAAAGTGCTAGTGCTTAATAATTATACAGTGCTAGTGCTATAATGTACCATTGTTTTACTGTGCAAATTTAACTAAAGTGCATAGTCATTTTTATAAAAATCCATGTTAATATACGGGTTTAATACTCCTTAAAAAGTTGAGATAAATTAATCTATTGTATCTTAATACATGATTTACACTTAAAAAACTCCTATTTCCTAAAGTGCTTTTTAATCATTTTCTAAAGTGCTAGTTCTCATATTCATACTCGTGGTTCTGTGTTTGGGAAAAAAATATTTTTTTCTTTATATAAAATTCTGAAATTTCATATGTTGCTCCTATAGATAAGATATGCTTTGCAAGAACTCCACAGATTTCTTAATCAATACAGGCATGTAAACAATTACTCGTCCAGATTAAAACCATTTGGTTCTTTAGCATCAAGCTCAAGGATATAAAAAGTTTCTAGTTTTCTCAGTTCTCTCTCCCTGTCCCCTCCTCTTCTTTTCTTGGGCACTTGTGCTGGGCAGCTATATACCATGGATGTAGGATCCATCGGATGTTCTTTTTCATAGTGCCGTGCTATTGGATAGCGTCTCTCTTTGTTGATGATGGCCCTCCTATGCTGCAAAATTCTCTTGTGAACTGGTAGAGTAGTGCCGCCGACATATACCTTTCTACATGGGCACCATAGAATGTATACTACAAAACAGGATTTACACTACAAAACTCTTTTGTTAAAAGTTGTTTGTAAAGATGAGAGGTTTTCCCCATGCTGGCAAGCCTTACACTTTGTACATTTAAAAAAAACTTCTTGCTGCCTAAGCCACGTTTGCTGTGGGGCTGTCCCTCCATATTCACTCTTCACCAGGTAATCCTTCAGGGACTTTAATTTCTATGTGTTCTATTTGTGCTCTTTTTCACTCTTTGCCCCAAAACTGGATATTCTACAATAAAGTGCCAGTGCTTATTTAAAACCTTTCTCATCTAATCGTACCTCATGTTGTATGTTGTTATAAATCAACATGTGCTACTTTGGCTTTTCATTCTCTTTCTTAAGGTTATTCTAGAGGGTTGAAACAGCACCTCTTCTCTGTTTAAATCTCTTGCTGTTTCCAAACTGTTAATTAAATACCCCCTTTCTGCAAATCGTTGTTTCATGTCCTGTTCTATTTTATCGTAATCCTGAAGGTTGCTACAACCTCTTCTAGCTCTGGAAAATTCCCCAAAGGGGATTCTCCTGATAAGGGGCTAGAGGTGGGCACTCCCCGCATGTAAAATAGTTTTTCCTGCGGTAGGCTTTCTAAAAACTGTACTCTCAAGTTTACCCCCTTCCACACACACCCTAATATCTAAAAATTCAATGGCTTGTTTACTTCGTTGACCCACAAATGTCATATTCATTTCATTATTATTTAATTCATTGATGAATTGATCCACCTCTGCCTCTGTGCCCTGCCACAGCACGAAGACATCATCAATACATCTAGACCAAATTAGTATCTTCTCTGACCAGTGTTCTAATGATTGGCCCCCGAGCACCTGCTCCTCCCACCAACACAGATTTAGATTGGCATAACTGGGGGCGAAGCAGGTGCCCATGGCCATTCCTTGTTCCTGCTGGAACAATTCCTTCCCAAAAAGAAAAATAACAGAAACAGAAAAATATTCCTGGTCAGGCACCATTCCATCCTTCCATATTCCATATATCTATATTTTTCTTTTACTACCTGAACAGAAACATTTGTATCAAGTGTATGCCTTTACCTTGTAACTGCAAGTGTGGGAAAGACATATCCGTGGTAAAAGTTTGCGTTGTAATGGTAGTTCGTTGTAATGGCATTTGCATAGTAATACCCACGTTGTAATGGCACATGTGTTATTAGTACGCGTTGTAATGTCATACATTCCTCTAGATAATCAGTTAGTGGTATTGCTGTTACCTAGCTTTCTGAAAATAAAACATACTGTAACTTAGGTTAATGCCACTACGTTTAAGGACCTAAAAAGGATTAAGGTCTGACTTGGTCTTAGGCCTATTCATAGTAAACCCCCATATTATGACTTCAGACCTTCAGAGTAAACACTGACGATGTAAATGGATTCCATTAAATATACTACATGTACATTTATTTTCTGTGGTTAGCCTAAAAATCAGGCATGGATCAGGCAACCCTGGTCCTTTAGTGGAAAGGTCTGCACCATACAAATGCTAACCCAATGTACACAGTCCTAGAGGCTGACACGCATCATACAGGAGGCTTTGGCCACATATGTATTGTAACCAGTGCTTGATTTGAGCCTGTGGTTTCCGGTGCTCGGCACTGACACTTAATTGTCAACACCAGCAGTTGTGACAATCTCCCACAAGATGACGCTCTCTGGCTAACTTAGAGATGACCACAACAAAAGTTAATTAGTGATTCAATATACATTAAAAATGACTATTACTTGCAGCTCAAGCCATTCTTAAAGCTTTGGAGCCTGTAATAGTCTGAATGGTCACACTTGTTGGAGTGTGATGCTTAGTAGTTGTGATGCTACTGTCATAGGCAGCTTGGCTGTGGCAATGTGTGGTGCAAGCTGCAGTGGTCGTCAGACAAGAGCCCTGGCACTTACTTTTTTTGCAAATTAAGCACTGGGTTGTGACTCTACTCACACAGTTGGTCTCACTGGCTGCTGTTCTTCCTTTCTACAGTCTGTCCCTCCATTACCTCCTCTGCTCGCTTCTGACAGCGAGGCCCATTCTCAGAGCAGGCTCTGGCAGGAAGGAAGTGCCGCTCTCAGACGGGATCTAATCTCCCTCCTGGGAGGCTCTCTTTCCAGCAGAGCTTTAGCTGAGATTTTCTCTTTCCATCAACATTCCAATGATTTCTTGTTTGGAATCAGAGCTGCATATTTCCAGCACTGCGAAGAACATAGCCAAAAGCACCATCCATTTTCTCTCCATTCCTCTCTCTCTGCTTTTCTCTTTCCCTTGGTTTCTTCCCTTTCTATATCCGTCACTGCATTTTTATTCTTTGGATAATTACCCCTCTCATCTCTTTTAACCTCTGTACTAGCATCTCTATTTATCCTTCTCCAGGATGTACGTTGTTACAACGCATGCTTTTAGCACGCATGCTGTAACAATGCGGTTTTTATAACGCATTCTTTTACAACGCATAATACAAAGGGGTGTTGGATAGTGAATATTTTAATTTACTATTCCAACACCAGTCCCCGTTGACACTAGGGAAGGTGTTTGATAGTAAATTAAAAGTATTCCCTATCATTGAGCGCCCCCCAGAGTCATGCATTGTAATAGAATGCAATTTAAAAACCGCGTTGTAATAGCACTGCGTGCTAAAAGTCGCGTCGTAAACGACGTTCCCCCCTTCTCCACCCTTTGGCTACTCTCACTCCTCAGTTTATCGTAGGCTCTGCACTTTTGTCCTCACACTTCTTTCCTCTGCTGTCTATTTTCACTCACAGCCATTCCCTCAGTGCATCTTCTCTCGCACACTCTTCCACTCTCCCCGTCTCTCCCTCTTTCACCAATCTTTTTCAGACCATTTAATCTTTTATCCCATTGTACCAACTCACCATGAGTTCTTCTCCTCTTTTTTGTGGCCTCTCCCTCTCCCATTTCGAACAATCTAATCTTTCCTCTTCCTCTCTCGCCTTTTTTCTCTCATCTATTTTCTGCTATCGCACTTTGTCGCTCTGCCTTTCATACTCATTTTCACACTTCCCTCTTCTTTCTTACTCCCCCTTTTTCTTGTCCCGCTCTCTTATCTTCGCCCTCTAGAGTGTATCACCTTTATCCATCTTTCCATCTGTCTTTCACTCCTCATTATTCTCTTACATCGCCCCTCCCTCTGCTCGTTGTATATCTCTCATTCTCACACTATTCCTCTTCTCTCCACACTCTTCTCTCTCCTTCTATTTCAGACACATTCTCCCATTCTCTCTCAAACTCTTCTCCCATTCTCTCTCAAACTCTTCTTTGTCGTATTCTCTCTCCCTTTCTATCCCAGACACACTCTCACATAGTCTCCCACACTCTTCTCCCGCTATCTCTCTTCTGGCATGTTCTCTTTCGCTTTCTATCTCAGACTCTCTCTCAGATTCTATCTCACACTCTTCTCCCACTTACCCCTCATCTGTCATGTTTCTCACTTTATGTTTCAGACACACTCTCCTATTCTCTCTCACACTCTTCTCCCACTACCCCTCTTCTGCCATGTTTTCTCTCACTTTCTATCTCAGACACAATCGCACACACTCACATTCTCTTTCATACTCTTCTCCCACTATCCCTCTTCTCGCATGTTCTTTCTCCTCTTTTTAACTCCGATACACTCACACATTCTGATTTGCTCTCACACACTTCTCAAACTATCCCCTTCTGTCATATTTGCTCTCACTTTCTATCTCAGACACACACTCACACTCTTCTCGCACTACCCATCTTTTGTCATTTTCTCTCTCAACTTCTGTCTCAGACACACTCTCACATTCTCTCTCACACTCTTCTCCCACTATCCCTCTTCTGTCATGTTCTCTCTCACTTTCTATCTCAGACTCACTCTCCCATTCTCTCTCACATTATTTTCCCACTATCTCTCTTCTATCATGTTCACCTCCCTTTCTATCTCAGACAAACTCTCACATTCACTCTCACACTCTTCTCCCACCAAACCAATTTTGTCATTTTCTATCTCAGGCACATTCTCAGATTATCTCTCCCACACTACTCCCACGTACCCTTCTTCTGCCATGTTCTCTCTCACTTTGTATCTCAGACATACTCTCACACTCTACCATTCTCTCTCACACTCATCTCCCACTATCTCTCTTCTGTCATGATCTCTCTCACTATCTATCTCAGACACACTCTCACATTCCCTGTCACACTCTTCTCCCGCTATTTCTCTTCTGTTATTGTTGGGAAATGACCCTCTCTGAAGGGTCACCCCAAACTTTTTGGCTTTCTCCTCCTCTTTTTGCTAAATTCTTTTTGTTGGCTTTAAGACCCTGAGCACGTTACCACTGTTGGCCAGTGCTAAAGTGCATGTGCCTCTCCCCTAAATATGGCAACATTGGTTGTGTATACAAATGGCATATTTAATTATAAGTTCCTTTTAAAGTGATATTCCATATACCTAGGGCCTTTAAATTAAATGCTACTAGTGCCCCTGCATCACTGATTGAGCCACCCATACAAGTAGTCTTTCAAACCTGTCTCAGGCCTGCCACAGCAGGGCTGGTGTGTGCCACTTCGACTTATAAACAGAAAAGGTATGTTGTTTCTAGGGGTGACAAGGGGGAGGAAGAAAGGGCAAGGGGGCAGGCCACAGCAGTGGTGACAGGTTCCCATAAGGTGCTAGGTAGAGTAAAGATGGGTCTACTCATCCAGGGAGGGCTCTTATAAGGAGCAAGAGCCTTCACACACCTGAGGAGCCAGGGCCTTCACACACCTGAGGGGTGTCATGCTTCATCATAGGGCAGCTCCCAATTGGGCCGGCGCTGCAATGCCCAATGGGCCCCTCTGGGGGGCTCTTTGCCGTAGGTCTTGTTGGTTTGCCGCCGTGAAGCTGGATGTTATATATGTGAGGGAGCCTTTATATAGTGAGTAGAAGTGGGATAGTGAATGTGCAGTAAAAATGGCTCCTGTATTCGCCAACCCTTTATTCGAGGAGTACCTGGGCCATGATTAAAAACAGACTAGAGAGTCATGGCCTGAAAAGGGGAAGATTAAACCCGTATCAGTCCTAGTGAGTTGTGCAGGAGGTCAACATTTTTCGACTCTAAGGGGGTGGAGTGTGGTTTTCCGTCTTAAGGAACTATCCCCCAGATTCATCATGGTCATGTTTTGCGAGTCCTTAATAGCGAATTTTAAGGATTCGCTATTAAAGACTCTCAAAACGGGATGCATGTAGAAATCGCAATATTTTATGCGATTTCTACTGCTTCCTGATTTGCGATTCGCTAATTGCGAATCGCAAATAAGGAATGGCTTTCCCATTCATTCCTATGGGCCTAAAGGCCCATAGGAATGAATGGGGAGTTATTCCTTATTTGCGATTAGCAATTAGCGACTCGCAAATAAGGAAGCAATTTCAAGGGTGCCGGGGTGTCCAAAGGACACCCTGTAGCACCCCTGAAATGGTAATGTACATTGGTGTTGCGCACACACGTGTCCAAAGGACATGTGTGTGTGTAACATACAACTTAGAAAAATGCACTTGCACTAAAGTGCATTTTTCTAAGTTTTTACTATTTACCACGTAGTTAGACTTCGCGGTAAATAGCGGCCCCAGATTGCGAATTCGCAATTTTAAAATGGTTCATAAATTGCATTTAAGGAATCTCAAATTGAGATTCCTTAAATGCAATTAATCGCAATTTAGTGATTTCTAGAATTGCGATTTTTGCATTTGGGATGATGAATCCCAAATGCAAAAATAGCGCTCGCAAAGGGCCAGATTCTCAGAATCTGGCCCTTTGCGAGCCGATTTCGGTTTGATGAATCTGGCTGATTGTGTCACGTTCCCTTAAGTATGGATTCGGTAGTAATCCTGGAAGTGTAAAACAAATGTGAAAGAACTATTACTGGAGGTATAGGTATACTTTCTGGAAAATAATGCACCTAGAAGGGGGGATGGAGGTGCCTCAACAGGGACGTGACAGAGAATCTTGCTAAATATTGCAAGTAGGACCCACTGTGGTCCTCGCTGTGCTGTCCGTCCCTGAGTGTAGGTTCTGACTCTGGCACAGCGAGGACCACATTGGGTCCTACTCACAATATTTAGCGAGCTTCTCCTCACGTCCCTGTTGAGGCACCTCCATCCCCCTCTTCTAGATGCATTATTTCCCAGAAAGTATACCTATGCCTCCATGGCATTTAAAGACACCAAGGAACTTTGAATCATAATTAATTCAATTTGAGGGAAATGAAATGAAAACTACCACCCTCTGTTTGTATTTATTGTCCCTGCGTTTAATTAAGGAGAGGCATAATATTTGGCAGCCTCCAGGTTTTTTGTGGATAAATAGGAAATGGTGCAAGGATATGTTAGCCATTTGTTTGATGTAGTGATGTCACATGTTTAATGTTTGTTGTTTATGAATATTGATATTCATTGAATTTATCATCAGTTATTGTGTATGAATAAGTGTTATTCTTTTCAAACATTTGAATTATTTGTGAAAAAAGTACAAAATGTCAATGAATGACAAGGTTAAATAAATAACCTGATCAAACAAAAATAATTGGTGTTTGACAGTTGCTATAAAGAGACAGCATCAATGTTGAGAAGGTGTCAGCCCGCCCTCCCCCCCCCCCTTTTTTTTGTTCAATAAATTATATGGCCCTATCTGACCCTGGTCTTTTGGACCTAACCCCAGTTGTTGTTTCACTTTTAGAAAGTGGGCATTTATTTGCTCTGTGTGCCTGTAGCCTGTCTCCAATACACATCTGGGGTGGGTGACAGCTACACTTTGTGCAATCCCTCTAGATAGCCACAAAACACAGGAAGGTTAGGAGTGTCTGCAGACTCATCTGCATTCTGATGGCTCTTCCTGAGCAGAAAGGGTGGGGGAGCTGAAGCTTATACCTGAATAGGCAGTATCCTGTGTCACACACAAAGGGCTGATTACCCCCTCATGATAGTCTGGAGCCAGGGCAGGGAAGAAAGGACCTGCGTGCACTTCAAAAACGCTTCTTTGAAAATGCCCTATTTCCAAGCCACAACTGGGTATAAGCACTGGGTCTCTGACCCTACCAAGACAGACACATCTGTACCTACCACTGGACTCTGTCAGAAGAACTGCTGTGCTGCATCAAGGACTGACACTCTGCTGGACTGCTGATCTGGAAGGCCTGCTTTTCTCATGATGCCCTGACTCTGCTGAGGAAAGCTGGACTCTGCCTTGTACTGAAGTTATCTTCAAGGGTGTGTTGGTTTGCCTCCTATTGATTTAAAAGCAGGGATATCAAAGTCTCTACCCGTGCATCTGTGCCAGGTTCCCTGGAAGTGGACCCAGATACTTGCATCACAGAAATCAAAGCATCTCCAGTCTGCGTGTAGCAAAACCAGTGCATCTACCCAGTAGCTGGAGTAGGATCGGCGAATCTCTTCTTGAACCAACGCATCGCCTTGAGAGGCCGACACATCGAATTGCGCATCCCCGCTGCAGTATCCTTCTACTGCATGGAGATACCCGGCGCATCGCACTTCGGAACCAAAGCATCTCGGCCCAGTGCTTCGTCTCCGAAACCGAAGCATCATCACCTCTGTAGGATCGACATCGATACATTGCTCAACTGTGCCTCACATCTCGTTGTTGACACCAGGATAAGGTACTTTGTTCACCGGGTCCTGGATGGGTGCTGTAGCCTGCCTTCCCTTTATCACGATTGGCCCAAAATATTGAAGTTGCCCCAGCCCAGCGCTACCAGATAACCTGCATTGGCGTTTATTGCTTCTACGCGCTAGAACTTTTTGTATTCTTTAAAAGTTCATAACTCGACTTCTATACATGGGATTTGATTCTTTTTTTGGTCTTGATTTATTTATAAAATTATTGTCTATTGTTCTAAACCTGTGTGTAGTATTTTTGTGGTGTTTTCATTGTGTTACTGAGTGGTGTGTTGCACAAATACTTTATTCATTGCCTCTTTAGTTTAGCCTGACAATTCTGTGCCAAGCTACCAGAGGATGAGCACAGGTAACTTTTAGTATGTTTCTTACTTACCCTAACTAGAGTGATGGTCCCTACTTGGACAGGGTGCATACCATTGCCAACTAGAGGCCCCATTTCTAACAGTCATGTTCTCTCTCGCTTTCTTTCTTACACACTCTCACATTCTCATCACACTCGACTCCCATTATCGCTCTTCTGTCATGTACTCTCCCACTTTCTATCTGTCACACTCTCGCACTCTTTCATTCTCTCTCACATTCTTCTCCCACTGCCTCTCTTCTACCACATTCTCTCTCACTTTTGTATCTCCCACTCCCACATTCTCTCTCTCACTCTTCTCCCACTATCTCTCTTCTGTCATGTTCTCTCTCACTTTTTATGTCAGACGCACGCTCATATTCTCTCGCACACTATTCTCCCACTATCCCTCTTCTGTCATGACCTGTCCCACTCACTGCTGTAACAAAACTTGAGGGCCCCCCTGCAAGGTACACAATGAGAAGCTCTCCTGCCAGAGTATTGTGCTGAGGGGCCTCCTGGAGCTTGGGGGCCACCCGCACCGCGGGGCTGCGAGGGCTTGTGTTACGCCACTCAGACCCACTTGCACACTCCCACATTCTGTCTTACACTCTTCTCCTATTATCCCTTTTGTGTCATGTTTCTCTCAATTTCTATCTCAGACACACTCTCACACTCTCCCATTCTCTCTCACACTCTACTCCCATTCTCTCTCACACTCTTCTCCCACTACCCCTCTTCTATCACATTCTCTCTCACATTCTATCTCACAAACTCTCACATTCTCTCTCAAACTATTTTCCCACTATCTCTCTTCTATCACATTCTCTCTCACTTTCAGTCTCAGGTCCACTCTCAAATTTTCTCACACTCTTCTCCCACTATCAATCTTCTGTCATGCTCTTTCCCACTTTCTATCTCAGACATACTCTCACACTCTCTCTCACACTGTTCTTTCACTTTCTCTTTTCTGTCATGTTCTCTCTGTCACTTCCTTTCTCAGACACATTCTCACACTCTTACATATTCGCTCACATTCTTCTCCCTTTATCCCGCTTCTGTCATAATCTCTGACTTTCTTTCTCAGACACAAGCTCACACTCTTACATTCTCTCACACTCTTCTCCCACTGTTCCTCTTCTCTCATTTTCTCTCGCTTTCTATCTCTGTCACTCTTTTCCACTTTCCCTTTCTCACTCACTCTACCTGCCTCCCTTGTTGGACATCTAAGAGGGAGCACGGTCATCTCCAAAATGCAGCAGTCCAGTAAATCTAGCCCTACTTGACTTGCCAACATCCTACAACACTGTGGTCCATGAACCAGCCCTAAGCAGAATAGATTCCTGGGTGGGAATAAGTGGATGGATTCTGGAATGGATTTGTTCTTCCTTACGAGAATACCTTCAGAGAATAGCATCAACGAAACAGGATCACCATGCCCATGTCTTCAACATTAAGAGGCTTGTCTGCAACCAACTTCCAAAAAGAATTAAAACATTAAGAAGAATTCAAGATTTAGAAGCCTGACTTATATGAACTCACAGAAAGGCCGCAGGGAAAATACTTGCAAAACGGGGTTCCCGTTAGAAGTGTAAGATCTCTTGGTTAATTTAGGAATATCTTCCAGTAATTTCAAAAGGAACACGGACTTATTTGCATATGGCTGGGTCCAAACTGGGGTGACAGGGCGATCAAAATAACGATGAATTAAACCCAGAGCTGTGACTGGCAGTGAGTGTTTGAAAAGTTTCAACACTTCGTCCATCATCTTATTTTGTGATGTCTCTTGCACTCTCTTTCTTTGTTCACTCTTTTCTGTCACTGTCCTTCTCTCTCTCTCTCTCTCTCTCTCTCTCTCTCTCTCTCTCTCTCTCTCTCTCTCACACAAACGCATGCGCATACATGCCAACATACCTGATTCTGGCAGGAGACTTACTATTTTTAAAGACAAAAAATGGCTTTATAAAAACTGTCCCAGTATAAAATTGTTTTTGCTTCAATAGAAGCCAATGGAAATAACATTTCCCCGATTTTTACCCATACTTCCCACTTTGCTGTTCTACACTGTTGCCATGTATGCACTTCGTCCCTCTAACATAACCTTTCTATCTCTCACACCCTGCTTCGGGGCTTCCTCCTCTATTCGATCACATTTTCTCTTACCATTCACTCTTTTGCACTCTTCTTTTCTCCAGCTTCCTCCCTCACGGACTCTCACCTAAACTCTTTCTCCCACGCAAGCTTACTTTTTCTCTCTCACTCCAATCGCACACTGCCTCCCCGCTCTCTTCCATGTTCAGCCTCCATCTGCCTTTCATTGTCTCTCTTCTCTGTCATTCCCTTCAGGTTGCTCTTCGCAGTTGCGCTCCCCACGCTGAGACGTTGTGTTCCTCTCGGCTCTAATTGGCTTTCCTTTGTTTGGGTCTCCTGTTCCCGGGCCCTGCAGCGGCTCGCGAGGGCCGGGGGCCTGTTTGGGATCAGTGCTGGCTCGCGCGCACATCTCCCGCCTCCTCACTCCCTTCCCGGAAGGTCGCCGTTCCTTCAGTTAGGACTTTAATCTCGTGCCTTATGAGGTCCTCCCATAACCCCTCGCTGGTGGGGACAGCTTTGATTTGTCCACTCGGACCCCACACGTTCCTCGTCAGAGGCACATCCTGTGAGAAACAACCAGTGGCCACACACAAGGCGCAGGGCCTTACTAGCTCCTTCCGCTTGACTGGTTTCCTTCACAGCTCTGCTCCATTGTTCATCTGTCTGCTAGAGTTCTACGGCTGCGAACTACTTCATACAGAATCCACCATTGGAGATATTTTCCATACTGCTAAACAAGCTGTGCTGAAGCCATCTTAGTCACGCTGGTAATTACACAAGCTTATGAGGCATGTCAATCAGAGGTCCCTAAGCATCCTGGGAGATTTCGACCCAAACACGCTCTCGCTGCTTTGAGACCCACCCTTCATCATTTCTCACCCTCTCGATTTTTGTCTGGCCTCCATGCTTCCCTGTCCACAATTAACTATCCCTATCTGGTCCTCCCAATCACTTCTACTTCCTCCTGTAACACGGGTGCAAACTATTATACGTGGATGTGTGTGTATTTATTTGTGTGTATTATGTAAATGAAGATGGCCTCCATGCTACATCCATTTGTCTTTCCTCAAGCTGTCCTCCCGTATGGTCATTTATTTTCGATCTAGTGATGATCAAACACACGCCGAATGAACAAGCATTGGCAAAGACAAAAGGTCTCGCCTATTGGCAATGTTAGCTTTGACAATGTTTTGCAGCTATGCTGTACAGCAGGAGAGATGCTTTGCAGTGTGCCTAAAACCCATTGAAAAAGTTGTGTGATGCAGCCAGGGCTAATGCACTGAAAAAAATGCATTAGCACTGCATGCATCATTGTCCTTTATTTTATTATTATTTTTAGCCATGCTTCACATCATTGCCAAGGTCGGCAATGCCCATGCTGCACATCATGAACAAAACGCAGTGGCAGAGCCAATAGTCTCAAAGGGAAAACGTTTTGGCTTTTCAATGCTTATTAGGTCTTGACACAACACCCCTGTGATTCTGAGCAAACCAATTCCTCTTCCCATCTGTCAAAATAGAAAAAAATATGCCATTTCACAAAAAATCCCATCACGTAAAGCAATCGAAATCGCCCATTTTAATTTCTTAGTGAAAATACTTTGGACACAGATAACATCTGTGGTCCGAATAAACATCTATTTCAAAGGAGAAAAGGACTTCTTTGAATTGTGTGTGGTATAGTAAAACACTACAAATGGCAAGAGGTTCAACAGGGACGACAGGGAAGAACAAAAAATAAAAGTAGGGCCTTAATCTCAGCACAATCAGCAGAAGGACAGCAATCAAGCCGAAGCAATTAGTACTTGGTCCATGCTCCAGCCAAAAGAAGAGGAAGGAAAGCCAGCACGCGCCGGCAAATTAGGAGGCAGCAAATAGGAGTTACAATGAAGCCAGCGAATGTTAAGCAATGGGTGGGCTTCAAGCCCCTTGTTGTATCCAGAAGCTTCAGTAGCCACCTGATGAGAGCTCTGGCGCTTATTTTTTGGCAATTTAAGTTCTGGGCAAAGTGCCTAGTGCATGATGATACGAGTCGCAATAGACAATCCGGTCACAATCAACCCACAGTTGAGTTTGCCGTACCTCACTGTAATGAGACAAAATGTCTGATGCACGATTATATAAGTCGTACCAGACAATTCAGTTTCAAATAACCCACAGTCGGCTTCACCATACTTTCCTGCAATGAGGCACAATGTCTGGTGCGCGATGATATTAGTTGCACCAGACAATCTGGTCCCACACACATAGTCGCAAGTTCAAGCAGTACCACACGAGGCAGAATGAGGCACTACCACAGCTGCGCTGTCCCTCAGAGGGTTGCAACCTGTAAATTGGAAACTGCACGCAATGAGCATGCAGTCTGCGTGTCACAAGAGAGAGATGCGGCACGGGCGACGTAGCGGGCCACAAGGGGTGCTGCAACCGGTGAATCAGCTCAACCACCAGCGAGGCGCTTGTGCCTGCCGAGGGTCCACGATGCGGAGGCCACACTCCTTAGATGCGGGCTCAGTCTACACAAGGCAATCCAGTCTCCAGGCAAAATACTTATTTACATGCTCCCACCACACTGCAGTCAGGATCAAGCAGATGAAGCAGGAGCTGAGGGCACCATTCTCCAGGTGAAACACTTAGATGTGTCAGTCCCTCACGGTAGGTCTTTGATGTCCCTGAGACCTCCACAAAGAAAAGGGACAGGCCAACAAGCCCTTGGAGAGCACACTTCAGGGTGCCACACAACAGCAGGAAGTCGGCTCAGGCCAGCCACTATTTAGGCAGGGTGCTCAGTCTCTTCTAATGTCAGTCTTCCCCTTGTGCACAACAGATTCCTCTGGCAGTGTGGACCACGCAGTCTATGATCTCTGGTCCCAAGTGCCCACAAATGTATCTCTTCCATGGTGAATTATGTTATCAGTAGTTATACTGTAGTGTGCCTTTGAAGTCGGGGAGGGCGAGGTGGTTCCCCTTTGAACCACAGATATCTCCCCTAAATTTCAGTCCTGTCTACCGTGAGGCCTAGGAATGGAGATCTTAATTTTTAGTGGGCCATGATCAGGCTTCCCGGAGTCCAAGAGTCAAAACCTCTTCCCAGTCCATCCAGCCAAGTCCTCAAATGGCAGAGATCTGTCATTCCAGTTGCATGACCAATGTTTATGACCGTCTTTAGGGAATGCACAGATGTGCTCCCTCAGCCTCCAGTGTGGACTGGAGAAAAACTAAAAGGCGCACAAAAGAGTTTAGCGCAGAAAAATGCTCACTTTCTAGAAGAGGTATTTCTAAGCTAGTGATAACAAATCCACCTTTACCACAAGGGAGGATTTGTCATTGTGAATCCAATGATAGTGAACAACATGATGCTGCTTCACTGTAAGCCACCACTGCAGTTTAAAGTAATCTCAGCCATTCTGCCATATTAACCTATGGGGAGAGCAGACCACCTCACAGGTAGTGAAAACACACATGGGGGTTCTTCACCACCTGGGCAGGTAACTCACATGTGTACCTGCCCTGCCTTTCACCTGTCACTTTCTCCAACCTCACAGGGCTCACCCTAGGGGTGCTCTAGTGTTAGTGAAAGGCACCCTCAGCATTGCCAATGATGTAGAAAGGCCAACCTGAGCATAAGTGCAAATGCGCACACAGGCCTGCAATGGCAGGCTTGAGACATGTTTAAAACACCTGGTAAGAACCACTTCCTAACACGTGTAGGAAGGGCGCATGCATTTTCACACAGCATTACAGTGGGAAGGTGCCCAGAGTCCAAAGACCTCACAAAGAGAATCAAAAAAACCCATGAGTAAACAGCAAACAGTTTAGGGAAACACTACCTCAAGAGTACCAGGTCTAACACAGTGTCTTCATTTTAAAGTACTCATCTCAGTTTCTCCTTGCCTAGTGTCCTCTTGACCATGTGTTTCCCAATCCCCGCTTTACCTTGTCCTACGTTCCTTACTCCCCATGTTTGTTTCTCTCTGTCTCTATGTCTGCGTCTCCCTATTCCACTGTATGTGTCCTTCTGTTCCCATGTCTACATCTCACAATCCCTTTGTCCATTTTTCTCAGTTCTTTGTCTTTCAATCGCAGAGGGTACCTCCCCCAGCAACCTTAGTCTCACTGTTTGTTTCTCCTACATGCTGTCATCCCATATCATGGTGAGTGATTCGCCCTTCCTCAGTGCCACTCTCTCCTTACCTTGATTTCCCATTGCACTTCTCTCTCCATTTCCCGACACAAAAGTCTCCCTATCCAGGCACCCATGTTCCTTGTCCCAGCACTCTTATCTCTCTGTGCAGGTACCCATGTCTCAGTATCAAGCATGCGTATCTGCCTGTCCTGCAACCCTTGTCTCCCTGTCTCGGCACCCATTTATACCTGGCCTAGGCACCCATATTTCCCTGTCCTGAAACCCTTGTTTGTCTATTTTAGCACCTGTTCTTCCTTTCCTAGCACCATAAAAAAAAAACACATTTGAAATGAAGTATTTTTGGACTTGGGTGTTGTCATCTACACCTAATGTATCCATAACCCTACTTAAAATTAATTATCTTCCGATGTAGAAACATAGCTTGTGATAATCATATAACTACCCTGGGCGTAGTTCGCGTAGTAGTGCTATGCGTAGCTACGCAAAGTGCACTTCGCACTACTCGAGCTACGTGTAGCACTACGCGAACTGCGTAGTGCGGTAGGGAAATGCTGTTCGCAATGATTGCACAGTGCCGGATGATTGTCTGCACTGTGCAATCATTGCAAACTGCATCTTGCCCAGTGCAAGCGGTCGTTTTCTGCCGCGCGGGTAAATTTGTACTTGAGCTGCAGTTTTCCCAAAGCGGACTGGTAGTTTCTCATTGCGGGCGGTCGTGAGCATACGTGAACACTCGCAATGAGAAACCTGACCTCCTCGCGTTGAGAATCTCGCCGGGAGTTTTATTTTCCACGCTCGCGATCGGCAACTTGATGTTGCTGATCTCGAACGAGGAAAAAGTCTCGCTGGGATGCCATTTTGCTCGCTCGCGGTTGCCAACTTGACGTTGAGGACCGCGAGCAAGCAAAAAATACCCGCTACATGTTTTTGCACTGTGCTACGTGCAATTCGCGTTGCGCGTAGTTGCCAAACTACGGGAGTGTAGCGTAGTTTTCCGCCCAGGCCTACATATAACCACTGTCTGTAATTCCGTTTATGTTACTGGACCACCTTCTCTCCTTCTCCCAATTTGATTAAAGGGTAAATCTAAGGAAGGGCGTACAAAGTTTTTTTAACCTTCAGCAAACTTCATAAAGCTCTCTGGAAAAATTTGGAACTTCTCAAAGTTCAAGCAGTTTTACCCTTTGCCCTTTAACCCCTTGGGTGCGGCCGCGATTCTGCGCCTGTGCGGCGCTTTTAATGAGTGGGCGGGTTCATGACGGCCCCCAGCCGTCATCAGCACACGAGCACCGTGATGCATGACGGCTGGGGCCCGTCATCAGCACCGAAGGGGTTAAGTGAAAATCATGACTCTGGCTGACAGTTAGTGTCAAAAAAGCTAAACATGCAGAGAAAACGTTTGCACACATGTTCCATCTTGGCTGCTTTCAAATAGCGAGAAAATGGTTTCTCAAAGCAGTGCAGATTATCTTGCCTTGCACATAAATAATTTTCTTTGGTAAATTTGAACTAATAAACCGCACAAATTTCGCATATAGTCAAAACTGGAAATTTCATAAAAATGTAACAGTGAACATAACAATTGATCAACCCAAGTCTTGAGCCGCTGTTAATGTTATCTGTAAGTTCAGACAGAGGAGACCATGGCTGAATCTTGCACACTTTCTTTTATCTTTTCTTTCTCATCTTCCATTACTCTTTCACCTGAGTAACTGTTCTCCTATTGATTGTCTATTTGTTTGTCTTTTCTTTCTTTTCCAGAGTGAAGAATTTGATATCTACACCCTGTACTGTATGAACTACCCCAGGTAAGTACTAGTTATTTTTCTCCGTCGTCACTTTGGGGCATTGAAGCCGTTTATGCATTCACTACTAGGGCGTCATCGTTTCTTCATCCTCTGTGGAGGCCTTATGCCCTTGCGTACTCACAGCAGGTCCTCCATTTCGTACACGCTCATTGCCGTTGCTTAAGAACCTTCTCACATTTCCTCATATTCTTCTTTGCCACTGCGGACCCTGCAATTCACTTGGGTTTTTCCAAGTCATATGGTTCATGCATGTTGAAATTAGGTTCTACAGTCCCTGCATGTTTAATGCAGGTCCTGTTGAGGCACTCTGCATCTTAGATACTCTGTGCATGACCTACAGGCCCTTAAGGCTCACTCTAGTTTCTGGAGTCCCTCATTGTTTGCTGCTTACCCGTCCAGCCATACCCTCTCTTCCTTCCGCCCTGTCTTCCTTTCTTCCCTTACATACGTCCTTCTATTCTACCTACCATCCATCCCTTTTGCTCTCCCTTCCTCCTTTGATACTGTCCTACTCCATCCTGCCCTTCTCTTATTCCTCTCTTCCTTCCTCTACACCACCCTCCCTTCTTTTCTGATTTACAGCTTTCCCCCATTTTATTCTCCTTTCTTTTTTCTTCTTGCCTCTTTTCAGTATTTGTCCGCACCATTCTTTTGTTTTTTTCATCCTGCTTTTTGTTCCTTCATTCTTTTCCCCTCTCTCCCACCTAGTAATCATCCATCCACCCCATCACTCCCTACATCAATCTTACCCTTCCTTACTTCCTCCATTCACTCTTTTCCTTCCTTCCTTCTTTCTTTCTTCCTACCAATACTTGTTTTCCTCCTGTCCTTTCTGTCCTCCTTCCCTTTTTCATCCTTCCTATGGTCCTTCCTCCTATTTTCCCGCTCTCTACCTCCAGCCATTCCTCACTCCCTCTTTTCCTTCATCTCTTTTGTTCTGTGGTCTTACTGTTCTGACAGATGTCTTTTCTCCATCTCTTCCAGCTCTGTTTCCGTCTTGCGGGAGTGTATGAAGAGCGAACCCTTGGCCAAGTTCTTCCGGGAGAGACAGGCAATGCTAGCTCACTCGCTGCCGTTGGAGTCCTACCTTCTGAAGCCTGTGCAGCGGATTCTCAAGTACCATCTCCTGCTGCAGGTATGTAGTGTGGCCATCTTGGTTAGTCACTTACACTTACACTTCCGGCTGGTGCCGCCACACAAGCCTTCAAGAGTTGTTCTAAAACAAAAACTTTTTATACTTTGTTTCCAGGATTTAGTTTGTTTGTCCTTTTTCTTTTGATCTTTGCTTTTTCATTTATTTTTAATTTTCTCTTTTATGATTTTCTGTTTTAGATTTCTCTGAAGGTTTTGTTTTGTTTTGTTTTACTGAACTCCTGGTGGTCACCGCCAATTATCTCAAATACAGCGAAAGCCATAGTCTCTTTAGAGTAATGTTCTGTCGCCATTATCTTAGGGCAAACAAAGCAAACACAAGGAGATGATGGACGGAGCACCGAAAGTTTGCAGACACACCCCTAGTCACAGATTTTGGTTGAATCCATCATCATTCTTTAGCTCACTATCTTGGCAGGCCTGGTGCTAAATATTTTTTTCTCTTCTAAAGCCAATTCAGTGTCTCCAAAAATGTCTACATGGTCACCTCTTCTCACGCTCCCTGACCTTCTGACCTCACATATTTTGTCTTGTATTTTCATTTGTCATATGCCTTTCTTAAAATGAGCATGAATCGTACACTGGGCCTCACCATCCTTAGCTGGATTTGCGCTTCACAAATGGTTGTATGTCAGAATATTGTTAGCAAAAATACCTTCTGATAGAAATACTGCCTCCCAAATATCGCTGTCCAAAATATCAATGCGTTGGAAGTATAGATTCTATTATAATCTCCAAAGGGGCAATATTTTTGTAAGTGATATCCAGGACACAATATTTTTGTCCGACGATACCTGGGTTATGATATGATGTTATCATACTATGGAGCTACCTCTACATAGAGTAGACAGATACATTTATCGTCCTGGTATATTTATCCCCAAGATTGTTCAGTTTAAAGTTCTCTTACTTTAGTAACAAAAGTAAACCACTTGTCTCTAATAATACTATTTAATAACCTATTATTTCCCATATTCCTTTAATAACCCCCTGAAAAACACGTGCCACCCTTCACCTGGGTCTCTCTTACTATTGTACCGGACTTAGTTCCAGAAAGTTTGGGAAATTCTTCAGATCCCACATCTCTCTACACTCAGGTTGTTTGGGCATTGGCTGAATCTGTCAGCATAGACCTCCTTTGAAACTGTTCGGTCGCCCAGTGCTAGAGCTCCTGCCGCAGGCCTAGTAGAGCCTCTTGTTGGGAGAGGTTGGAAGTGCGTGCGCTTTTTCATTTTAACACTACTAGGACATTCCTGGGGTCCCTTGTGCTGTTTGAAGGCGTTCTGTAATCTATAGCCAGGGCTCCTACTCCATCACCTACAGCAGTCCATGGAAATTGGATTACCCTCATTATGAGTTCCTTCACAGCTAGTACAACCCTTACAGTGGAGAATGACAAGAATCTTGAAGTAGACACATACTGTGTGGGCTTGTTCACAGGTGACACTCCTACATTGTTCCCTACAGTGGCCAAAAGTACATAAGGAACTGTTTCACAATCAGTGTAATCTAATGCATTCCCTAAAGCCTCCCTTGACTAGAGTCTTGGCCTAAGTACACTACATGCTCCTTCTTAGCTAACACTTCTACATAACATAACGTGTATTCGTAAAGCACATTTTCACTCATGGGCATCCTGGCGCTGAATAACAGGTGTTTATTGTTACTCAACCCAATGGTACTCATTTTATCGACTTCAGAAGGATAAAAGAATGAGTGGACCCTCCAGGATTTGAACCTGCGACCATGAGGTCAAACACAGGCCCCTACAGTAGACGCATTAGTCCGCTAAACCACCAGACCCGGCCAATGCTTGATGTGAGAGTCTTGGACTGCACACTCTATGCCTTTCCCAGGAGCAAATCCGTATCGTACACTGTACCACGTGCTGTTGGTTAGAATATGTTACTGCAGCACATGCAAACTCGGTTAGTGCACACTATACCTAATCTGAGCTCCTGCAGGGAGCCTAGTTTTAATGTTGGATATTGTTATGCAATTTTGAGGATTCTTGCAAATTTGTCCTAAACGTTTTGCCTTCTTCTGGTGTTTGCAGGAATTAGCAAAGCACTTCGATAAAAGCGCACAGGGGTATGAGACGGTGGAGGAAGCCATCATCACCATGACAGCCGTGGCCTGGTACATCAACGACATGAAGCGGAAGCAGGAGCACGCCGTTAGACTGCAGGTGCGCATCAGGGCGCTGTGATGATCTTACAGAATAAGGCTGCATAGAATACAGGGCCGGACTGGCTGCATTGGGCATCGGGCGTTTCCCCAGGAGGCTGAAAGGGTGGGGACAGGTTTTGTTAATGGGGGTCGGTTTTTCAGTGGTGCTGCAATATGTGCCCCCCAGTAACAAAAGCAGCAAGCAAATGTTTCCAGCCTCTTGGGGCCAGCCGGCACTTCACCAGTGGCTGGGCCGAGAAAATTGCCAGGGCTGCTTTGGGTTCTCAGTCTGACCCTGGTAGAATAGATGTTATTATGTGAAACTAACACTGTGCAAAACAATCAGAACAGAGCCCCGCTCAGTGCCATCATAACTAAGCTCTGCCATAGATTCATCATAACTACGCACCAAGCAACCCGCATCACTGTCCGAACTAACCAGCACACAGATCTGCTATAGCTCATCACCATGCACTAAACAGAACTACCATTATTAAGCACCACACAAACAATATGACCAACCACGGCTCAGTTGCATAATAACTAAGAATAGCAAGATTCCATCATTACTAGCAGTGGCGGGTGCCACCGAGTAGCACGGGTGGGGTGGGTGATAGAAAAATAAATAAAAACGTTACTTACCTTTCTGCCGGACTGCCGCCTTGCATCGTCCTCTACTGTTCCTGCTTGAAGTAGGAAGCCCACACAGGCTTCCCTAAGCCAATCACAATGCTGCAATGCAGCGTTGTGATTAGTCTGAGCGCTGTGGTTCGGCGACAGGGGCTATGAGCCTGTGCATGTTCCTCACCAGGCTGTGAATAACAGCCTGGTGGAGAATATGCATAGTGCGCATGACGGTTTGGCCAGCCCAAGACAGCAGGCCAAACCGTCATTCCCACTTAAATGCCCCAACCACTCCTCCCCTGCTCGCTGTGACGACAGCCAAGCCCTGCTCTGCCCCTAAACCTGCCTGACAACAGAAAAATAAAATGATTATAACATAGTGTTATTATCATTTTTATTTTTATTTTTTCCACTGCTCAAAATGCAGTGGGGCGGTGCTCCTCCGCCTTTGCAGAGGGGTCGCCACTGATAACTAGGCACCCACCACCGCACATCGATTTCTGAACTAAGCACCGGCCAGGTCCTTGATAACTAAATACTAATCACTGCACAGAACCGTTATAACTGAGCACTACTTAAATACCGCAATCCTTTCTGAGACTCGTAAAGTTTTCTTGTTTGTTGGGACTTTGAGATTTGCAGGCCTGCCTTTAATAAAGTCCTGCTGTTTGGCTCCTGCGCTTTATTTCCCCTCCCTTGCACACTCAGTTGTATCTGTGTTTGTGGCTTTGATTAACTTTGCATTGGGAGGACAAAAGAGAGCAGGCCCTGCTAGGAAGTTTACAATCAAAGTTTCAAGAATGTGTCAAGCAACGAAGGAGACTCCCTCCGAAGCCTGGAAAAGTTGCATTGCCTCAGATTGCAGGGAGAAAGCACACACTGTAAGAACCTTCAGAAATGGAACTGATAGCTAAGAGAAAACATCCATGGATGGAGTGATACAGCACCGGGGAGGGGGGTGTTGGGAGCAAGCCAGGCAGCTAGGATGTCGTAGGATTGTTCAGAGGCTACTCAAAGAAAGATGTCAAGCATGGAGCTGTGTAGCACTGACCGGTCACGAGGGTGAGACTTCACATTGCTAATTGGAATATCACAGTATTGTGAACCTACAGCACTGACGGGGAGGTCTCTGCTGTAGGCAGAGCACACTGCTAGATTCCTACAACACTGCTGTGGCACTACTGGGGGAGTTACATATTGAGGGACTACCTGTAAGCTGCCGGATGCAGGCCTAGTGAGAGAGAAGAGACGAAGGAGATGTAGATGCCGTTTACAGTCACATCACCATTCATGCTGGCAACACGCACACGCACACACACACACACACACACACACCACACACACACACACACACACATTGGCACGATTAACCTTAAGGAATATACACTCGCACACGCAGACATATTTGCACAAACTCATGAACATCTACACATACACACATACAGATTCACACAAACACACATTCTCAGACCTTTATACACACACACACACACACACCATTTACCCTAAGGTACACCAACAGAAAAATTGTCACAGACATGCACATTCATTTTGAGATATAACTACAGATATACTCTACACCCTATTTGTGTTTCCATTTGGCACATCATACCAGTCACACAAACCCCTTTGAGATACACACCATCCGTATTTAGATATTTGTACACATAATATGCACTTGCACTAACTAATCGCTTGCACACTCCCCATACATACTTTAAAGCAACGTTCTTCTTTCTATCCCTCATACAGCCGCACACACACACATTAGTCATGCAGCCTAGATTCAGACGAATGCCATTCATGCCCGTACAATAACAAGGTCAGCGCTTCTGCATCACTTCCCGTGTTGCTCCTTTATACCTCTTCTTTGCTACTGTTTCTTTTTCTTATTTGAAAAAATATACACAGAGCAGTTTTTTTAGAATACGTATTTATATTAATACATTTGTTGTCCTTTTTTGTAAAAGATAATTTTAGAGTGAACTTGGCCACATACCTGATTTTTAGAATGCCTTTTTTTATATGCTTTTTTTTCTTCAAAAGTGCAAAATGTCTTTTACAAATGTACAATTTTGCACCTTTTTGGTTTACATTTGTAAGAGTGGTAAGGAAGAGCATACCATTCCTCTAGCACTTTGCAAAAGGTCGATGAAAAAAAGTATTTTGATAAAAACATTGATTTCTAAATGAATGTATTCTTTCAAGAGAGCTGCCACTGTCATTAAGGGCTCCAAGTCCTCAATCTTCAGCACAAAAGATGCAGCTGGATAAAAAGCCAGTGCTGCGTAACCTCTATTTTGAGGACATGCTCAGGACCTTGTTGAAAAGTGAACTCCCCTAAAAGTCGAATGAACGCTAATATCTACTCTGCCTGAACAATTCTGCGTTGCACCATGAAGGATTTAGTAAGATTCTCATGAGATAAGGCACATGAATGCCGCCAACAGCAGGGATAGACAAGTATGGGTTGCAATTTTTAGGTACCACTGTGTGTGAGAAGTCTTAAACGGATGTCGACTCTGATTGTGACACCTAGTTGGCTGAGTCTACCAGTAGAAGGATGTGTCCCCCTGTGAGGGCATGTGTCGGAGTGGCCTCTACTATAGGCTGTCTGAAGAGCTGGACCCCCCTTGCCTCCTGCAGCTGAACAGTTCGGTAGTTGTCAGAGGGGATCTCCAAGTCTCTCGATGCTGTCACTGTATTCGCTGCTGCTTTCCCTGGATGTCACGGCTCTGCGATCCGTCTTGCCCAGTTTCTCCCAGAGGTGCTCCGGTATCTCTCCAGTGGTGCTCCAGATGATGTCCCCCACTATTTGCGCTTCCCCATGGAAAGAGCTAATAGCACTTTCTCCACAGGGCCTCTCTTTGGAGCTGCATTGCTCAGAGGCCTTGCCTCCAGTCTCCGTTGCCCAAAGTTGCTCCACAAACTCCTCTGTTCCCGCCTTTCCTGTTCAGGTCCAGCTATTGCTGCTGTTGGTGGGTTGTTAATCATTACTGCTTGCGAGACACTGACTGTATGATAGTACGGCCGGTAAAGATGGCAGAAGGGGTGAGTCTGAAGTCCTACTGAGGGAGTGAATCTGGATGGAGGGTTAAATGTCACAGAGATGTTGGTGTGCGGAAGACTCATAGGACATCCCTCCATGTTTTAGACCTTTGGAACAGTCTTAGTCGATCACTTTATGGGTGGATTTGGCACAACCGTCTTCTCTAAGTGAATGCAACAGGCTCCAAGAATTCTGCTGTCATTTTGCAGTGGGAGCTGTTGAGTGCTGCCCCGTTATCGAAATAGATGCGGTCATCTAGAATCTCATGCAATGTTATGTCTGGGGACCGCGTACAGGGGCTGCTTTTGCTTAATAGTTGGGGTGCGTATAGGTGGGTGCCAGTAAACTCTGTCACATGGCAGAGTTGTTGCCAAATTCCGCACTCCAAGAGAAGTGCGGATTCGCAAAGCTCTGCCAACTCTGCAGGCAGAGAGGAGTTTACCACCCACCCCTACATTCTCCATCTCTTTTAAAGCACAAGACTCAGTATATTAGGACATTTTGAATGCTTTTTTGAACATATTAGTCTTACCTTTATGACTTAATGAACACTGATTACTATGGGTAATCATGACTTTGATGCTCAGGCACATAATAATTGGTCTCATGTGCAGGAATTTCTTTCAGAGAGTGCAGTACTTTGGCAAGGTCTCGTGTTATGTACAACTGATAACTATTCAATATGATTTTCTTCATTGCCTTAACTGCATTAAATATTAACATAGTTTGAGTGTGCTCTTGAAAAAACGTGCTAATCCCCATGTTGTTGGCACTGGTACATCTTCTCATTTTAGTAATCAGCATACAGTCACCATGTTTATAATAGCAGATGTTGTGTGGATGTTTGAACACATTTGGAAGGAAATTAAGAAAACATTTGCAAATGTTCTCCTTTCATGCCCCCTGGACAGGCCATATAAACCGAACATTCCTTCTATTTTTCAAGTACTTCTTGGTATTTTGGTGTTGTAGCGTCTAGAATTTTAACTCTAGTTTGTTCAAGCTATTGTAGTTTTCTTTCATTGTCTTCCACTTACATTTCTTTAGCTAAAAGTCTGTCTCCAGTTTTATGTTGGTGGGGGATGCAAAGGGTTTTGAGGCTGTGACTCCAACTAGAATGTTGTCCAAAATCAAATCATCTGTTTGTGGGATTGGAGAACATGTACCATTTTACGTTTGGCAATGAAGCTACAATGCACTGAAAATGCTTTTGCGGACCCTGTTGCAACATTTTCATAGAACTTCAGTAGATAATGTAAAGTAATATGCACTGCCCAGCTACATAAGATGAATTTGGGGAGCCAAGTTGTGGTGCCAAAGACCTACATCAATTCGGGATAACAATGACCCAGCTCAGGAACAAAGTGAAAGAAACAGGGAAGAGGAGAGAAGGGTCAGACTGACAAGAGGTAGTAGGCCTGGGGCACTAAAATGAAAGTGTTGAATCGAGTACCTAAAGTGTTTTGGAAAATGTGGGAGATTGTATGCATGTGTGCTTACTACAGGCAATGTTTATGGGAATATAAGGGAAACCAAGAGTAAACAAGCATTTGCAAGCAATAGGTCTTCCATTTACGAGCATGTAAGCTATTGTCATTTTCAACGACAATAGCTCAAACCTTGTAAATGCGAGATCTATTTTACTTCAAAGAAGCACCCGCCATTGTCAGGGGCTGCTTTAAAGTGAAGGCGTACATGGAGAGGAAAGCACGTCGTGCCTGCAGTATGAGAAATTCATTAAAGAAAATAGGGCTTACGGATTAAATAAGACATACAATGTCGTGACAGAAGCAAAAGGACTAGTCGCCATGGGAGGTTACACATACAGACAAGGCGGTACCAAGGAGGGACTAGCAAGCCTAATAACCACTTGGAATTCAGTGTTTACAAAGGACAATGACACAAGCCAATTAAAAGTATATGTGGAGAGTGGGCGAGCTTCAAAGAACTACTCCACTACTGCATGACTAGCAGCAGTGCAAGCGCTACAAAGGCTCGACCTTAAAACGACCCACCAGACCTTAAAGCAGACCCACTAACAGACAAAAAAGCAGCCCACACACTGTTGGAATATCCTGCAAGATTTCCTATAGACTAGACTGAGCCTGGAAGGGAAGGAAAGCAAAACGAAACAAATTTAAAGAGGAACTCTAAATGTGACCTAACTCTTGCCGACGAGTAGCCCTTTCATGAAAGAAGTTGTGAGACAGCTTTTTTCTTCTAACTCACTCTATTCCGGAAGTGCTGGCCGGGCTGCTCCTGCTCTCAGACTGGTAAGCCACCTGTATCTGACCGGGCCCTTTCTCCAGTTCTGCCTCCACAGGCCAGGTCACCACCTTCACCATAAGGTTTTTTCTGATCTTCGCCTAACTACTGGCGTCGTTTTCCATTTTTTCCTGTTCTTACTACTCTCACCATTTTTATTCACTGGCTTCAGTTCAAGTTCCTGATGCCAACCATCAAACTGCAAACCTATATTGTATACTTTGGGCTATGTAGCACAAGAATGGTACTGTTTCAGTTGGCAACAAAGGCTTGCACTACATAGACTTCAAGGTATGTCCCTTGGTACATTACGGATGGCACTATCAGAAGGTAAAACTACAAAACTGCTGTTCTCTGGGTACCTTGAGGAACATCTTTGATGTACTACTTAAGCTGTCATTATTTGGCTTGGATGAATTAGATGCAACTTTGTTACTGTCTAAAAGTAGAGGTCAGAATACATAGTTTTGTGTTACTTGAGTCACAGTATCAGACAATGCTTCAACTGACATGCCTTAGGTGCAACTTTTCTACTGTGAGGACATGGTAGAGGTGAAAAGCATTGGGGTTGTCTTTTGATGTTCAGATGGTGGGTGACAGTTTCATGTTCCCACACACTGTTGGTTTGCTGTTGATGGCTAGCAGCCTTTCACTTTCCAACAGGAGGGTAGTGCCATGGTTGTGATTATCTTCTAAACCACAAGAGCATTCAATGTTGTAGCTCCATTCTCACAATTTATTTGAAATAATATAGGTAAAGTGGTCGTGTATCACAGGCCACAGACAGCAGATACCCTTCTCTAGGGTGGCATTTATAAGAAGGGTGCTGTATTTTCATCGGTGCGACACTTCAGCAATGAGATAATGGTCTTACAGTGTTTAAAAACCCTTCAGTAAAGATTGGCCTCACTGGGCTGTGTTAAGACCTGTCAGCGCAGAGTCCAAACCTGCCTGGCAGTCATTTGTGAGCTCAGCCCAATTGTCATTCCCCATTCGGTCATGGATTAGCTGCATCTACTTTCAAAGCCTCCAGTTAATACCTGAAATGCCTGTAAGGAATGTTCTAGCTTTAGCCTGTAAGCATGATAAATAGCCGCATGCTTGCCACATTACGTTTTTCACTGACATTCGAGATATCTGTTTTATTACTGCACTTTTACATAAAATACATTTTGTTTAATACAGGATGCACATAAATGTACAAACAGTTAAGAAAAAATGAACTAATAGCATGCTGCAGGCCACATGTCTTACACTATCTTAAGAATACAGTATGTCTTTAAGGATCCTTTGTATATGAAAATTACTGGATTTCCGTTCTGGTCATCGGCACGCCGGGCCACATTTATCATTATTTCATGCAAAGCAACTGAGCAAGACAGTGAAAGGGAGAGGGCAGGCTTGGGCCATATCTATCAATATCCATCAACCATTCTGATGCATTCCCAGGTCTACCAGTGTTAGTACATCTGGGAATGCTTCAGAATCCATGGGTGGATGCGTGGGAACACCCGTGCTCCGCCTGTGAAATGCTTCCCTGGGGCAGAGTGACTCAAGTTAGCGCCTTGCGCTGCCTTGCATTACTCCAGATTTACCAAGACACGCAGGGACACGCATGGTGGCATTGCGTGGCTTGGTAAATCTCAACTAGGTTTTGCATTGCCTGTGCGTTACCTTGCGTGGCGCAAGGATGATGCAAAACTTTGATAAATATGGCCGCAGTGTCACAGAGTCGAACAGCATTCTGCACACTTGACGCCACAGACCGATATTAACAACATACATGAACACAAAACACCACACAAGCAAACAATAACACGTATTAAGAAAAAGCTCTATATACATTCACAATATACACAGAATATAGTGGATATATACTTAAACGTATAGCGGATATTTACTTAAACAAATCACTTCCTCTTATAAACTTGTTATAAAATAAATACGATATGCGATATTATACAATATATATAATTTGAAGATAACACGGACAAATTAGAAATTCGGTCTTCTATGGGCAGCTTTCTTTAGGGAGTACAGAGTTTTTAGTTAATATATGTCTGTTCCTGCATTCATAACTGATGGAGCCAAAACCTTTTAGTGTTTTTTTCTAAGAAGTGATGTTGCAAGTATTCTTGTGTGAAGTGTTAGTTTGTTGCTGACATTCGCCCTCTGGCAAATGGGCCACAAATGGTTCTTGTGGGTGCAATATGCTTCCCTCCTCAGTTCAAGTCTTACTAGCATGCCCTAGAACCAGCCAGAACACAGAAATACCAGTCAACGGCCGACCTGTGTTCTGGGTGTGGAGACTAACAGTTGCTACAGTCACATATTTTTTCCTTAAAAACCGAGACATGATGACAGGGTATGGAAAGAAGAATTTTGCATTTTCTTTTTTATAGAGTTTAGAACTTTTGTTAAAAACACACAGCCCCACCTTAAAGAAGAAACTCTGTATCCTCCCCATTATATGTTTTATTTCAATATTTGGGGTGTTCTAATACTTTGTACAGAAGCTTCCAGAAAAAAGTCCTTTAGGTCAATAATACAAGTACAACCCGCCCCCCCAACTACCAAAATAGTTTTTTTCTAGGACTGAGTTTTTGTTTGCGGATCCGCGTAGGTGATATTGAAGTTTATAAAATGGCCGCTGTTATAATATTCCACACATAACACAAGCTTAGATTTCCTTGGCGAGATTACTGAATAAACCCTTCTCTATTTCTGAGCTGTGGCCGCCCTCCCCGAATAAGTGGCTTATTACAACCATAATTATAGCTCTGGGAAGCAAATTATCATCATTATGGGCAGTGGGTAGGAACTCTTGAGATCTGAGGTGTGGGAACTTGTCGGACAACTCTCGGTGGATGTCTTGCCAGCAACAATAAAGCCGCACTATATTGGTGTGTGTGTGAGACAAGCGCTTTCTAAACATATGGGGAAATGGCTTTTTCCGCAGTTATAAGTCCCTGCCAGACTAAGTAATAAAAAAAAATCTGCATCTCACTGTCCGTCTGCAAAAACGAGCATTGTGACTTTGAAGACCGGCTAATATTTTAATAGCTGCAAAAGAGCGGCGTTATTTGTTTAATATGATATATATATCACCCAATTCTATGGAAATGCTAGTGGTTTAATCCTTGTGTTCCCACGGTCTGCTCATCCAGCAATCATGATTCCTCAAACTGCCAAAGCTATGGGGCTCAGGTTGACTCTCAAACCCAATCCACCAAGGGATCATGCTGCGACGCTTATGAGGGACCACGAACATTTTAAACATGGTTTTATTTTTTGTATGTATTAAAATGGTTTTAAGTAACTATGCAAATACATTTTTACCTTACTTTAACAATCCGCCAAGGACAGCAACATGGTCAGGTTGGATAAAAGTTCTCCAGTTTAAGTCTGTGTTTTGTAAAGGAAAAAAGAATAAGAGGTTGTTCCTCAGATGGAGGCCAAAGGGGGTTGAAAGTGATCCTGATCTGCTTGTAATTGACGTCTCCGAAACACTACTGTAGCAGAGGTGGTCCAACATGATATGTATTAGATATATATACATATGTGCAGAGTGTAATATGCTATTTATTACCATTGGTGCATGTGGATGCAAAGGCAAGAGGCAGCGGGCCCCTGTATTAAATGTACAAATCTCCTTTTTCGAGTGGAATAAGGGTATCTCAAAATGTGTTACTTTTCCATATATCATGGGTTTTAACATGACCACCTACTCCAATGCTGCTACGAAACCGCTGAATGAAAGTCCACCAAATTTTAACATAACATTGGTATTTTGTGCTGTTTACTGCCTCTTCTTGGTTGGTAAATGTTTATCCTTTTGGAGGTATGACCAAAATGTGACCATCCATTGAGCATGCACCAGTGCTATAAATCTGTAAATTATTGTGATCATTGTAAAATCGCAGAGAATGGTTTGCAAGAAAAAGAACCGCAAAAATTTTGCAGGTGTCATTTTGGCGCATGTGCAGTGGACTCCTCCCGAAGTTGGAGAATATTGGGAATAAATAGGAAGAAAGCAGTACAGCTGGGGAGCTGATGCTGTAGGATGCTGAAAAAGCAAGAAATGAAGAAAAACGCTGCAACGCGAAGAAAAAGCACCAGCATCAGTAAAGGAAAGGCAAAAATGTGCACAAAAAAATACTTTGAAATAGCAGTGAGTGCAGTGGTACACCCAAAGTAATGGCAAAACAAATGTGGGGCAAGAAATAGGGAAATAGTAAAATGTGAATACAAAAAGAGGCACATAAAGAATAAGTCTTAAAGATGTTACATGGTTAAATAAGGTTTTTAAGTACACCCTAGACTTCTCTGGCTAAATGCAATAAATACCTAGGTCAAATATTTAGGGACCCATTAGGATGGCAGGCGGATCGTCCCCGCCGGGCCGGCGGTAGTCACCACCGGCCCGCCGGGGGCGATCCGCCCGCCATCCACTCAGCAAAGACCCCCGCCATATTATGATGGCTGGGGGTCAGCGGCGGACGGAAAGATCGTATGCCACTTTTCCGCTGGATGACCGGTGGAAAAAGTGCCTGCAAATGGTGTCGGTGTCTGAAAGACACCGCCATCCATATTACAATGCTGGCGGTCGTATGCCGTTGCCGCCATGGAAAGGCACACAGTCTTTGCTTTGGGGGCCCCTTGCGGGCCCCCAGGGTGAAGGGGATGTGGGGGTGCACATGGGGGGTACCTATGGTGCCCCCCCCGTGGTGCCTGCCACGTAGTGCGTGGCAATGCTGTGCACAGTCCTTTTACATTGAGGGCGGGTCTGCGGCCAGCAGATCCACCCGCAATGGAAAAGGCACAGGATTCGCCCGCCAGTGTGGCGGGCGCATCCTAATGTGCATGGCAGGACCACCGCAGCATTGGCGGGTGGTCCCGTGCTCCGTTACCGTGGCAAGCGGACTATGTCCGCCCGCCATCGTAATCGGCCCCTAAGTGTGGGCATTTTTTACATTTAGTTCTGCTTCTTTTCAGAGTTTGATCTGGCAACACTGTCATTAGAGCATAGTATGGTCGATTGGGTGCCTGCGCAGGCCAAGGCAAATGCCTCAATAACACGAATATTCTTTTTTTATGCAAATAGCCGGATTTGTTGAAAAAATAAAAAGTATGCTTGTAAAATTTCCCAAAGCAGCAGTAACAACTCTCATAATTGTAGAACTTTTTATTTTTGCGTTAGGAGAGAAAGTTTTGGCAATTGAAACATGGTAATTTTCTCTTTAAAAAGGGATCGTTTGTTTATTTAACTTAAAATAAAATAAGAATGCTCTCAGAGCCAGAGAACTCTGATGTTTTCGTAAATGTAATTTGTTCTTTCATAAAGTACATTTCTAACTTTCTAAACTTTAGACAGTCATGAAGCTAGCCAAAATCGGATGCTTACATCTCTGTAAAGGTTGCACTCTTAACTGTTCCAAAAATGTGAAATATCTTTTTCTAAGAATGGCAAAAACATTCAGTGTGACTGTTAAAAAGGGAATAGAATGGAAAATGTTTCGACCCGACAGATGTAAAGAAAAACCACAGCTATTTAAATGCACTTTCCATTTGAGAGTGTTTCAAGAATGGCAGTTAATCCTATGATTGTGCAAATGTAGAGAAAAGAGGGTTATTACAGAATCCCCAAAGCATTAACTTGTAAAGGGATTAAACCTGAAGTGTCTTTCTGAGCTGGGTTTGCAGTGCTAAACAAGAGTGATCTTCAAAACATGTTTTTTTCCTTCAAAAAGTAAGTTCCCCTTTATTAGCAGAACAGTCCACATTTTAATGTTCAAGGCTTATGAGAGTTACAGATGTTGGATTTTGGTATCTTCTGGAAGGGAATGAATGTGCCTTAGTTTTCAAAGTATGAAAATGATTTTCGTTTTCTCGTACTAAAATATATTGTGGAACCCGAAAAACACCTGGTTGAAACAGACACAACATGCACCTATCTATATAAATGTGATAAATTCCCAGCAGTGGTGGTTCACACTTTGTAGTTATGATGTAGTTGGACTTTTGATTAACAAGACATTTTTTAATTTGCCTGTAACTTTGGGTCCAGTGGACCCTTATGTTAAGGGAAAACATTATTATAAACCTAAACCTAAAAAGGCAGAAAATCAGAAGTGGTGACTTACTAGGCAGGCATAACCGAAGTGCTACGCTCATGAATTTACAAAAAACACCACAACATTATTTCAATTTTGAAATCACTGAAGGGTGTGGGATCATCTGAGAATCTTTCCAAATTATCAGAATTAGCAGCAGTTTCAGGTCAAGAATGCATCATTGCTGTCTGCACTTCACTGTCAGTGGAGGGATGTTTTCTTCATACTTCAATCACAGCAACATTTTGGGTTTTTGAGAGACAGTCAATTAACCTATCTATCAACTCCCAATCGTCTCTACATTTTTGGAAAGCAGTGATTTCTTTGTATCAATTTAATGTTATCCACTTTTCAGATGAAGGATGGCCAGGGGAGGCTCTAGGCTCATGGCGGCCCTGGGCAGGGAGCGTAAGTAGGGGCCCCGGAAGAGGGGGTCCGGGCGGGGCGGAGCGCGGAGCCAGTGAAGAGGGTGGGGGGGTCAGGGGGTTTGGAAGTGGAATAGAGCCGGAGGCCGCCAAATCCCTGCCAGGGGCTGCCACGCAAATATGTATCCATCCTCAGAGGTTTATTATATTAAGGATATATATTGGAGTGGTGGCCCCTGCACAGGTAAGGCCATTTCAAGTTGGAAATTATATTTGCCATGAAAATGTGTTTGGCTTCCCATATCTCCTGTGTTTCCTACCATTCAAGGCCAGACCTTTTGAGCACAACACCAATTATTTGAGTGACCTTTGGGTCTGCCCATTGCTTATCTGTGGTTGGTTTTCTTGTCAATCTCGCCTGCTTGCTTCTTGTTCAACGGCTTTCCTTTTACTTCTAGTGTTTACCTCTCCCTAGGAGCATTGCTTTGTTGTTAGTCCTTTTGAATGGATGACGTGTATCCTTCCATGACTAAAAATACGGATTTATATTTGTATTTTAGTTTTTCAGTGTATATGTGTTTTATTGCTGTCTTTCTTCTGTGTGCTTCTTTCTCTCTCACATCCCCACCCGTGACCACTGTGTTCCACTCGTCGATTGCTCACTCATCTGATTTTTATTGTGCTATTCTTTTTCTTGCCCCAAGCTCCTCAACGTCCCTGCCTCTCCAGGACCATTGTTGCTCCCCGCTGCCAGTGGGAGGGGCAGGGGGGCAATGAAGGATTGGGGGAGAGCAACTCTTTGTTGCTCCTCTTCAATCCTTCATTGCTCCATTGCCCCTCCTCCTACCCACTGCACTTCCCCACTTTTTCCTATAACTTTTTCTTTTACAGTTTGCTCAGTAGTTGCCATTTGCTACCCGGTTGCTCTTTTGTTTGCTATGCAGTTTCACACACTTTTTATATTTTTTTATTTAAAGCTCCAAGAATGGTGTCTGCCAACTTGAAACATCATTTAAAAATCACAATATATATGTAAAATCACTGCAGCATCTTGACACGTACATGTGAATCATGGTGACTCAGGCATGCATATACGACATCAAGTTGGGAACAGCCAATTTGGCTGTTTTGGGGGCTTTTTTGCCACTGCTGTTCTGCGTTGGCATAAACCTTTTTTTTGTTGCTAATGCTGTTCAGCATTGACAACACGCCTGGCAAAGCCAAACGTCTTTAAAAGGTGGCACAGTGACTGTGCCCCTGGTTGTTTAACAACTGAGTACAGGCAGAGTTTTAAGTGGGCCGGGTCCTTCCGGGGCTCAGTACCGGCAGTTCTTATAAGCAGGTGCTGAGTCGGGTTCCCATCGGGCTCTCCATTTTTGCCCTCACGCTCTGTGAAAAATATAAATCTTAATTCTGCAGCAGTACCACCCTTCACTGCCTTTGATATAACTTCAAAGAGACTCGTTGAAGTTCTTTTACAGTCTCATCATGTCAGAACTTAAGAATTTTTAATGTTATATAAAACAAAGCCATGGTTGTTGCTTATTTATCTTGTGCAACTAACAACCATTGACAAAGCCAATAGTTTTGGCTTGTTGTAGGTGTAATGTTACTTGTATTATATATCTGGATGCAATGACAGAAGCATCAAAATACCAGTCAGGCGGTACAATATGTTAAGCACAGATTTTCAGTTTACGTGTTTTTAAGCCACACGCTCAATTACATTGGTCACACACTTAATTTGAGCCGGAGCTTTCAGGTGCTCGTCTCCAGCACCTTATTGTCAGCAACGGGGCTCTGACAGTCTGCCACATGGTGGCGCTGTCTTGCTAATTTCGGTATGAACACAACAACAGCAATTTATCTGTTCAATTTACATTAATAATGACTGATACCTGCCTCCCGAGCCATTCTTCTGGCTTTGGGGGCCTTGAATAGTCTGACTTGTCACACTTGTAGGAGTGTGAAGGTTAGTAGCTGCGTATGTACTGTCATTGGCAGCGCTGGCATGGATTATGTGCGGTGCAAGCTGCAGTGGCCTCCCGACGAGAGCTCCTGCACTTATCCTTTTACAAATTAAGCACTGGACTCACGCCCCTTTAGGAGACCCCCCAGTTTTTTCATCCCACTTAAAGCCATGAGCTCAGTCATGTATAAAACATCAACGAAAAGTCGCTGATGTTAGAACTGTTTTACGCACCATTGTGTAGAAAACACATTTCACAACGTTTTGTTTTCTTTTTTAAAGGAAATTATTTTTTTTCTTCACATTTTGGCTTTTAGTGGAAAAAAGATCTGTTTAAAACCGCAAACCCTGCGCTTCATAATCGTAACCACCGTTGATGAAAAATCTGCCATTTCCTTTGTTATGTTGATTCTAAAAACAATAGAACTGTGGCTTGCGCAAGAGTATGTGCAAACACTAAAGGCAATTTAAACTGCGAAAACAACCCAAGCTCTTAAAGTCTTTACCATCTCTTCATTTATTGTACAGGCGTTTCTGTTACAACGGCATGTACTTATTTGAATTACCTAAGACCTTCGTATAATAGATCTAATGCTGAAGCAGAGAATTTGTGATTCTTTTTAAGTACCTAAATACATGAATTTACAAAGAAACGAAAAAAGAAAATGATTCCTTTTGCCTTACTCTGGGGACTTGATGCCACCATGTGGCAAGACTAGATATTGCTCCTCAAGTTCTGCTCTCTGTTTCTTACTGCACATCTACACAACCACTCCCAATTACGTACTTTCAGGACCACATAGAGCACTAGAATAGAAAACAATCGAAAGTGCAAAACTGGAATAAAAGTAATGTGGAGGTAAAATTGAACAAGCATTTACAATGCAACAGTCTCGCCTTTGCGAAAGTTAGAACTATTGGCATTGTAAATGACAACATTGTTATTTATGTGTTGGGTTTGAAAACAGATAAATAAATGGCATTGTCATTTACAATGCCAATAGCTTAATCTCTCGCAAATGTGAGACCTATTGCATTTGCACCCACACATACACAGAGCCACACACACACAGAGCCACACACACACAGAGCCACACACACACACACAGAGCCACACACACAGCCACACACAGAGCCACACACACACACAGCCACACACACAGAGCCACGCACACACACACACACAGAGCCAACACACACACACACACACACACACACACACACACACACACACCAACACACACACACACCCACACACAGCGCCACACACACACACACACACACACACACACACACACACACACACACACACAGAGCACCACACACACACAGAGCGCCACACACACACAGAGCGCCACACACACAGAGAGGGTGTGTGAGGGGTTGTGAGGGTGAAGGTGTGTGAGGGGTTGTGAGGGTGACGGTGTGAGGGTGTGTGAGGGTGTGAGGGTGGGTGAGGGTGAGAGGATGGGTGAGGGGTGAGTGATGGTGAGAGGGTGAGAGAGGGTGAGTAAACAGTACATGCCCTAAAGGTATTTCCCCACAAGATGCCATGAATGTTGCTAGAGAGTAAAGGCCATAAACCTCTCAGTACCTACTGCTGACACAGGGGCACTTACAGTGTCGGGCACTTTAGACAGCACATTGCAAAGTGAACTGCTACGATCATAGATGCTACTTTAACTCAACTCAGTGCCCTTACGATATCGGTCATAAAAAAGATGATAAACCGAGTCCACACGCAGTGGTTCCAGTCCTTGCACTTAAAATGACGGAGTCGTAAGTAAGTGCTCGACTCCGTGGGGCTGGCTTACTGACTTCAGCATTTTTTCCCTTGCAAGTTAGCAGCCATGAAACCACACTCGTGTTTTGAAAAAAAGATTGTAAAGTAAGCATTCTTCTTTAACTATTTCAGTTGGCTTCCCATGGTCAAGTAACACAAGGTGAGCTATCGTTTTCTCCATTGGTCTGTGCCGGGAAGGGCATGAAAACGAATGCTGCACAGTCACGTGACTCTCTTTAAACCAGTTACACTTTTCAATGTAATAAGTTTATAAATGCTGAGTGATACTTTCGTAGTTAGAGGGCTGTAGCGCCTTCAGACGTACAGAAGGACACTCTTTTCTTACTACTGTGGCTCCCTTCACCCCAGCCGCCACACGACGCACAACGAAGTACCCTCCTGCACAGTCGGGTGAGGAGCACCCCACATTTTATTTCAGCGCTCGCCTCTCTACCTGTATCTGTCATTATTGCCCATGTACTGACAGGGACTTATCCCATTATCCGGGTCCTCTGATCCTAATCCTAAAGTCATACAGGTCGAAGTACACGTTATATATAATCCATGTTCACTCCAGCATCGTGATGTATTCAATATCTAATTGTCTTACAGCTTCTTTTCCTATTGGCAGTTGATTGGAAATATTTCCAGTTATACCTTACTCGTTAAACCTATCCTGTGAAGACTGGATCGTAAGATTTTAAAATGTCACACATGTGCTGTATTGTGGGTCACACGTGCTGTACATGCTGATAACATAACATGTAACATTTGCCTATAGGAAATAGCGTTCTGGGCAGATATTGGGTAATCTGTTTTGCTACCTTGATGGCAGATTGAACAGTTCTCAGTTCCCATGTGTTCTATCCTCCCAAATGAACATAAAACTTACAAAATTGAACAGTTGTAAGTCGGCTTCCCAGTTCTCAAAGGCGTTTACAAGCCCTGTAGTCTGTGGATGAACGTTCACAGAGTGTTATTGTGAATCAGTTTAATTTCACAGATTGTATGCTCGTATGATTTATGCCACACTATTCCACATCCACAAGAGATGGCGCCAATTGTCTTTTACTAGGAGTCAATACATAGGTATTTTATAAATCCGAAATCAGACACAAACGGGGTCCAGAATGTTTGGATCCAGGTTATACATCAAAACGCGTCTCCACATGTTATCTGGAGGGATTTGCATGGCGAACACACATCAGAAAGAGTGCAGAGTGGTGGGGCGGGGCAGGGGCAGAAAATGGAGTGGGGAAGCTATAAAAATGTCCTGGGATCAAACCACACAGACACACAGTTCCCCCAGTTTGTTTTTGCACCCCTCAAAACTTCAGAACTCAGAATGCAGAGCTAAGTCGCACACTTTTGAAAGCAGACTCTGTCCTGGGCATGGACTATAGCTTGACAGTTGTCACATACTTGCAACCCATACTTTTTCTCTTAAATCGCATAAGTGTAGCCCGACCTTCTGGCCCCTCCGTCCGTTGCAGCTCTTGGTACACGTGTTGCTACTTCTTCTGTTCTTGCTTGTTTTGTGTCAGTTGTTCTCCTTATCTTATTGTTAGTGCATTTGCTGTTCTGTTGCTGGTATCAATGTAGCCACTGCTTCAGTGTCTTTCCTTCTGTTATTGCTACTGATGGCATTGTCCCCACTGTTTAGCACCTATTGTTTGTCATTTGGCTCTGCTGCTGCTGTAGTTGTTTATATTGTTGGCACCGTAGATCTCTTCCACACAGTGTTTTTGGTATTGTTGCTGCTACATCAGTTCTACTACCACTACTGCTCAGTGGCAGGGTACCACCCCCACCTCCCCTAGTGATAGTGCTCTACAGATCTGCATAACAAATCATAGTTCCAGGATTTACACCTGCCATAACCTGTATTTATGTGTACACCTTGTGTTTTTCTATTCTGCAGGAGATCCAGAGTCTGCTTGTGAGCTGGAAGGGGCCAGATTTGTGCGCCTTTGGTGAGCTGGTGCTGGAGGGAACATTTCGTGTCCAGCGCATGAAGAAAGAGCGGGCTTTCTTCCTCTTCAGCAAGATGCTGCTGATTGCCAAGAAACGGGGGGATCAGTTTGTCTACCAAACACACATCTTTGTAAGCTAAGTAAAGTGATGCTGTGCATTCTGCATGCCCCTACAGAAAATGTTATTCAGGCAGAATCCCAACATTCTTTCATTTACATGCATGCTATCAACAACTCTATTTTGGAATGTCACAGAGGGGGGTTACATTCCACCCAAAGCTCAATTGCAATGAATCAGGGAAATGGAAGCCTGCTACTCACCCGTGGGGGCCTCAAAGCACGGGTCGGGGGTCAGCAGATCCCTTCAGCCGAATAGCCAAGTCTTGGGAGCCTTCCTGAAGGGGTTCAGGGAGGGCGGGCGTCTAATGTCGATCGGGAGCTCGTTCTAGGACTTGGCCACGATGTAGCAGAAAGCTCTTCCTCCTGTTTTGGCTCTGTGGATGCGTGGGGTTTCTGCAAGGACTAGGTTGGCAAATAGGAGCTTTATTTTGGGTGCGTGGAGGGTTAGTCTATCATTGAGGTATTGGGGTTCGGTGTTGTGTAGGCATTTGCAGGTGTGGGAGAGTATCTTGAAAGTGACTCTTTTCTCAACGGGGGAGCCAGTGGAGATTCCGTAGGTGTTGGCTGATGTGCTCGTGTCAAGGGATACCAAGGACGAGTCTGACGGCGGTGTTTTATATCGTCTGGAGCTTGTGGAGTAGAGACTTGTTTATGCCGGCGTAGAGGGTGTTTCCGTAGTCCAGTCTGCTGGTAATGAGTGCGTAGGTGACTGTCTTCCTTGCTCGGGGGGATCCATTTGAAAGCCTTACAGAGGATACAGAGGGTGTTGAAGCAGCTGGCGGCAACGGCGTTGACCTGTCGGTTCATGGAGAGGTTGGAGTCGAGTACAATGCTGAGGTTCCTGGCGTGGTCCGGGGGGGTCGGGGGGCTTCCAAGGGCGGTGGGCCACCAGGTGTTGCTCCATGCCAATGAGGTGGTTCCAAGGACAAGGACTTCTGTCTTCGCTGAGTTGAGCTTCAGACAGCTGTTGCTCATCCAGGTCGCGACGTCCTGCATTCTTTCCTGGAAATTGAGTCTGGCGGTGGTGGGATCCTTGGTGAAGGAGAGGATGTTCTGGATGTCGTTGGCATAGGATACTATGCGGAGACCGGGATGGTTGTGGAGTCGGGTGTATGGTCGTTGAAGTTGTCTTAGAGGTTTTTGGATTATTATTGTGTAATACCATCATTACATCAAGTGTGTAATACTTGTCCATGACCAAACATAAATAGTCCCTGTCCTGTGACTTGACCCATTTGGGAGATTTCTATTTTAGCCTTGTTCTTATAATGTATCTAGCATTCTGTTTCATATTCGATATTTCTGTATAATTTCCTTCTAGAAAGATATCTGATGAAAGAACTCCATTCTGAATTCTGATGAATACTTGTCTCCCATTAGCTTTGTGGGTGAAGGCAGTTTAGTCTCCCTTAGGAGGGATTCCATTTTATTCGAGCCTTGCCAAGCACAAAAATCAAACTCTGGTGCCAACTTCCACTGATGTTGGCCATTGCCGTCAGGAAACTGACAAAAATGACATCATATTACCTTGTATTTCTAATCTTAAAGCTGCAGCTTTTACTGTTTGTGTGTCATCTTTGACGGTTGTGAGCAATTTTGGAGAAGTTGTGTTTTTGACCTAAGGCAAGACTCAAGTCAATGAAATTGTGCATGGGCATTTCACAGTTTTACCAAATGACCTAAAAATGCACCTCATTCTTGTGTCCCCTCCTGCAGTGTTGCAACCTTGTCCTGATCGAAAATGTGAAGGATTCTTTGAGTTTCAAAATTTCGGATCTCAGCATTCCTAAGCAGCAACAGGTTGTCCAGGTAAGGCCCTCGCTCAGAATAGGACTGATGTCTAAATGAAACCTGGGAAACTGTTAAGTACCATTCCCCTACTGTTTGCAACAGGAAATCATGTGCAAATGTTCTAGAAGTGCTATCCCACAAATACGTTGGATCCAATGTCCTTCTTGTGTATACTTCTCAGCTTTGCTGCCCTAGAGATGCAGTGGATGGTGGGTTCAATAAATATGCACTTCCCATCCTTGCTGCCGCACAGGATCAAGACCTTCAGTGACCACCCAATCTATATACATTCCACCCTAAAGATGCAAGCTGTTCTGAGTCCAGCAGATCTGTACAGTGAATCCAGAAATGCTACCCACATACAGGTCCCAGCAAAATCACCCCTCTTGGGTCTATTCAGTTGTCAATTCACAAAGTGTAAATCCAGGACACAAATTATCCTTCTTCTTCTCATGCAAGAGTCCTAAATTAAAAGAGAGTGAAAGTCCTGAACCATCCTGTTTTTCTAAGTTGTGAATTACAAGAGGTATACGCAACGCAAACACTTCGTGGTCCATTGCAGAGATTTTTACCTTTGTGATCTAAGACCCCAACCAAGATGTTGCTCGCATGAATCAACATATAGATGCTGGAAATCCAAGCCAAATCAGACAGTTTATTTCTGTAGAGGTTTTCTATTTTGCAAACCATGTTGCCATCCTGTGGCAGTGAGTCTGTAGAACCATATATTGTTGCTGTGAAGTTCCTACATGTATTATCATTGTAAGAATAAGTCTGTGATTCATGCTCTGCGATGGTTTGATGTTATTCATGCTCAGCGAGGGTTTGCTATTAAGTTCATGATGATGAGCTGCTGAGTGGGAAGTGACCAACTGAGGCTGATGCAAGAGGAAAGGAAGATGGTGGGCTGATAATGCTTGCTTGATTCCTTTCTGCCTCATTTGGTGAGCTCAGTCCCTTGAGGCGAGTCGGAATGGTCATCCGCAGTCACAATCCGTGAACTGGGAAGCTTAAGACCCTGGGATCCGGTTTCAGAGCCTGGTGGGCTAGCATGGAGGAAACTAATAAAGTAGGCACTGGCAATGCCAATATGTCTCCTTTATTGTGTTTGTCAATGGTTTTAGGTGAACTTGAAGATATATATCTCCATGGTATGTGTGAGAAGGTGGCCTGATATGCAGTGCTCACTATTCTAGTGAACACTATGTATCAGTCCAGCAACCCTTATTGATGATTGGTTGTAAGTCAACCTTATAGACCAGCTATCCTAGTAGCGTGGATACGAGCAGTCTAAGGCTAAAAACTCGAGAGGGCGTGTTAAGCCAGCTGTTATACCACACATATACCCCTTGAACACCAAGTGAAAGGACACCACACAAGTGTTATGAAAATAAACATTGTATTTATTAAGATCACAACAGTCCTGTACTCTTTATGAGGACAGGGTACTAAGCACAACACAAAACTCTTACGAAAATACTTAAGTTAGCACAGTATATACAAATGCCCGAGGGGCACGGAAAACCATATACTCTGAAAGTGGAATTCAAAATTACTAGCAGGTAAGTACAGTACTAATAGGCTTTGGAATCGCTAGGTCTTGACTATAGAATCTTCAGATTACTTCTAGGAGGCCTAGGGGACTCGGGTGCAGAGTGTGCACTCTCACGCGGGATGCGGGACAAAGTCTATGGTAGCTAGATTTCAGAAAGTTAGTGTTCTCGGGCGAACCCGACCTGGTAGGAGGAAAACGAAAGTGGATTCTGACCCTTGGATAGTGAGGCTAAGCTGGGGCACCGAAATGCCGAAGTTACCTAGCCCAGGGGCTGCAGCTGCATATGTCTCAAAAGACGTCGGGAATCCTCGTAGACGGACCAGGAGCCTGGAAGAAAGATGCTGGCAGGCGACCAGTGAAGAGAGTTCGAAATGATCCAAGCCTGGATCTTGAAGAGAGATGACACCTGAAAGCAGAGGGGACCAAGTTCGAGACTACTAGCCAGTAGTCAGGTGGCACCAGGAGGGCACCGGATGGTAGTCACCTCGACTAGGTGAGTGGGTGACGCTGTGCTCTGCAGATCTCATGGACCAGGAGGCGTTGTCGGCGACCAGGATGGAGGAGCGAGCTGTCCCACGATGGATGAAGCTGTCGGCATCGCTGGACCCAGGATTGGGCAACAAAGCCTTGGCAAATTCAAGCCCACGCGATGGACTCAAAATGGCGTCTGGAGTGGACCAGGAGGGTCCGGGTGCTTCTCTTTTGGAAGGAAGCAAGGGCCAGTCTGGAGCAACCAGACCAGCAGCAGTGATGTCGTCGGGCGTCGTGAAGAAGGCCACAAGCCAGCCGGCTAGTAGCCAAACAATGCGGTGAGCAGCAAAAAGCAGAAGGGCCCCACGCAGATCGTGGAGATGCTGGAGGGCTGATCTTCGGTGCTGGAGCCGCTCAGGGTCGGGGCTTCTCGGACCCCAAAGCACTCACCAGTGGAACACTCGGTGGGCTTGTTACAAAGAAGTTGTGCGGTCTTGGCGATCGTCGGTCCCTCGAGGTCTCATCGCACTCACGGTTCTCAGCTTGGCTGTAGAGGTGAGTAGAGGTCAGAGGTGCCAGGGAAGCCGGGTCTCGTCGAGCTGTGTCGTCAGATTCCTGAGGAAGGACTTGCAGCAGACCGCAGTGTTCTTAGGATGGTGCATGCGGATGCAGGGTGACTACTCCTTAGCCACAAGGGAGAATCTTGAAGAAGAAATCTTGATGTCCTTTCGCAGAAAGTCGTGTCTTGATTCCAAAGATGATCTAATTTGAACAGGGGGCCCGCTCCTATCTTTATACTAAGAAAAGGGGCTGACCCGGTGACTAGGTCCTGCCTATGGGTGGGACTAGGAGGGGGGTGGTTACACCCCTCTCCCATGCCGGACTTTCCCCAGGCCAGGGGCTGGTGTGCCCCTGGAACTGGTTCTGACCGGCCTATGCGTAGTGAGCACCGGGGTGCCACTCAGCAGTCACCTTCCTGTAAAGCCCTGCCTACCCAGGATACACAAAACCCTGTCTGGGACGGTGCTAGCACCGCCCTCGACAGGAAACCCTTTGTCCAGGCTCCCCTCGCTGGAAGGACTCCCAGCTGCAGGGGGTCAGACTCGTGTCTGTGGTGGCAGCATCCATTTTGCGGAGCTGAGGCTTCGTTTAACTTTAACCGGGGTTCACAGTTACATACATGTCGTGTCCCTCTAGAAGGGGGAATGCTAACCCCGTCGCCAGAATTGGCGAGGGGTTAGTATTCCAATTCGTATGACACCTTACTCGACATGTTTTGATAAAGCAATACCAAAGATAGCATTTAACCGCGAGGATTATAATGCACTTAAGAGTATATGGTATGCGATATCATGGAATAGCTATTAGGACTTGGTTCCGCAAGCTGCAGACGGGCTCAGCTCATGCCAGAGCACCATCTCACATGATTCCACGCACTCTGCCTTCAGGATTGTCAAGGCCTGCCATAGGAGTGACTGATAGGAATCTGTGTGTCCATTTTAGGGTTAGATATAGGTATACTATATCTACAGCAAAGGGTGATTACACGACTTTGCCCCAGCTGTCATGCAGCCAGTTGTGTCAAATTTAGGAGGCCAGCCAGGGGTGGCATAATACATGCTTCAGCCCCTGGTAGGCCCTGGGTACACCTATGCCCTGAGTTACAGGGTCTGATAAGGTGGCCCAGGACCAATTGGTAAATGCACCTAGGGTACATGTCGTAATTTAGAGAGAGAACAGCCAGGCTGTGGGTCTGATTGGCAGGCCCACAGCCAGAGAAAGTCGTAAACCAGTGAAACAAAAGCAAAAAATCTGGGTGATCATAGGATTGCAGACCCTACTCTCCTACAGTATGTATATATGAAGTTAGCTATAGAAACCTATATAAATTGACTTTTTGATATTTTGTCCCTCAATATTCTGGTTTGGATATTTTGACCTGTTCATATTTTAGCTTCAATATTCCCAACACACAGCATTTCAGGCAGATAGGACAACACAGATCAGCATGTGACTATCTCTGGTATTCCTGTTTGTGCCAGATAACCCCAGCTTCTGCAATTGAAAGCCACCACTTACATTTGTGTGTGTGATTATATTGTTTTGATGTGTCACACATATATACATTTGATACTATATATCATACATGGGCTTAGTTCTTTAAAAAAATATTTTATTGACTAGAAACCAATATAAATGTTTAAGACTGACCTATGGAAATAGGAAATAAAAAAGGCCTTCTGCTTGTATAGTCAGGTATGGGACATTAAAGGGTTCTGTGTCCAGCACAGTGTTTTAAATGAGGCTTAGGGCCACATTTACACATTTTAGGGATTGTGATTTACTAATTGCGATTCTTTCCAAATCTCAATTAAGAAATCACAATTTCTAAAGTATTAAACCCATTGAGTTTCATTTAGCAATTTCTAATGGAGACTCATCGGCTACCTCATGAATAGTAAGGAGATAGGTTGCAGTTGACAACCCACTAGGAATTGCTGCCATCACAGGGATGGTGGCCTGCTAGGGTCAGCAGATCACCATGTCTGTGGTTGCCTTTTAATAAAGCAATATTTTTTTTAAATGCGAGCCATTTTCCTTAAAGGAAAACTGGATCTGTTTCAAAAAAGGAAAATGAAATATTTAAGTTTCATTTTTTAAGAGGAGGCACTAGTCCAAAGGACCACGGCCTGCTGTTAAAAACTATTTGTTTCTACATTCACAAAGGGGAAGGGGCCCACTGAGGATCCCAGTCCATTTACAAATGGTTACCACCACCTTAAACGTGTCAATAAAAAATGAATGTTTCATTCATACAAACTGGTCCGATATGGTATTAGGAATGGGTGCCCTAAACACACTACTTTTAATACCAAATCGCTGAGCACAAATTTTAATCTCAATTTGTGTCTTGTTCATATATATGAAAACCATTTTGTATTTCTGACTGCAAAAAAGAGTTTGTACATATGTCCTTTAGCCCTTATTACTTTATTAAAACTCTGTTAGTTGCCTTAGGGTGAGTGAGACCCTCTGGTACGTAAAGCTATTGTGTTCGAGCCTTGTGCAGGGACATCACCCGGCTCACTGGAAGGATGCCCTAAGTAGGGGTTTCCTATGAGAATGTAGTTTAGACAGTGAAGCTGTGCAGGTCTTTTGAAAAGACTGTAAAAACTATGCTGTTTAACCCCTTAATTAGGAAGTAGTTTCTGTAAAATGCCCTGTTTGGCTTCAATTTTCCAACATTTTCTTGACAGTCTCTCTCATGACACTTGCTGCATTGGTACAATGTGAGGCTCATTTTGATTGTCAGCTCCCCAGTTAAAATGCGTTCATATGTTTTCAGTTGCTACTCTGTATTTTTGGAGACATCTGACAAACTGATTATTTTGGAACAGCATAGATTCCACTTGCAGCTTTAGACTGGTTATTGGTTTTTAGCAGTGATGGTTTTGTACTTCTATTTAACTAGTAGAATTACCCTTTGCCTTTTCTCTTGTTTATATACTTATAAATATCCCCAAACCCATATGCTACAACTGGATCAATAAATGTAAAAACCAGCCAACTGTAATTTCTGCCACAGTAGACGGTGGAAGGTGACTAAAAGATTTTTGGTGAAAACTCTGATAAAGTTTGATTCCCACCGGTCATCCTCCAAAAGTCAGTCTGCAGATCATGGCTGCTGCACTACAGGATAGGACTCACCAGTGACTTGTCATGCCTTTTTTTCGTGCAGCTCAGCCTTACTCCATTCCCTGCTACACTGTTTAATACCTTCTATATTGCCCCATATGATAACTCTAAGACCTCTCTCCTGTTTGGCAGCAGCTAGTGCTTTATCAACCATCTTGTACTGATATTGTTCCAGGTTGACTTCATGCAATGTGATGACTGGAGATTTTCTTGTGTCTTCTAGGCCAGGAATCAAGAAGAAAAGCGTTTATGGATCCATTATCTGACCCGACTGATTGTGGAGAATCACCCAGCTTCCATCCCCCAGAAGGTAACTTAGCAAAGTGGGCTCAACCCACCAGGGCCGGCTTTAGCACTAGTGCCACCCAGTGCTACAATCAATTTTTGGCACCCCACACCCCATGATAGTCTGCTCGTATTTTCTCACTACCACTTGGCAATAGTGCCCCTCATCTCTCCAATCATAAGTTATTGCTAAACACAGTGCCCACCACTGAGGTCAGTGCCCTCTCCATAGGCCTGCGCCCAGTGTGGCCGCACCAGTCGCACTGCCCTAAAGCCGGCCCTGCAACCCACAGTTTCCACAGCTACCCTTCTTCAAGACTGGAGTTGGGTGTGTTGTCATCATCCTTTCTTCCTGTTACACATAGGAGAAGGAAAGAAGGAGCATATACTTTGGGTGGGCGGATTGAAGGGAATTAATGTGCCTTAGGAGGGGTGGCGGTAGCAATGACATGAAGAGAGGAAGAGGCTGTGAAAGATGGAGACAGAAAGTAGAAGGCAAGGATGAAGGAAAGGCTGAGATGAAAATGGAGAAGTGGGAACAGGTGAAAATAAATAATTCCTGACATGTTAACACCATCTTCTGTTTTGTTTTTAGGCAAAGCAGGTCCTTCTCGAGAACAGCTACCAGTGTAAGTAAAAGTAAAACCTACTCTCTAATACATAGTGAGGCTGGCATTAGATGTGTGTGTATCCCTATCTGACTTTATGGATACGGATCTAATTGCGTGCATCGGCTATGCTATGACACATGAAGCCTCTTTGGATGTTGCACCACTTATTGTCTTCTTGTAAACATCCTGGGATGGCTGTAGACAACCATAAATGACCGTCCACATCCATAGCTCACTCTAGGCAATCCCTTTACACTGCAAACATGCACTCCTCAGTCCAGATATCATTTCGTTTTTAAAAAATGTAAGAGTTTTATATAGCGCGAACTAGACCTGAGACATCAGGAATCAGAGAGCTTTACACGAGCACCTGTTTCGTTACAGATGGACACATTCATTTTTTTGTTAGGCACAGGGAGATTGAGGGATTTGCCCAAAATCACAGGATGTTGAGCGTCGCTGCCGAGACCCGAACCTGGGTCCCCAGCTTCGAGGTCGACCGCTCTAGCCGTAAGGCTACATCCTCTCCTCTCTACAGTTATTCCCTGTATTCATGCACTGTTCATTGCAGGCATCATTTCTTGCTCCACATATCTCTAGCTTTAGTCACTGAAGAAGTGTGGCTCAATGATTAGAGCGGCAGACCCTGATGCAGAGGTCTAGCCCGGGACCAGGGTTCAATTCCCCGCCTCGGCAGGTCTTGGTCTCAAAAATTCCACGGACCTGATAATTCTCGCCTCGTGCCTATTCCAATCATGGAGTCCCACTCTGCAACTCTGGGCAATAGCTTGCTTAATCTCCACAACGGCCCCCACAACGCTAAGGATGCCTGGCCTCCACCTTGGGGGTGCCCAGGAGTGGACGCCTCACAGGGAAAGCCAGGATGGGTTCCACAGTGGTATTCGTACAAGCGCCTTGAGACCCTTGCGGTGAGTAGTGCGCTATACAAGTATCAATTTACATTTACTGAAGGAATACACTGTTCATTGCAGACATCCTCGCGTGCTCCAAATTTCTCTAGCTTGCTTCTGAAGACAACAGTTAGTTACTGGAGAAATTCACTGTAGACCGCATTGCTTGCTTCACATATTCCTAACTATCTGCACATATGATTAGCTTGCTCCAGATTTCGCCAGCATGCTGCAGGCACCTTTCGCCTTCAGCAGCTATCTTTTGCTCGCTACACTCATCCTTAACTCACTGTGGACGGTCTTAGCATACTGTTGATACTTTTAACTACCTTATAAACTATGTCACTTTATGCAGAGATTTCTAGCTCTTTAGAGATGTCCACAGCTCTCTCCAGGTAGCTTTAGATTACAAATGACATCCCTGACTTGCTCTAAACATCATTAGTTTGCTACAGATATTACAAACTTACTTCCTATGTCCTACGTTTGCAGTAGACACTAAAGCCCTCATCATGTGTAAGATCTCTGTAGGCATTCATATCATGCTGTGGATAGCACAACCCCAGTGCAGAATTTTAGTATGCTGCAGCTATATTTACCTTTGTGCAGACACTTGTAGCTCGCAGATGTCCCTAGCTCACTGCAAATATTCAGTCAGTCAGTACTTTTTATTTTGGCCAATCAATCAATCATCAATCATACAAATTTGTAAAGCGCGCTACTCACCCGCTAGGGTCTCAAGGCGCCAATTGCCATACAAGTGACATGCGAATAAAAACATTAAAAGTACGAAGTCATGTGCAACAAACAAAGCCATAAAATGGCCAACAATCTGCATTTAAATACATTAATAGTAGTTAGGTAAAATCAGTAAAACATGATCCCAAATTATATATACACACAAAAGTGATGCTGCATGTTAAAAAAGAAACATTGATTTTTAAAGGACTAAAATTAAAACCATCAACTTGATACAAGGCCCCAATGCTCTTAACAAGCTAGTAGGTTAGGGTTAAAAGATTAATTGAAATGTTCAGCCAAGACCCCATTCCCCCATGTGAGGTTCTCCTAACAGCCTTACAGCGCTGCAGTCCTTCAGGTGACCTGTAGTAAAACATCTTTCCTCCTCATTTGCCACATAGCAAAGTACCTGTATCCTGCAAATAAAATGTGCCTTCTAGTGTCCGATTGTAGTAGTCTGCAGGCCTCCTCACAGTGTGCTGTTCGCAGGTTCCTGCAAATAGGAATTATCCATTTGGCCCTGACCCTACTATACTCAGGGCAAAAAAGACAGGGCGTGAGCCACAGTTTCTTTGCCGTGCCTACAAGATGGGGAGACCGACTGCACCATTCTATCTGAACTCACCCATTTCGACGTGTTTGATCGAATTGGTAGGACACATGCCTAGCTAAAGTTCATTTACTGCAAACATCTTTTGTCATAAGGCATTCCTAACTCTCTGCAGACATACCATCATGCTGTAGGTATCCCTGGCTTGTTGCAGGAATCCTTCGATGGCTGCAGATATCTTTAACTTCTTTTTGAAGCTCTTAACTTTCTTCAAACACATTTTGCTTTCTAGATACCCATAGCTCATCAGATGCAAACATCCACAGCCTCTTCAAGTGTCATTTTTAGCTCGGAAAACCCTGTCTTGCGGCAATTATCACTAGTTCACTTCAGATACTTAGGGGCATATTATCAAGCGGCAGAGATAATTATCGCTGACCGAGCTTAGCGAGCATTTTCCTATCGCTGGAACTTATCGCCATGTTAGCGCTGTATCAGCAACGCTAAGCGCTATGTCGATAAATATTCCAGCGATAGCTGGAATATCGCCGTTTTCCATGGAAACACTGGTTTTCCAGCGATGTTCCATTGGGAACGGCGATATCCTTGATGATAGGGCCTGTGGTCTTAGCCACACAATCCACCTCCCATTTTAGGTATGCCTTAGTCTGGAATTTAACAGACGTTAAATTCCAGCGTTAAGGCCCAGTTAGCGCGAAAGAAAATCAGCACTAAACCGGACAGGGCTTCGTTGTAAATACAGCGAAGCACCGTTAGCGATATTTTATAATGTAGTTGTAAGGGGCACGCCTACCTTGCATCTCATTAGTGATGCGAGGCGATAGGAAACCGGGAGCTAAGGCAAGGAAACACATGCTAGCTTTATCGCAGCTTTTTGCCCGAAAATGGACGCTAAAGCTGCGATAATGTTATCGCCGGCCCTTGATAATATGCCCCTAAGTGATGGCTGCGTCCCTGGTTTTCTGAGCTGCTGATATTCTCAGCTCACTGCCTCCAATATTAGCTAACTGCAGTCATCTTTAGCATGTTGTTGAAGTCATCAGTGAGCATTGAGTCTATTCACAAAGTGAATATTTGAATACCTTGAAGCCTTTTCTGATGTCCTACTGATCTCTGTTTTGCCCTTTCTCCAGACTCATCAGACATCCAGTTCAGCCCACAGCTGCTTAAGAAAACTGTCTCTTCCCCCAGGCTGGATGACTCCAGGGGCTATGCGCAGGCCAGGAGGCAGTCAGGTAATGGATGCAGGCCAGCAGGAATGCACAGGGCATCATTGTGAGCACGTCATCATTGTCGTGTCTCTCGGGTTTGATTCTGCTAGTTCAGATCTGATCAAACCCTTGTAATTCGAGTCCTCGTTAATACCGTTGTAGAGCGTAAATCACAATCTGATACTGAATAATGAAAGTGATATAAATGTAACAGATTTCTCTAAGCGACACATCCCTGGTTGTATTCCAGAATTTAGTGGAAGGTATATCGATTGGCCACAATATTGTGACCAAAATATCGAAAACCAAAATATTGAGTACGTAAGTGCACAGAGGAGGGTTTAAATCTACTTTTATCAACTTCACACCAATGCAGCTTCAATAAACATGTATTATCAAGGTACGTATATGTGGAGTTGGGTAACGAAAATCTCTACATACATACTGGTCGATATTTTGGTCCTTGATATTCTGGTCACAATATTGTGACTACTCGATATTCCTTCCGTCATATTTTGGACTGACCAGGATCTCAAGAGAAGCTGCAGTACATGTTTTAATTTACGGATCAGATGTCACAAAATCAATGTCACCAGTGACCTAGTCCCTCTCTTGATAGAAATTGAGGTGATTTTACACCAAGTTTTGTTTTTTTAAATGAGGCAAAAAGAATAATCCTACAGACCAATCTACCAGTTGGCTGGACAAAAAACATTGTGCAGCACTGTTGATGAGATTATGCTGCAAGAAAAGGCAGATCATGCAGAGTAATGCGGCACATTTTGTGACAGTATTACTTCATTATTTTGTACTTTTTACACATGGCAATACTGTCTGTGGAAAGATTTCACATTCTTAGTTCTACCGTAAAAACCAAATACAGCAAAAACAGGAGAAAGATGACCAGTCAACCTTTACCAGGGCCTTCCATAGTGAGGTAACAGGTCCCCACACATTTAGTTATTGTTGATCCGTTTGGGCTACAAACACATTTTTTGGGGTTGAAATCTGCAGTTCATGCAATAGATGATAGTTTATAAGACAAATGAAGCAAATCAATTTATTATGCAGAAAGTACCATGGCCACATAAATGCATAAATCCAGTGAGCCTGGCCGATTGGTTACTCTATTATTTATTACTTCTACTGTTCTCTTTGTATGTTCTCCCTGCTGTTCCTTTCGAGGGCAAACTCAAATTAAATCCCCTACAGAAATGTACCTGTTTGGGTTACCATTAGACGAACCCCATCCCCACATGAGTGCCTTTATCAAAGGTGTCATTATTGTCACACCTGTGTGGGAGTTTCCGTACACCCTCTCCTTGTTACATGCTTGACCACTGTTTCTCCCAACGTACAGCTGAACTCTGATCATAGACAGTTGACATTTGCAGAAATAACTGTACCGTTCCTGAAGACACCCCTGCGTAAGTAGCGCTCCTGTCTCCTCTGAACTCACCACACCTCTGCCATGTTGTTTTCAGAGCCTCACCAGTATATGTACAGCCCAGAGAGGGGTCGTAGGAGCTTGTCTATCCTCAGCCTGGATAACGGAATTAGCCATCGCCGCGGGCGCAGGCAGTCCGGTAAGTTATAGGAGACAGCAGGATTATCACTAACCATAATATTTGTGATTAATATACTAACCATCCTTTCAGAGAAGATCCTGCTTTTTAGAATCTTGACAATACTACATGTCTATGCAAGTCTATGTAAGGTGGAGGAGAAAGTCAACATCAGTACCTGGATAGACTGCATAATAAAACCTGGGTTAGTAAAAGGGTCAATCCAATATAGCAAATTACTTAAACTGATCCACAATTAGCCAGAGGCAATGACACCATTAAATCGAAGAGTAAGCATACAAGAAAGACTTACACTTGCATTAAATGTAGGTGTTGTTCATTTTGTCCCAAACCTCCAGTGTGGGATTTTAAGATTAATTTGTTTGTGATCTAGACAATAGGGGGCTTTACCTGAGTTGTGTGCGTTATGTTCATGTGTTACTCATTTGTACTTACTACCAGTGGCGGCTCGCATTGGGCGTGCTGCGGGGAGGGACAGGGTGAGTGGGGTAGTAAACTCGGACATACGACGAAATGGAGGAACGTAATAATTACTTTCCTCTGTTCCGTCGTATGTCCGAGTTTACTACCCCCGCACACTGATACCCCCCACGCCCAGCCCACCACCCGGAGCACTCCCTTTGCAAGCCGCCACTGCTTACTACTTACAATAAAGTTCGAGTGAACGTCACAGGCACTGATTTATGGAGGCCTGACGCTTTGGGTTACTGCTGCCTTCCGCCTTACCAGGTTGGTGAAAAATCTCAGTGGCGTGTTTGACAAGTTATCCTTTAAAACACAGGTGGCCAAAGTCACAGCGTCCTGTTTTTGCCACCTGAAATGTCTAGCAGGATTATGCCTTTTGTATCAGTTAACATGCATTGTACAATACTGCAAACAGTAAGTATCGATTACACCAACCCACTCTACCTTGGCCTTCCCTCCTACGCTGCCCATCATCTCCAACTCGTACAAAATACGACAGATCATCTTTTAGTGACATTTCCCCACTCGACACCAGTTGTGAGGCACGTGCAGTCATTACACTGACTTCCTGTAAAGGAGCCTCTAGATTAGCCTTAAATACTTCATGCAAAGGTACATTATGGACTTGTCAGGTGTTCCCATGGCTCTGACCTACCCTATCCCTGTGTTCCCCTTCAGCATTCCTTTCAGCAGTACCCAAGATAAAGAAGATGCAACAGGGTGGCCTTTCATTATCCTTCCAGATGGCATCTGCCTGGAATTCCTTCTCCCTGAAGATTAGGTCTATTTCCAACTTCTTAGTCTTCAGGAAGAACTCAAAATGTGTCTCTTCAAGTTTCCGTCAGTTTGTCTAGCAGTAGCTTACAATGCTAATTTTCTTCTCAGCACCAGGATACTTTTATGGTAAGCACAATTGTTGCAAATAATATCAATAGTATACGTAAGTGATAATGAGGATGATCATTTTAATTTAATTTTAAGCCAACCTCTCCAATGTATATATTGCAGTTTACCATAGAACCCCATCCCATGCCTCTCTCCAGAACAAGAGGCTTTTGCAGCCATAGCTGTGGCCTGAATGTACAATATCACTTCTTAGTCAAATAATAACTACTTTGGACCCTAATGAATATGATTTGGTTTGGAAATTTCTACTAACTGTGGGTAGTGAATCAATGTTCTATCTAGGTAATACAAAGATTCAGGCAATGACCATATGACCTGTGAGCGCCATCCCTCAGGATTTCAATTTCATTCATGAAGATCAGAGGGAGGAGGATTGAGAAAGGGCAGAAAGAATGTATGTGAAAGTAGCAATGCTGGCCCTGGGGCAAAGAAAGTGTGTTTCTTGGCCAGAATTCTGTATAATGTGGCACTGTTTGTTGGACAGAGTGTGTGTAAAACAATAGCATTGTACATTATCCTTTGAGCTAAGCAGCATGTAGTTGTGAATGGATGTTTAAGTAAACAAAATGATGCAGCTTGAGACCAAAAGATGTTTTACATTTTAAAAAGCACTGAAGCCAGAAGAGTCATTCTGAGCTGAAGGAATGGAAGAGAAAATGCGATCTTCAGTTCCCATGTGTGAGATATGTTACGCAACTGTTGTGCCTCTGTCTGCTTCCCAAATTTGTGGTGTCTCATCGCTTATTAGCAGGCCCGGAAACTACTTTAGTGTAGTACGTTTATTTAAAAATGTGTGCCATAGGTACCATGTGTAGTGCCCTCTGCTTACATGTCATTGTGCTCCTTCCTACATGCAACTTCACAACCCTTCAGTTCACTGATTTTCACCAAATTGTGCTAGTTGGAAACTGTATGATACTTTTTTGATGGTTCTATTGGTCTCCCTCCAATGTCTGAAATCTGTGTTATTTTATGGGTGCGGCTCTTTACTTTTTAATGTAATTTCCCCTCAGTCTATGCCACCACAGAATGATTTAAAAAGAGGTATTCTTTGCCAATAATGGGGTTTGGCAGCTGATCCTCATAGATCACGCTTCGCTTGTTTACGCTATGGTCCTTTAAAAACATTCTATCCCCTCTGTAATCCATTACCACTGTGGTTTCTGAAGCAGTGAAATCAGCACAATCAGCACAACTGACCCAGATCAACCCATGTTCATCAGTGCAAAACAGAAAAATTAGAATAGATGGATTGGGTGCCAAGCACCGAAGCTTGCTCAGAAGACCTAATTTCAAGTCAGTGCATCTCTGTTACTAGCCACATTGAGAGGAGACTACAGTTGTGATATGGGTGAGAGTAGCTCCTCAAGACCCATACCCAGCCGATCGTCAAATTATATTTCCTTGAAATGGTATGGTCATACCTGACAAGCTGAACAGGTCTCCGAACATGGAATGCAGTGACAGCCGCCGCCTATCTTAAGTAGTAGGGTGGCGGGGGAGGGCAAGGGTTTGGGGCGGAAGAAGGTTGAAATAATATAAAAGAAAAAAAAGAAAACTTACCTGCTGCTCCGCTCCCGCTGGCGACTGCTTGGCTGCACCTCTCGTTACCGTCGGGCCGCAAGGGGATGGGCCCTCAGAGTACAGGCTCCACACCCAATCCAGATGCTGCTCTCCCATGAGAACAGCGCCAGGATTGGTTGAGCAGCCTCATTTGCTGCTCAGACAGTACAATGGAGCCTGTGCCTTTCCTCCAACCCTGCTGTGTAACACAGCCGGGTTGGAGAAACATAAGTGGGCATGTGTGTTTTGCCGGCCTAGGACTGCGCACACATGCACACTTATGAGTGCACTCTATTCCTCCTCCCTCACATGTCCGGCCCCGCCCTATAGTTGTAGTGGGGCACAGACAGCATAAATAAAATGGCAATAACTGAGGTATTGTCATTTTATTTATCATCTGCTACAGTAGGCTGTGGGGCGATGTTCCTCCGCCATTATGGAGAAGCCGCCCTTGATGGAATGACAGTTCTAAAACTCCAAACACTGACGCTTCAGGGGAAGACTATATATCACCTAAACTGTTGAGTAGCACAACCACTCTACACAGTAGTCGCAACAACCCGAAATTATTTTTACTTTTTTTCTGAACGTGCAGTTTACATATATTAGAATGAAGTCTGAATGGATCACAGAGAAATTATTAGTTATCCAGTATTTGGGTGTCTTTCATAGATTCACATGCCTGAATCATTCCCCGTCGCCGAGACGGGAGCCTCCGGTACATAAAAAAGTAATGTCCTAAGGACATACATAGAGAATATAGGCCGAAGGGCCTCCCCTTTTGGGGCCTTTCCACGTCCTTATGTAAAAAGGACCGAACTCTCATCGTTAGCCAATCAGCTCCGACCTCCTTCTAGAACCTTCCCGGGAGGAGCCTCCGTCCCTCAGATTTTTCTACCGCACGTTGTGCTAGGGAGTCTCCAACCTGAGCTCTTCAGGTTTTCAAAAATTCGAAGTCTCAAACTTCGCCGAAGTTCACTTTGTACGAAAAGGATTTTATCCTATCATCGACTACATGTCGGAATCTAATAAGAAAACTTCGTCCATGGCGGACTCACAGAAGAAAGCCCTCCTAAGGGCCTGCTCCTCCTGCGGCAAGCAGCGGATTCAAGCGGAGGACAAGCACGACCTGTGCTTATATTGCCTGTACCCTGACCACGTCACTGACAAGTGTAGGGTGTGTAGAGCCTTCCCAAAGAAGACGGTTAAGGAAAGGGAAACTCGCCTTCGCGAATGGCTCGACAGGCTTAAGGTCCGAGACACTCTGGAATCTTCCGAGGGTAGTGTCTCCGCGACCTCCAAAGTCTCCAAGAAGAGACCCAGGGTGCAGTCCCCTGGAGAGACAGACACTCCTCCTAAGAAGGCGCACAGGAAGCCTTCGGAGGCACGCTCCACCACCTCCTCCGTGTCTGTTAAGGATGGCCAGAGGTTCAAGAAGCCCGCTCCATCTACTAAGCGGACCACCTCAGTCACGACCACTGTGTCGACCACTATGGCCTCATCGCCCTCCGCGGCGGCCACGACGACCACCACTGCGTCCTCAGGCGCACCGGTCTCCTCGACCATTCCTCTGAAACCTTCATCCAATACGAAGGCCGCCTCTTCGTCACCTAAGAGGTCTAAATCTACAGGTACGCCTTCGCCGAAAACACCTCATACCGAAGGCTCGTCACCCAAGACGTCGAAGTCAAGTTCGTCTCCTAAAAAGTCGAAGTCAAGTTCAAAAAGCACACCTTCGACAAAGATATCTCAAGTCCAAGACCCTACCATCGGTAAGGCGGCGAAACCCTTATCCCCGCAAAATTTGATGCCATTGACCCTGACGGAGGTGCCCAAATCACCAACACGCATGGCGGGAGCGCCATCTTCACGCACGTCGTCGGAAGAGACCCCGGCGCCATCTTGGAAAGAATCGAGATTGGTCGAAGTCTCTATTCACTCGATTCCAACGCCCTCGGTTCGCCCAACGGTGGAGTTGGCACCCGAACAAGAACAGGACACACTACAGAGTGAGGAGTCGGACGAAGAACATGAGGTTCACGAAGAACACCAGGACGTCCACGAGAGCCGGGACGGAGTGATGTATCAAAGCAGCTCCCTGACCGTCGACACGGTGAACACCCCGATGATCTGTTTGCCACTGTCTCTGGTCAACGATTTGAAATCCCTGGTGCAGGACTATAAACAACGGTTCCCGGACGCCGACAGCGGTGCCCAGGTACCGGTCACCCAGGCGCACCCATCGGCCTCGCACCCTTCCGCTCCCCCGGCCCGTCCTCGGAGCCAACTCCGACCGCAAACCCAGGCGGAGGACTCATCGGAAAGCGAGGAGGATGACACGGACTTAGAGGAAGGCGAGGTGCAAGACGTCGCCTCGGACCACAGAGACGACGATGCCGATGCTGCGTCATCACACCATTCGTCTACCCCGGCATCCCCGCGACCGCGCCACTCTGAAGCGGCGGACGTGGGAGGTTTCCACAAACTGGTGGACAGAGCTGCAAGGAGGTTTCACATGGCAGTGGAATCCGCGGAAACGGAATGCTTCCTCCATGATTTCAAGGAGCACACACAGAAATCGACCAAGTTTATTCCTCTTATAGACTTTCTATGGGAACAAGGCAAGAAGCTGATGCTCACGCCTGCTTCGGTGCCGGCGGTGGTTCCGCGCCTAGACAAAAAATATAAGGCCCCGAACTCCGCACCTGCCTGCCTGACCGGCCACCCCAAACCGGACTCGGTTGTCACTCAGGCGGCCCAAAAACAATCCCGAAACCCCTCCTCGCCGCTGTCCGCGCCCCCGGACAAGGAAGGAAGGAAGCTGGACACCATAGGCAAGAGGTTCTCCACCACATCCGCCATGTCCATCAAGGTGGCAAACTCCATCGCCCTCCTGGGCCGCTACAACCGCCAGCTATGGGAAGACATAGCTCCCTACCTGCAAGGCCTGCCGGACACGGTCCAGGACGAGGTGAAAGCTCTTCTGGCGGAAGGACAAAACTCCGCGGCAGAAATTATCGACTGCGCCATCGACGCAGCCATGACGGGATTCCGCCAGTTGGCCGGGGCTGCCGTGCTCCGCCGCCAAGGCTGGCTCAAGGCGACGTCTTTTCGGCAGGAGGTCCAATCTAAGGTACTGGATATGCCGTTCGATGGTCAATTCCTCTTTGGGGAGAAGATAGACGAGGCACTCCAGGCCATCAAAAAAGACACCGACACGGCGAGGGCTCTGGGCTCCCTCCAGTCCCGGAACCAATCCTTTCGGGGTGGCCGCTCCAGAGGTCAGTACTCCTACAGAGGTTCCTACCAGAATCGGTCGTCCTATTCCTACGGCAACAGGAACCAGCCCCAGCAGAAACAACAGTCCCGACAGTCATCCTATGGGAGATCGTCCTTCAGGGGCAAATCCGCCAAGAAGGGCACTGGCGGCCGCCAGTGACCATTTACTCCAGCCAGTCCCACCACCGTCTCAATCCTTTCGAATTGGGGGAAAACTGACCCACTTCCTCCACAATTGGCGAAAAATCACTACGGATCGGTGGGTACTACAAATAATTCAATTTGGACATTCCCTCGAACTGGTCAACACCCCTCCCAACACCCCTCCGCTGAAACGTGCTCACAGACACCTGCACCTCCTTCTCCAGGAAGTCTCCGCCATGCTGGTCAAAGGAGCCATCGAAAGAGTCCCGGAGTCCCAGAAGGGGAAGGGTTTTTATTCCCACTTCTTCCTGGTCCAACAGAAAGGGGACAAGTGGAGGCCGATCTTAGACCTCCGGGCGCTCAACGCCTTCCTGCGGAGTCAATCCTTCCGGATGGTCACAATCCAGGAGATCCTAGGAGCACTGGAGAGGGGAGACTCGATGGTCTCCCTGGACTTACAGGACGCCTACTACCATATCCCCATCCTCGTCAGGCACAGGAAATACCTAAGGTTCGAAATAGCGGGCAGACATTACCAGTTCAAGGTCTTGCCGTTTGGCCTCAAATCGGCCCCACGTATCTTCACAAAGTGCTTGGCGCCAGTGGCAGCCTTCCTGCGACAAAGGGGTCACCAGGTGTTCCCCTACCTGGACGACTGGCTGGTGAAGGCTCCTTCCCCGGAGGACGCGCTGGCTTCCTTCAACGCCTGCAGCGCTCTTTTCCAACAGCTGGGTCTGACGATCAACCTCAAAAAATCATGCACTACTCCGTCAACGAGGATCACCTTCCTAGGGGCGACCCTGGACACGAAGCGTGCGAAGGCTTTCCCCTCAGAGGACAGGATCAGCAAAATACTGTCTCTGGCTGCGGCGGTGGCCAAGAAGCCTCGCATCAAGGTCCGGACGTTCACCTCCTTGCTAGGGATGATGTCTTCATGCATTCTCCTCGTACCGCACTGCAGGCTCCGCATGCGCCCCCTACAGGAAGCGTTGGCGAGACAATGGAAACAGTGTTCAGGCTCATTCGACGACATTCTCACAATCACACCGGCCATCATAAAGGCCCTGCTGTGGTGGAGGAACAGGACTCACCTGACGGCCGGCTTGCAGTTCCTCCTGCCGCCGGCACCACTGGTCATCACGACCGATGCCTCACTGGAAGGCTGGGGCGCAGTACTGTTAGACCTTCGAGTCAGCGGCAAATGGGACGCCCAGGAGAAACAACTACACATCAACCTCCTGGAACTGAGAGCAGTGTACCTGGCTCTACAGGCCTTCCTGCCACGTATCGGCACTTCCCCTGTGCTCGTCAAAACAGACAACACCACGACGATGCACTACCTGAACAAACAAGGGGGAACGCGATCTCTCTCTCTCTCACGAGAATCGCAAAAAATCTGGAACTGGTTGGTGGCGCACGGCCTCTCCCTCAAGGCGGAGTACGTTCCAGGGAAGGACAACACTATCGCGGACGCCCTCAGCAGGCAGACCTCTCTCTCCCACGAATGGGAACTCAACGACGACACGGTGACCCACATCTTCTCACAATGGGGCACCCCGAGGATCGATCTCTTCGCGACGGCAGGGAACGCCAAATGCCGAAGCTACGCAAGCTGGCATCCCCAACGGGGGTCGCTGGGAAATGCTTTTTCCATCGGCTGGTCCAGCGTGTTTGCGTACGCTTTTCCTCCGTTCCCGATGATACCGAGGCTCCTCCGGAAGATGAGGACGGAACCGTGCACGCTGATCCTGATTGCTCCGTACTGGCCGAGACAACATTGGTTCTCGGATCTACTTCGCCTGTCCATCAGGCCCCCGATTCACCTGCGACAACACCCGAACCTCTTGACAATGTCCGGAGGCCAAGTACACCACCCGAACCTCCGTTCGCTCAACTTATCGGCCTGGCTCCTGAGCACCGTGAGTTCGGAGACCTAGATATACCGCAGGAATGCAGGGCAGTACTAGCCAAAGCGAGAGCGGGCAGCACGACCAAGACCTACTCGCTGAAGTGGAAGAGGTTCTGCTTATGGTGTTCGGAACAAGACTTACACCCCCTCCGAGTCACCCCAGTACAGCTGCTACCGTACCTCCTACACCTGGCTCAATCGGGGCTGGCTCACGCCTCCATTAAGGTTCATCTGGCTGCGATTTCTAGATTCACCAGGACCCCATCGGGACCCTCCCTCTGGTCCAGTCGACTGGTAAAGCAATTTCTGAAAGGGCTTTACAGATCCTTTCCGAGGCCTCGGAAAGTCCCTCCAACCTGGCAGTTGAACTTGGTGCTCAACCAATTAATGAAACACCCATTCGAGCCCATACACCGGGCCTCGCTCAAGCATCTTTCCTGGAAAACGGCTCTCCGGCTAGCCCTGACGTCAGCCAGACGGGTCAGCGAACTTCAGGCGCTGTCCATTCAGGAACCGTATCTCCAATTCAGGCACGACCGAGTGGTACTCAGGCCCAACCCTAAATTTATTCCTAAAGTGCCGTCAGACTTTCATCTGAACGAACCAATTGTCCTCAAGTCGTTCTTTGCGGACCCTTCCACAGCAGCGGAAAGGGCGCTGCATTCCTTGGACCTGAAAAGGTGTCTCAAATTCTACTTGGACAGGACCAAAGACGTCAGGAAGTCTTCTCAACTCTTTGTAGCCTACAGCAACCCGCGCATGGGGTTGCCCTTGACAAAACAGAGCATCTCGCGCTGGATTTCTTCAGCAATTGCTTTCTGCCATGATCAGGCCGGACGGCCTTTGACAGACCGAGTGGCTGCCCACTCGACCAGAGCGATGTCAACGTCAGCGGCGCTGTTCGCTGGAGTGACGATCCTGGACATCTGCCGAGCGGCGACATGGAAGTCCCCGCATACCTTTTCCAAGCACTACTGCCTGGACATCGAACTGCAGAAGGACGCTGCAGTGGGACAAGCGGTGCTGCGCCATCTATTCCAATAAGGTGAGCCTTACCTCGTCCCGCCATCCAGGTATGCACATTCTTCATGGTTTTCTCTGCTATATGCATGACTGTATATTACCATGTTTCTCTCATGTTGTCTGTACTTTATGCAGGCCTGCTAGATGTGAGAATGTGCTTTACCACTATGCATGTATAACTGCTGGCTACTCTGATTCAGGCATGTGAATCTATGAAAGACACCCAAATACTGGATAAGAAATGCGTTACTTACCTGTAACAGCAGTTATCCAGTATTGGTGTCTTTCATAGATTCACATGCAACCCTCCCGCCTCCCCGGTAAGGACTCACGTACCTCTAGGTCTACATTGCGACACCCTAGCTGGGTGCGTACGAAAATCTGAGGGACGGAGGCTCCTCCCGGGAAGGTTCTAGAAGGAGGTCGGAGCTGATTGGCTAACGATGAGAGTTCGGTCCTTTTTACATAAGGACGTGGAAAGGCCCCAAAAGGGGAGGCCCTTCGGCCTATATTCTCTATGTATGTCCTTAGGACATTACTTTTTTATGTACCGGAGGCTCCCGTCTCGGCGACGGGGAATGATTCAGGCATGTGAATCTATGAAAGACACCAATACTGGATAACTGCTGTTACAGGTAAGTAACGCATTTCTTCTCCACTTCCTTCTAGAAAATGTATGTTTACCTTTCACACATTTTTAAAAGTTGGGGAACTGCTGTACACTATTAAATAAGGTTTTTGTGTTGTTATGTCTACAATAGGTTTGTGGTCAGGAAAGTTAGAAACCTAAAATGTGAGTAATCATAATGAATGAATCTGGACAATGCAGATTTTGGTTCTTTTTTACAAACAATGTATTCTCTGTAAACTTGTAAAATGGACAATAAAGTCTAATAGCATGAATAATAAAATATCAGACTGAGACTTCACACTTTCTCAAGAAAATAAGCTATCAGGACCAAGTTTGTGCCAAGTACATTGCTATGGACGTACATGTGATGAGAAATCTTATCTTTTAAGTGGGGGAACTCGTAATCTTCTTCAAATAAACTACCTTCGGAGAGAGCTGAAAAAAGCAAAAGAGAGAGATCAAGAGAGAAAGATTGTGTGCAGTGTGTTAGTTTTAGTTATGTGTCTCTCTTAAATCGTCCCCAGAATAGCAAAATCTCCCTGTCATTTTCGGGTACTTTAATACACACAATTTTTATGAACAGCTATCCCTTAAGCAAGACACCTCTTATCCGGTTGGGGAGGTCGAACATTTCACACATGGATGTAGAACATATAAGCTGCAAATCTGTTTTTGTAGGTATGCAACATGTTTCTTTTACACATTAATCAGTTTTAGGGTCACATGTTATGCATAGAATACCATGTAGAGTTTCATTGCTGTGGGTCACATGTAAGTGGTTCAAGAAGCCTTGAGTAGGGAAACAACCTTTACAAAGCGATCATTACACCATGATACCTTTACAACGCGGTTGTTACAATGACTGCGTTGTTAGTACGCAATGCATTTACATCGCAAGTCTTTACAACGAATTCCACTAGGAGGCGCTGAGGTGTTGGAAATTAATTCCAACACCTTCCCTACTGTTGCGCAAACTGGAGGAGGAATAGTAATTAATACTATTCCTAAGTCCAGTGCACCCCCTAGTGGAAGTCGTTGTAAAGACTAGCGATGTGAATGCATTGCATACTAACAACGTGATCGTTGTAATGACTGCATTGTAATAGCACGCAAAGTAACGCATCGCATAGTAAAGTGCTATATTCCACGAGTAAGCTTTCAAGTACCATCTGACTGTACAATCGCTTTTGAGTGTGAGTGAAAAGGATAATAATCTGAGTCTATCTTTTATTAATTCCATTTATGTTGTCTTAGAATGGCTACATTGTAATGTTGCTGACTAAGGTGTCTGTAACATCCCTGCTAGAGTGCATCTTTGGTATACATTGTAATAGTATTCCTGATAAATGAAAATACACCTTTCTGCAGTGCTCAAGAAACTTTACCAGTTCTAACTTGGTGATACCTTTATCCTTGCCTCCTAGTCCCGAAATAGCATGCACTAGATTTCATTTATGAGCTCTACTTTCCTTAGTACCCTTTAAGGTTTAATGTGTCTTGGGGGCGCTAGAGGGCGCGCTTACGGAATGGCTGCCTAGACACGCAGCTCCCGCTCCTTGGTACATGATCCTCCACAGATCCTGCGCCACGGGGTGCTGATTCACCCCAAAAGTTCAGATCCTGTATCCTGACATCGTTCCCCACACTCGATCCAAATTTGGAGGCTCTACGTGCACCAGAACCGGAGATACGAGCAGCTGCAGTTTGGCCGACTCTACCACTGGAGCTAAGGCAGGCGCCGGCCCGGCTGCTATACCCACGCGACGCTGGGGATCGCCACAAGGCTACAGGCCGCACCTCATCTCCACAGCCTGCGACCCTGCTGAGAAGGCGTGCGGCGATCGCCGCGCAGGTAGGAGACAACTGGAAGCCCTGCCTCGAGCTGAATCCCCCCCCCTCCTCCGATCGCCGCTAGATCCCCATTGCTGGCGCTAGGGGGGGGCTGCTCCTCGTATACCGGACGGAGCTGCGGCCTACCCGGACTGCTTCCCGCCTCGCTGACATACCTGGCTTGTGCGGTGCGCCTTGACGGACCTGCTGGGTCTGAGGCCTGACCCCACCGCGCTGGAACTTACCGCTGAACCGTGCTCCTTGCCAGCGGACCCCTACGCCGCATCCACACCTGATGCTACTGTCTGGTCGAGAACTTGCTATATCTCCGCCTTGCGTGGAGGCCCTGGACTGCCCCCCTGTGTGGCGCTCCCCGTGAGGTACGCTATCTCGCTGCTGGCCGACGCTGCCTATCCTGCTGACCGGGATCCTGCCGACCTGGAACTGCCGTGAACCCTGAGACCTGGGCTTTGTCTCAATCAGCCCTACGTCACTAGTGACCTCTACGAGGTTTACGCATCTCTGCTCAGATATCCACAGGTGCTTCTCTGGAGCCTGGGGGGGTGCAAACCGACGGGGCTCGACGGCGTCTCTCCTGCTATACTCTACTAGATCACGCTGCGGTCAAGTCCTCCTACCCACTCCCAACTGACCGCTCTTTATAAGGCCTATACTCCCATCGAGCTGCCCTGCTACTACCCATCCGGGTTTGTGGACTGTCGTTGGGAATTGCCATGGGGCGAACTGAGAACCGCCAGCCTAAACTGAGCTTCGACAACATTCGCAAGAGCGCTAAATCGACGCAGATGAACCCAGGGCCTAGCGCATCTTCTCCGCAATCCACCCCCCCCCCCCCCCCCCCCCCCCCCACCCCCGGCCCCTGAGGCGGATCTCGCAAGTCTGATCCAAGAGATGCGACAGGGCTTTGCCACTGTCGTGGAAAAAGTGGATGGGGTCACGGCTCGATTGGATGCCCTTGTGCACAAGGTTGACCGCCATGAGGAACGCATTACGGCTGCGGAGCAACGGATCTCCGACAATACAGACACCACCACGACCCATACGTCACAATTGGCCAGGATGGACAATCTGCTACGCATCATAGCGGCGAAGAACGAAGATTTGGAGGCACGAAGCCGCCGCAATAACATACGCATAACGAACGTGCCGGAATCCACGGCCACGGGCAGAATGGAACTGTACGTGGAAAAGTTGCTTAAGGGTTCCATTGGAGAGGATGCTTTTTCTCCTCAGTTTATAGTGGAGAGGGCCCACCGATCACTGGCACCAATGCCCCAGCCTGGCTTACCTCCTAGGCCTATAATAGCATGGCTTTTGAACTATCGTGATTGCGACACAGCCCTCAGGGCGGCCCGGACTCAGAGATCACTGCAGTATAATGGGGTTACGTTTTCAATATATCCTGATTTCACGCCGATGGTCCAGGACGAAAGGCGCAAGTTTCTGCCAGTCAAGAAAAAGCTGCGGGAGGCCCAAATTGATTACGCCCTCCTATATCCGGCGAAACTGCGAGTTACCCATCAGGGTAAGCAACGTTTCTTTACTAACCCGCAGAAAGCAAAAGATTTTTTGAAATCGGTTTGAACAGCGCGCAGAGGCGGAAATGTGCCTGCAGAGGACCTGGAGAATGCTGATCTACCGCCTGAACAACAAGGTGATTAACTGTACTTGCATGATATGTGCACAAATCCGGTCACGCCTGCTGGCTCTCCAACAGCGTCTGGAACTTTGGTAGCTGGAGTGATGTGAGAACGATGGACCTGCATGGACACTGCACCCCAGTGGTAATGTACGCCAGGGACCACTCCCTTGGCCTTAGTCTCCACCGAGGGTGGTACAGTACTGGAGCTAAGGACCAGGTAGTGGCAGTGCGCACTCTATGCTCTACCCCTATTGGGTGCTCCCCATTACTTGGTTGTGTTTTTCGATGTTGCTGTTGCGGTTGAAGGGGGGGTTGGGGAGGGACTGCGAGGGTGGGATCCATGGCTACTGGCATGTTTGGGATGCTGGGGTGGGTGGGGGGAGGTTGGATTTTACAAGGCTTCTGTTGCTCAGACTGTATCTTTATCTGCTGATCTGGTGTTTCTTTGGGCGTGGGCGGGGTGGCTGTGGCTCTGTCACTAGGCCCTCTCGGACGCTTTCACATATAGGTTTGCTGTATCCATGGCAGTATTGAATGCAAATGCGAGATTGACATGCTTATCGTGGAATGTCAGGGGTCTGAACAATGCTAAGAAATGCAGAAATATAACTGCCTATCTGGACAGACATCATGTGCAAGTTGTCATGTTGCAGGAGACGCATCTGCCTGCTCAGGGAGATGGCACTTTTGCGACGAAATGGGCTAGTGCCCGTGTTTTTTCCTCATACTCGACCTATGCAAGGGGGGTTGCGGTGCTCATTGCCCGCGGAGTGCCTTTTCATTGTCTCGGGGAGGCGGTGGACAAAGAGGGGCGGTATGCTTTACTGTGGGGCAGGGTTGGCCGCGATGTCTATGTATTTGTATCTATGTATGCACCGAATGTTGATACCCCTGCCTTTTTTTCCACATTGTGGGGGAAGATTGTAGCTGTTGGGGCAAGACATGTTGTATGGGGCGGAGATTTCCACCTCGCGCTAGTGCCCCCCATGGATAGGGCGGATGGTGTCAGCTCCTACAAGCCCAGGGCCAGTGAGACGTTGGAGGGAATCATGGAGGAGGGTGGACTCTTGGATGCCTGGAGACACCTACATTCCCTGGGGCGGGAAGGGACACACTTTACCTCTCACACCGGAACATGGGCGCGTCTTGACTATTTTCTAGTTAGCAGAGAGGTTGCTGCAGAGTTGTTAAGAGTAGATCACCTGCCTAGAACCTTTTCTGATAACAGCCCTGTGTCTATGCAATTCGGCATTCCTGGGTGGGACAATCCACGACCTCAGTGGAGACTGCGTCCTGATGTGCTTTTGGACAATGTCTTCTGCACTGAGCTGGGAGAGGAGATAGCAGATTTCTTCCCTAGAAATAAGGGCTCGGTAGAGTCAGTGGAGCACATCTGGGAGGCTTTTAAGGTCACCATAAGGGGCTTCTGCATCTCTAAAAGTCACGGGGTGCTGCGTGATATCCTGCAGTCCATTGCTGCACTGGAACGCGACCTGCGGGCTCTGGAACACCGCATGATCACAAATTCTGACCCACACTTACACGCCACCTTTAGGGAGACACTGTCAAAGTTTGAAGAGGAGGCGGCCAGGGAGGCGAAATATCGGGGTAAACACTGGGTGGCCCGGAAATATTGTGAAGGAGATAGGCCCGGAAAAGTGCTTGCTGCAATCACACGACCATCACGGGTGCACAACACTATACTGGAGCTTATTGATGACACCGGCACTGCTGTCAGGGACCCGGCAGAGATACTATCCACCTTCACAGCACACTACTCTTCACTTTATACTTCTACAGCAGAGGAAAACACTTCATACGCTGAATACCTTAACGATGTGGCGTTGTGCTGGCTCAGCGATGGGGACAGGGAGTTTCTTGCGGCTCCTTTCGAGCTGGACGAGGTTCGTGAAGCCATCATGTCCCTTCAAAATGGCAAGGCGCCGGGGCTCGATGGCTTACCGGCCGAATTTTATAAAACCTACATCGACATAATGGCACCGGTGCTCCGCGAGGTCTTCACGGAATCACTAGCCGATGGGATACTTCCCTGTTCTATGCGTGAGGTGGCAATCACCTCCCTTCTGAAACCGGATAAAAACCCCGCCACCTGCGATTCGTACCGTCCACTATCCCTCCTAAACTGCGATGTCAAGATACTAGCCAAGGTCTTAGCCACCCGACTGTCGCTGCTCATGACCAGGCTTGTCCTACCTGATCAGTCTGGCTTCGTGGCGGGAAGGTCTACGTCCCATAATCTTCGCACCCTTTTTGCCTTGCTTCGCACGGTTCACCCCGACATCCCTATCGCAGCCGTGTTCCTGGATGCCACTAAGGCATTCGACTCGATCGAATGGCCTTACCTCTTTTCGGTCCTAGCCAGCATGGGTCTCCCCAAATTATTTCTCTCTTGGGTTCGACTTTTGTATACGGACCCCACGGCGAGGGTACTAATCAATGGCCGCCTGTCGCAACCTATTGCACTGACTAGAGGCACCCGTCAGGGATGCCCGCTCTCTCCCCTACTATTTGCCATCGCGGTCGAACCACTCGCCTGTCGTTTACGGCAGCTACACCGAGAGGGGGCAGTGCAATGCCTGCAGCGGCAAATAGATGTGTCCCTCTATGCTGATGATATCACGCTATACGTTAAACATCCCGAGACACATCTCAATCCCCTGCTTCGAGAATTCATATTGTTCGGAGGGGTGTCGGGTGTCCACATCAATTGGGCAAAGTCACAGTTTTTTCCCCTCACGGATGCAGTGCATGTCTTCCCTCTCGATTACCCACTAGAGTGGTGTAGCGATGATCTTAGATATTTGGGGATTCGCATAACTCGCGATAGAGACGAGACGCTGCGGGCCAATTATGGAGTGGCCATGACCAAATTAACTGCTTCAGTGGACAGGTGGATTACATTACCACTCTCCATGGCGGGAAGAGCCTCACTCATTAAAATGGTGATATTACCTCGCTTCCTATATCTTTTCCTTAATATCCCCTACTACCCTGGCGCCTTTTTCTTCAGGACGCTCCGTACGGAGCTGCGCAGGCTTTTCTGGGGTGGCAAATCCCCCCGCTTAAAATGGTCGACGCTGACCCTCCCCTACGATAGTGGAGGCTTTGACATCCCTAATTTTGAAACTTACTACCAATGTGCACAGGCACACTTTGCCTACCATTGGATGGCTCCAACTCCTTTCATGCCGCACATAGCGGTGGAAGACTGGATCGTGCACCCTATACCACTCAACGGCCTGCTGCACTGTCCTGAGACATCCGTCACCACTGCGAATACCTCAGTTTCCTGCACGTTAGATGCATGGCACCGCATCGCTAGACACCTGTCATGCCCGATGCCCTACTCTCCCAAATTACCACTTTCTTATCACCCGCAACTATCTCTCTTGTCGGAACGAGGTTTCCGTCAACTATGTGATAAGTTACTCATCGCCTGTTGGGGCGACCTGTTCCATGAGAGTAGTTTCAAGACTAAGGAACTGTTCTTTAAAACACAGGAACACACCTCCCTTGAACTCTTTTACTACATTCGGCTGCGTGCGGGGATGCGGGACATCTTACCTGATTATCCCAATGAACCTGAGACCCTAGCGCCACTGCATTTCCTGATGGGATCGCAAGACGGGACCCACTTGGTCTCTGGTCTTTACCGCCAAATCCGCAACGCTGCTCCGGAACCGGTCTCCAATGCTCGGCTGCGATGGTCTGCTGAACTTGCCATCGACATTACCGATGAGCAGTGGAAAAACTGTTGCACGCTCACCTCTCGCGTCTCTGCTAGCAGCAGATTGAAAATTATACACTACAAATTCCTTCAGCGGATATACTATACTCCGACTCGGAAATATAGGTTCGGGTTGGCTGACAGCGACCGATGTGAACGCTGCCGTGCTGACCATGCTGATTTCCTACACCTGGCATGTGACTGTCCCCAGGTTGCTCATTACTGGCAGCTGGTTGTGGAGGCTATCGCGGAGATGGTGGGTGAGGCAGTGCCTGCAGACCCCTTGATCGCCATCCTTGGATACACGGTGCAACTGCCTAGAGGATGCAGGAAATTTGTTGGCACCGCCTTGCTCTTAGCCAAGCGACGTGTTGCTTGTCGCTGGGGCAGAGGAAGGGCGCCCAAGTTTAAGGACTGGCTTACAGATTTGACATATTGCCAAGACCAGCACACCACTTTTGCTGAATTGATACCCCTCTCTTGGAGGCCCAGGGATATTTGGGAACCTCTGATGCACTACCTGCTCACGCGCCCGGATGACGATGCACGATCGGGCGATCTGCCTCCCCCTCCTCAACGCGCTGGCATCCCTCCCAGATCGCAACCCATTGATACCTCCTGCGACCTCTGACTTTCCTCGTCCCCATACGCTCTCATGCCCCTTCAACGTCCTGAGTGAACTAGGCCGCCCTATCTTGGCCTGACCCACACCCCCCTTCTCTTTGGGCATGCATATTCCATTTTTCTGCATCCACAGCACGCTTCACACTCCTGCTGGGTAACACCCCGTTATATTTTATGCTTCTATAGGATACACCTTTGCAGACTTCTACCACACTGGGATAGCATTCCTGGACATCAGCTCCCCCATGGGCTGCGGCCTGCCTGACCCACCTTGCTGCACCACTCTTCATTGGCACTTTCGCACAGTCTTATACGGCCTCATAGTTATTACCTGAGTTGGGAAGTTTTGGTTCCTGTTTGACAAAAAAAATAAAGGAGAGGGATTTCATCTCTCGACTAAAAAACCCTGTTCAACTGCTGCTCATCCTTGCTTGTCCTACACCCCGGGCTGCAGAACCAGCGTCATGTATGTTTTCCTATACGCCGCCGGGCCCCCGGGATGCCGGCTTCTGGGCTGTGTACTGTTCATAATTTTTGCTGCCAGCCTCTGGGTTGTAGGCGGACCAAGCTGTGTACCATACTCTGTTTACTCCAATAAAGCAGTTTGAACCCCCCCAAAAAAAAAAAAAAAAAAAAAGGTTTAATGTGTCTTTTCTGTCTGCGGGTGACTTTGATTGGTTGAAAAATCGTTTCTGTCTGAAGTACAATAAGCACCAAAAGCCCTTAATAGGACTTGTAGATGTGATAACAGTTCTGACATATATTTCTTTCAGACACACTCAAAAAAAATTCATTTACAGAGGGTTCTTGTAGCTTATTTAATCACTACACAATTTCATTGCTAGTGGAAATGCGATATTCAGCAAAATGTGCTAAATTTCACCACGGTAATCATTTTATGAATACAAATTACTAATCACAACCATTCATAATCTTAAAGGTTTCTTCATTGTCACCCATGTGAACCTTCTTTCTCAAGTCTGCATTCTTTCTCAAGTGTGGTTATTGAGATGTGCCATAGATGGTCTTCATATCATGCTTATCTTTGTCACAAAACATTCTATAAATTCAATTTTTTTGTAGAACTTGATTGCTGCTGTCATAAATCCAATTAATGTTTGACCTGTTGTTCAGAAAGAACATAACATAGCAGGTGTTGCATTAATGTAAGGTAATCTACTACTGAAATCTAATAGCATGGTTCCATTTACTATAGAGTTCATACACTCCACCTGGGGAGAGGATGTGGCCTATCGGGCTAGGGCGGTCAATCTCAATTCTTGGGAACCGGGTTCGAGTCTCAGCATCGGCTCAACATCCTGTGATTCTGGGCAAATCACTTAACCTCCCCGTGTCTAACAAAAATGAATGTGTCCTTGTGTAACGTAACTGGTGCTCATGTAAAGCGCTCTGATACCTTCGGGTCAGGTTTGTGCTATATAAAACTCTGGAAAGATGGTCATTTGCTAGAGGGCGGTATAATGCTTTGTAGAATGCATGCATACAAGTATTAATTTCTCTCATAGTTATTGAACATTATCTGAATATATTTTCTCTGGATAAGCTTTGCAACTGAACTCATTTTTACCTTATGATCCCTTCTGTATGTATCTTACCATATTTAGACAAAAACACCTGTATCAATAGGGTCTCTAGGCACTATTCCTATGTTAAAAACTGGAGCATGATATTGATTTCATGTTTAATTCAATGCACTGCTCAGCTATAAAGATAGTGAACATAATACATTTTTGTTATATCATTTGCCACGTGTGACATATTATCTTGATTTAACACTTCCCTTCTGATGCGATATTATATTCTGAGCCATGATGTTACGTTCGGTTGTGTGTTTTTTTTCTCTCACTCTCTTTCCTTTTCTTTCTCTCTCTCTCTATTTCTCTCTGTATCTGATACGAGGCCTATAGTATTCATCTGAGATCTGCAGTTAGCATTATGCCATTTATTTCTGCTCTTTGGAATGGCCCTTCTGATTCTGTTGCTTGTTAAACTTAAGATTAGTTTTCTGATGACCTGATGCAATTCAGAATTACTTCATTATTCCTCCACTTCTGTGACACGAATGGGCATACTCATGTGGTATCAAGGGCTAATTCAAAACAATACCTTTGACTAATTTCTGTGGTCCAGTAATTGTTATTATTTCATATAATATATTGGATGGGCATTATGAAAAACAGCTTTCTACTCAGAATTAAGGCCCTAGCCAAGAACAGGACTATGACATTTGCATCTCGCTGCAGCCCTTCGTCAATGGAAATTGTGATAGAAGAATTAGTGTGCAATATTAATGTTCAGCAATTTAGATGTCATATCTTACATTTTTGATTTTGCCAACTTGCTCAGATAAGTTCTTAATTTGATGTTAATTGCTATTGCTGATTTCTTCCTTTGACTATATTAAAGATATGTTATGATGTTCCTTGTGTTTTTCTTCCTCAGAGCCTGCAAAGGAGATCCAGGCGGTGATTGGCCAGAGCTGTGAGTATTTTCTCTTGAGATTGCTGTGTCCTTCACCAGTTAGGCATGATAGGTCTGCAGTCTCATAAACAAAATAGAATTTCAAGCAGCATTTCTGTCTGGACAAATTAACAAGTGTTGTCAGTGTTATTAATTCATGTATGCTTAGCAAATAGAACAACAATCAGCAACTAACAGTTTGTTACAATTCATTAAATGCACGCTCGCTCTTGGCACGGAACATTATGTCAAAGCTAAAAAAAAATCCTTCAGAACCAAAAGAGATTTTGAGTTTAAATATTCTCTTCTATCAATTGCTCAATGTCCACAACTTTACTATGAAGGACATTTTATCTATGGAGAAATAATGAACGAGTAAGAATTTATAAAGCACACTTTCTCCTGAAGCCATCATGGCCCTGGGTGAAAGGTAGATGAGCCAGGGGTGTCGCCCCCACACAAAACCACAGGGTTCATCATTTTTCTAAGGTGGAGATGATCTGTAACAGAGCGTTCAGAGATGTGATGGGAGTGCCAGTGTTTCTGCAGAAGAACTGAGAATAAACCTCAAAAAGGTTTAGCATCTAAAATGCGAAAGGAGTGCTGGAGGGGCTGGTGCAGAGTCAGCTTCGATGCATAGGGACTAACTAGAGCGGTGGATGGAACAGTGTGGCTGACAGTTTTAAAAAAATCGATGTGCTTCATTCATTACAGCTAGGTAGGATACTGACTTGCAAGCCATTACTGCTGACCCAGACCTCTTAGGGCCGCACACAAGTCTCACAGCAAGATTGTGTATGCGCTGGAGTTTGTCAGTCATTAGCGGTGTCTGCATGAGACTAAAGTATTAGTAGAAAAAAATGTATTACATATTTTTCAGAAATATAAAATATAAGAAACTGGAAGTCACTATGCATTGAATTGTTCCAACAGGACGAAACTCCTACAGAACCGTGACTCCTAGGTTCTTAACTACCATTACCTGGTCTGGAGGATGATCAAGTTCCTGTGGCTAGGTTGAGAGGGCCGATAACCTTTCATTGGCCACCACTAGATTTGCAGTCTTGTTTGCGTTATTGTTTAGGAAATTGACTACTTCCTGAATGGAATAGCACATAGACACTCGGAAGTTAGAATTCTGATTCATCCTTAGCAAGATACGTGTGTCATCTGTTTTCAAGTAAAAATAAATGCCAAGTGAGCGGATGAGGCAAGCTTGAAGGCTGGGACTCGGTTACAGCCTTAATGTTAATGCTTGTCTGACCTCTGTTGCCAACATGTCCTAAGATGCACTTGGGCAGTTCTGGATTTGACCACTAGATGTCAGAGTAATGTCAAGCACGTGAAATCGGCAGCTCTAAAGCAACGTAACTACTGCTCCAGTTCAGTAATGTTTTCGTTTCTGTAGAGGACCTGCTTGTACAAGAAAGCCAGATGCTCCCTCAATTTCATATTCATACAGCACCCACTTGGGATGTCATTTTTGTAGCCTCTCAAGCCAACGTGTTCAAATAGTATTGGAGCACAAACTTAACACTGTTGGCCTGTTTCAAGCCAACATTATTGGCTAGACAAGAAATATGAGGAGAAAGGTGCATTTGATTCAAGGCCAGACACTGAGGCCCATCTTGCTGCAACCGGTCGAAAGCTAGTTGCAGTGAGATATAGCAGCATGCTGGGTTTCGATGCAAGACCCGGCCGCAGCCCATGGTCAGTGGTTTTGGTGACACAGTGGTTTGGGCACGGTGCTTGGCTGTGGGTTAGGCCCTGGAGGTTTGCAGAACAAGAGGCATTAGCACCAGGAAGGCCAGGCTTAGGTTAGGCAGCAGAGTTCAGAAAAACTTCCTCGCTCACCAACGTCAAGTTGTCGATCGCGAGCTAGGAAAATCCACCTCCCCGTGAGATTTCTCAACATGGGTGGCTGGATTTCTCAATGCGAGCGGTCTTGGATGGTTGCTACCGTTCGCGTTGAGAAACCTTCTGTTCGTGTTGGGAAAGCTGCCGCTTGAGTACAAAATCTGATAGAGCGGCGGAAAAGTAGTAGCGCCCTCTTGCGCTGCGCATGGTGCAGTACGTGTTAATTTTACATGGCGGGACAAAAACTGGGCACTGAAAATCAACATGAACTGCGTGACCAAATGCACTCCACCGAGATTTTTAGTTACTGTGTGGAATTCCGTGTAGCAGAACTCCGTTATCTCTTCCCAGACCTACTTCTTAACATACATTGACTAAGACAGTACAGCTTTATTTTTTAACAATGAAAAGTTTTGGTGGACTGCTTTTAAAAATTTGTGGTTGATGAGGTGTTGAAAAACTATATATCTCAAGAGAGTATATTAACTTGCTGATAATTTAACCGAGCCACGACAGCTCGAATTCCTGGGTCTGAACCACAAAAAAATGTTGCCCCAGCAGATGCAGCGTGTTAATCCTGGCCCTTTATTTCTTAGCATTCTGGTGATTGAAGTTTTCTTCTATTACATATGCAGGGTTCCAATTATTAAAATGCAAATAATAGAGCACAAAAAAATGGTTCTTGGCGTGTCTAAACATAGCAGCATGCCAAAGCTTGATTGCTTGCAATATTCATTTCACAAATTTGAGCATAAATTGAGTAGGATGCGTTATAAAATTGCAAAGGATAAACAGCCACACTTAGTGGTTTCGTTTTTGGTTTGTACATTTACAAGGCAGCAATATAAACGTTAAAAAGAAAAACAGACCACTTAGTGGTCCAGGCTTTGGCTGTCTGTAGGCAGACACTAATTGACAGTATACTGAGGGATGTGGAGCTTTGATGTTCAGCTTGATTATGTCTCAGTGTTTATGTCACAATATTACTTTCAGTGAATGTTGACAGTTGTTTCCCCAGCCCTCCCTTTCAAAACACTGCTCACGCATGCTGCACTAAATTATGAATAAAACCTGTAATTGCCTTGAATTGCCTTGTATTCCTTACTAAAACGTTCCACAGGCATCCACCTTGACAGACGGAATCTCCCAAGTCAATGTCTTCTCTGTGGTTTTGGTTACAGGCTCCTTTCTCTTTCCTGGGTACCTCCATCATCCTTGCACTGTTGCTATTAATGCTGCACTTGTGTTGTGTGTGTTAATGAAGCTTGGTGACATATTTGCACTATACAAAAGCCTAAAAGGTTACTTTTTTGATTGTAAAAATAAATAATAATAACTTGTGGTGCAAACTCTTACATCTGATGCGTAAGGACTTTATTTACACTCTTGCAGGTACAATTTACAATGCCACTATCAATTTTGTAATGTACATTATTGATTTATTTTCTACTCTAGCACTCAGACCGCAGTGTAATGATTCTAGCTGGTCTTGGCCGGGTTGGGAAAGTTTGATCTTAGGGTCGGCTGGCACATATATGCACCATTGGGGCCGGCAGGCACTAAGTGGTAGGTGGGTGGATGCGTGCTTGCAGGCAAGACAAGTGGCGAATAATAAAAAATAAGGTCATTTACCTGCTGCACGTCCAATGTTCTCCTCGGTTCCTCCTTTGTCGGCTCACCGGGCTCCAGCCACCCGGAAATTCCACTAACCAATCTTGGAGCTATTCTCACCAGCATGAGAGCAGCGCCAGGATTGGAGAGCTGCAAAGTGCGCTTGTCACTTTGGCCAGCTCAAGAGAGCCGGCTAAAGTGACATGAGTACTTCGGAGGGTCCATCTTGCTCCTCCAGTCCTCTATGCTGGCAATCGGCAGCAGAGGAGGACACGCCCCCATTGCTCCTGGCTTGAGGCTGCTGCGTGCTAAATGTGAAATATAAAATGCTAACAAAATCATTTCATTGCCGATTTATTTTTTATGTTTAGTACCACTGCAGCGAGTGGGGTGGGGCGATGCCCCTTGCCCTCATGAAGAAACAGCCGATGGTCTGCAAGAACTGATTCAGGCCAGATTTTCATGATAACCAGTGATTGTGTGAATGATTTCGATTTGAATAAATGGCATACACATATCCAATATGTCGACCCTGAGCCTCTGACATGGTCTGGCCTTCATGGACCATTGTCAGGCACCCCTGTCCCCAGGGGTATGTCTGGGGCAGTGAGAAGGAGCTGGATCCTGGTTTTACCCCTCTTTGAGAGAACCCACATGTTCTGTTCCTCTTGTTTCACGAGGCCTGTCTCCATTAACTGACATCTTTAGTGGAAATTCCAGACATCCTGTGCAGTAGACACCCTCGGACTTTATTAATCACTTCCAAGAAATACACTGAAATATTTTTCATAGCCCAAGGACAGAACCAGTGAAGCATAAATAGGGGAGGCACATTATGTAAAAGCACTTGGTGGTCTTTTGGGTGGGGGCAGGGGTCTCCTCAAATTTCACTTTGACACCTCTTAGTTACTGAAAAGGGCCTAGAGCAAGTGGCAGTTCTCCGAGGGGGTGAGGTGGTGGGGACACGATGGGCAGCTGACAAGCATTATCGGGGGAGGGGGGGGGGTGCAATGACAGCACACTAGGACAGTGAAATAGGTCAGAGTAGAAGAACGTAGAGACTGCTTTAAAAAGGATTTAGGCTTCTCCAACAAGAATTTGCTTTCTAAGTCTGTGTACATAATAGGTTTGTTGCCTCATTGCAGAGATAACACTGAAAAGCTTCTGTCCCTCGTTAATGGAGGAGGAGGAGGAGGGTAAGGGTGTCCTCCTGAACACGCTCTAGGTACGCGACTCATCAGGTGTCCAAAAAAGTCAAACGCAAGCACCTTGCTGCCTTCACGGGACACACTATTCCAGACAAGTGCTACAGACCTGAACACACTACTCTGGGTGAGGACTTAGAAGTGAAGTGTACTCTGTGCAGGTGTAATACCTCTTCTACTGATAATTATATTATCTCTACTTTTTCACCCAAGCTTCCTTTGGCTCTCCATGTGCACTTCTCATATTGTTTTCCCACTTTGAAGGTAACCTGCCTGAGAGCTGATAGATGTTCAAGAGAAGCCTGCCAGTGCCATACATGTTCTGTGTGTGTAAAGGAAGAATGCACTGATGCTGCCTACTTCATACACCCTCTTTGCTGTCATCTGTCCTTTGACCTCAGGTGTCCATGTGCTCACTTGAGTTCTTGGGGGAATTTGGTTACCTTTAGCCTCTTGGACCAAATATCTCTGTCGCCTCTCACTTTCCTCCCAGTGGCAACCCTTGTCGTCCATGTTACACCGTATGATGCTTGCCACCCATGCTTATGCCTTTTTCTGTTGAATGCTTTCTCTTGGCCCCTTGTTCTTCCTCTGTTGCTCCTCCCTTCATTCTCTGTTGCCTTGCATTGCCTTGCCACCTGCTTCCTCATGACATTCATATGTGAACCAAAAGTGCCACCCATGCCAATACTCCACAGTTCCTGCCATGTTTGTGTCCTTTTAACTAGGCTGAACATTGCTTGCGCCACTAGTCTGTGTGCCATGCACAACAGTTCTGCTTTTGATACCCCTCTACCGCCTATGCATTACATACCCCTCTGTACCGCAGGCAAATCCCCTGTGCTACATTTCAGCTCTAACCCCAGCACCTCAGTGCCTCTTTTCCCTTGTTCCCCCAGCTGTTCCTCCTTGACTTTGTGTCCCTGGCACAAATTGATATTTTAGCAATGCTGGAGAAGGAGTCACCTGTTCCCTGCGAAAATCAAGGTTTCCCTTGAAAAAAACAAATTAACTCCCTCCAACCCCCTCACCCCCCCCCCACCCGCCCCAAGACTGCAACATTGATTGTGAAGTTCAAAATCACAAATATATCAGCTAAAAATCCTTGGGTTTCCCCGGCAATTCCAAAACGGGCACTTTTCCACTACTGAGGAGTACATTGGGGGAATAGTCTCGATTTTTACAGTCTCACTAATGATCCTGAATTTGATAAAATAGTATCCATGGATCCTGATGCTCATTACTAAAACATTCCAAATAAGGTAAAAGTGCACTATCTGTTCTGTTTGTCTTTCCATTCTACTGAGGATGAAAAAGAGACACACAAGGCAATTACATTTTCTAAATCTAAAAGCATTTCTTTGCAGCTCTTTGCAGATTTTGCACAACACAAAATTGATTTATGGCAGAGTCTTCCCGAATAATACAGCAAAACATATTAACAGAAATTAATTGATAATGCAGCATCTATCAATCTACCTCATTGCGTCTCGTTGAGGTCCTGAGATGAAGAACTATGAAGTAGGTGAGGCCCGGAAGCAGGAAATTTTGCCCCATCTGTTGAGATTGCTAGATTGCCAACTGCAGTGTGTCTACATTGCAATGCAAAGTGCATGTAAAGAGAAATGTAATGATAATGCAGCTTCCAATACAATAAGCATTCTTCATCTCGCTCAGGTCCTGAAGTGCAAACTGTGAACTGAGTGCGCTCCTGAAGCAGGAAAGAGGAGGGCATCTACTGCCAAAGTTAGATCACTGCCTGTGCAGTGCACTAGCCTTGTGCTGCACACTGCATGCAAAGGAAAAGTAGTGGTAATGCAGCTTCCAACAAGGCACCACAACATTAACTGATGGCCTCAGATGCATTGTGGGGCTTTTTGCTAGTGAGTGCACGTGCAGTCTGAAATGAGTAGTAATAATAGTGGGCAACATACACCTTTGAGAAGAGTGTTGCTTTTTCACTCGTGCTACACTGTACAAAAAATGACCTCCCCTAGGGGTTGGGGGGATGGGGGGGGGGGGCTACTAGCTGTCACCAGTGCTTAATTTGTAAAAAAAGTAAGTGTCTTGGCCCTTCTCCAAAGACCACTGCAGCCTGCATCACCTATACTGTGCCAGCCCTGCCAATGGTAGTACCAACATAACACCTAACCATCACACTCCTACGAGTGAGAAAATTCAGACTATTTCAGGTCAGACAAGGCAATAATAATGGCATGAGACGTTGATATTATTCATTTTCAATGTATATTGACTTAATATACGGAGTTGTGGTGCTCATCTCAAAATTAAATAGACAGCGCCACCATGTGGTGGACTATCACTAGAACCGGTACTGGCAATTAAGTGCCAGTGCCAAGCACTGGGAACCCCTAGAACAAATTAAGCACTGCCTGTCACTCTCTTGTAATACCTTTAAGCTGCTTTGAGCCATGTGAGTGGGATGGAATCTCGAGCTGATGAAGGGTCAATGGGTGAGTCTCTGGTCCAACCACATTTAAGGATGTTCGGAGGGGGTGGTGTTTGAAAAGGACTTGTGACAAGTTTAAGTAAAAGTGGAGAACAGCAAAACAACAGAATTTCTAAAAAGGTACTGTTCGAAAAGAGCTGTATGATTTGGGAGGAGAGCCAATGCCAAGACTAGTTACGTCTTCCATGCGCTACAGGTGAATGAGCAGACCAGACTGGCCTGGTTGCCTGTTGTCAACTTGTTTATAAATTGTCCACCTGTCCCACTCTCACGTCAGACAAATAACTCTTCAAAGATTATAAAGGGTTGTTGTAACTCCTATTAGTTGTCCATGGAGAAAATATGTATTTGGGCCCAGTTTGTGCTTGTTATTGCCCTCAGCAACACTAACTACCATCATGTATAACCTGGTAGTACTTGCCTAAGCAAAGATAGGAGTGAGTATTATTCACATCTACAATCAGAGCTGGGCTGGTAATTTATTTTAATTTTATTTATTTTTTTAAACTTATAATGCGCAACAGCTACCCGCAGTGGGTTTGCCGGCACCAGGGATAGACACAAGAAGAAAAAAGAGCACAGTACAGTAACGCAAACCACCTGTGGCAATTAAGTCAGATCGGCATTGGGGTGCGTTTGCTGGTCGGAAACGCAGCACTTCTGCTGCGCTTTTGTCACAGGAGCTGATATTGCCGCACTGCTGCAAAACAGGCCCCAAGTAACGAAAACGGCCCCCACCTCTGCAAAACCAGCCCCCACCCCTGCCGGCTCACCTAGAAAACGCACGGTACCCGCTGCGGCCAGTCCCGCCTGCATGTACCCTTCAAAGGAGCTAGAGCAAAGAAAGACGCAGATACTGCTTCCGCCCACTAGCGCTTGGGTCTGTATTAGAGTTATACGAAGCCTAAGAGTCCAGAAAAGTGACCGAGGGGCGAAGGCAGAGAATGTGGTACAGACAGGGTGAGGGATAGGGGGTCCTTGTGGCAGAGCATGCGGTTTCACAGGAAGCACTGATAAATACTCCTGAGCAAAGCTAATGCAATTCTGTGCCAGGCCTGCTGTTTATTACCTCTGGCAGAATCTGCACAGCAGCCTACTCGAACATGACAGCCACCTGGAGCACTGCTCTCAATCACTCTGATAAGCTCTCTTGCGTTCGTCCTTATCACTCTCCCCGGGCTACTAGACCCTCTACTCCTCTTCGTATTTCTTTCTTTCTTTCCCTCTTTCTCTCTCTCTGTCTCTTTATCCTACACCTACTTCATTCTGAGGTGGGCCCAACCAGGAGACACAGGCATTGCTATCAGTGTGTCAGTAGATGCAGTAGCACTGGGGTCCAGGGCTGTGAGGAATCCTCTTCAGCGCAATTACATATGTTTTTCACTCCTCAGTATGAGAATAGAGGGCCCATTTTCCACTTTCAGAAAACACATTTTCAGCTTTAGTCACTTCCAAAATATGAATATGTTTAACAATAATGTATCATTGTTCAAGGCTTAAAATGATAATAGAGCATTAAAGCCGTCTTCTGAGACTTATAGCAGAACTTAAATACGTTCTCTCCTAAAATGAGGAAAATGTAATTTGATGGTTGGTTTAATCTGAGGCAGGAGAAATAAAGCATTCAAGCAGTTTAGAGTAGGATGCTCTGAAATGGAAGACAGCAGAAAAGCTAACAGTACAAAATTGGAACTGTGGTGTCAATATTAGCCATTATTTATTATCTGTCACTCTGTTATCATAGACGGAGAAGTCAACATTCCCGTGCTCTAAACAGTGACAGGACAAACAGATTTGAAGAGTGAATCTACCATAGATTCTCAGTGAGCGCAATATCTTGAATTCCAGATGTTCACGGTCATAAGTCTGGGTTTTTGTACAAATGTTTTAAATTATGGGTTTCAACCATGAAATTATTGGAAAGATGTGCTTTCCTTATTTTGACCAGAGGTGCACAGCAGACAGCATCAATGGAGTTGGGCCCAGGCAGCCTCAGTAAAACTGCAAATATAGGGAAAAGAGAAACCCACCAAAGACTGCGATGTCAGTATCCTGTGATTTATAGGAAAAAGGAAGTAGCCTATTCGGTATGATTCGTTTTCTGCAAGTGTTGCATTGATAGCTGCTTGCTCGACACCAGCCCATAGCATCGCATGAGCAGCATGTTCCGCAGAACGATCTATGTGAAAATTAAAAATAACATACTAAAGACCACTTGATGGCCAACCCATAATCAAGAACTCTTGGCCACAAGAGGAGCCACAAGTGGAGAAGTGTGGCTCACCGGTTAGAGGCGGCTGACCTAGAAGCAGAGGTCGGCCCGGGACCAGGGTTCAATTCCCGACGCGGCAGGGTACGGAACCAATGTCAACGGGCTCGATAAATCTCGCGTCGGTGCCTCTCTAACCATGGGTCCCACGCTGCAACTCTGGGCAATAGCTTGCTTAATCTCCACAACGGCCCCTCACTGCCGGGGATGCCTGGCTTCACCTTGGGGATGCCCAATAGGGACCATCTCATAGGGAAAGCCAGGACGGGTTCCCCAGCGGCACACAGCGCCAAGAAACCCTGGGGTGAACGTGCGCTCTACAAATTCATACTAACATAACTTAACATAACAATATTTTATTGTGGTTTAGATTAACCATAACAATGAGCCATAATCAAGAATGCCATACATGTGAAAATGTGGTACCAGCCCTGACCTTGTCTCTAACATTAACCATTTCCCTTGCACTCACACTAAGCCTCACTGATCCTAAAGCGACTGTAAACCTTGATCCCACACCTACCCTTAGCTTTCCCTGTTCTTAACCCTAATTATAGGTTATAACCAATCTATAACCCTAACAAATTCCATAGTTCCAATCATAACCTATTTTTAATTAATGCTTCAGTGCGTTTTATAATTCTGAATATGTACACTACCTTATTGTTTTTTTATTAGTTCTTATTCTTCTCTTCATTTTTGCATTTTTTTCATTTAGCACTTAAGGCTATTGTATTTCTTAGTTGTACTTTTGTTGCATGAACTCAGTATTTGGCTCAGCTCTACAAGGTTTGTTTTCACACCCATGGGTGACACGAGTGAACTTAGTTCAATGCACCAATGCTTGAATGTGTAAGGCAGGTGTTTGTAGTTCTGCAGAACCCCAGCCAATACATAATTGAAGTGGTGTCAATGCCTATGGGTTACTACCAGGGAACAGTGGTAATCCAAATGATCATTCATTAATGATTTACACACTCCCAAGAGCACTAGAAATTGAATATGCATTTCTACGTCTTTATTTTAAAATAGTTATTTCATTTCATTAATTTAATAATCTTTATTTCGGCAATACATGCCTTAAAAGATGTACATACAGTTATAAAAACAACATTTCTCATCCTTAAAAAACATTTAGATAAAAAAGGAATAATTCATGGTACAAGATCTATGTGGTAGGTAATTCAATCAGGCGATAACATCTACATCATCAACTGGAAAATTTTCCTAATAAAGTGCGTGTGCTTTGGCAAGATTATACATTGTTCAGCACACCCCTTCGTTTAAGCCAAATGGCCGCAATAAATTTTGCCACACAGAAAACCACTACAGATGACAAATCAGTTTCAAGTATGTGATAGGATTGCATGCAGTGTGTAATTCGCATGTTTTTACATAGGGGAACTAACCAGTGCCTCCTAGTTATTTCAAAATGACAGGATCTACTGCACACAATATTGGTAACATCACAGAATTTAAAAAGCAGCTAGGATATTCAGTAACATTGAAAACAGGGAAAAACCATATAATAATGTAGTGCCCTTAATACCCTCATTGTGCTATCTCTAAGTGCTATGCTAGTTCTAGCAGATGAATAAATAATAAGCCTGAGTTCAGAGGTGGTCCTGGACAACATGATTTGTTGCGAGCACAAGGACAAGAAGATTGCAGCCATGCGATACCCCACAATCCTGGCACCAGTTAGTGAAGTCAGAAGGGAATACTTCACAGAGCCTCGGAGAGTCTTACTGGAGACTTCTTCAATCAAGATGAAATCTGGTATTGTGTTCATCTGGATCTTGCCTGTGACTTGCGCAAAGTTTTTCTCTCCTGACAAGGGGTCAGGTAGTTGTCCTTTTATACCATATCTTATCTAAGATGGAATTTCCAACATCACCTTAGGAATGTCTTGGCATAATCATATTCATCATCAGATGATGTACTATTAAGGTAAACATTCGTCAATACAGATTGCATTGTTTGGGTTATGGTTGTTATTCGACCTTGAAAAATGCTCCTGTTAGACTGAAATTGCTCTGGGTGTTTTGTTGATGTCTTTGTCTGAGTGACTTGACACTTTCACAGGTGCTTGGAAGATAAGGACATGCAACATCTGCATCAAAGGCAGACATGTTGATGATTCTGCAGAAATATAGAAAATGGAGCCTCAGTCTACTGAAAATGTAGTTAGGCCTTGTAGTCTTTAGGTCATAATGACATGCAGTATCTAGGCCAAAGGTAAACAAGCTGGACAGCCCATTTAAAATGGAGACTGTAGCTAATATGGAACCTGTCTTGTTTGGGTTTAAGACACTAAAACTACAATAAGAAAGCCCAAAGCAAGTGCTTAACATAATAAAAATATGAAGGTAAACAGGCATATGATTTATGAGAATATATACCTTTACAACGCATGCCTTAGATCGCATGCCATTACAACGCAGTTGTTGCAACGACTGACTTGTTACAACGCTAATCATGACATTGCAAGTTGTTACAACGACTTGCTGTAGGGTCGCGCTTGTGCATCAGCAGGGAAGGTGTACGATTGTAAATCCAACACCAGAGCGTCCCCTACAACGACTTGCGATGTAATGGTTCACGTTGTAACATGGCAGTTTTTATAACGACTGCGTTATATTAGCATGCGATGTAAAGCATGCGATCTAAAGGCTGTTTCCCCGATTTAAGACATTCCTGGAAAAACCTCTGAGCTCAGTAATCACTAAAACATCATTGAATGTGTTTTTGATTGATCCAGCTTATCAAAACTTCGGGACACATTCATTATACATTTACAGAATAAAAGCACATGCCAGAAATGTGCATTTGATGAAACAGTAATTCCTCACTTGTTACGTATTCAATAACACATCTTCAAAGTGAAATGAAAAAATTGTCATTTCATTGGAAGACATGAACTGTGCAACACTTTCTTCTTTTCACGTACACCCCGGCAGCCTGTATTTCTCTACTACCCAATTCCATTTTACCTGTAAAATTTCAGCAAACACAATGTCTGTACAGCAAAGTAACTTCAGCAATACATTTTACAAGTTGACTTTTCCTAGCACTTTTTTATTCATTAGGCATAATGAAATAGAGACATTTCGCAGTCGATGTATTTTCCTCCCCTGTGCTGCTGAAATTGCCATTTAATGTTTCCTTGAGTGTGGGTAGTGTGTTTGCCAAGATTCCAAGTTAAGAAACGATCTCGCGGATGGTGTGTGGGCATTAACGGATATCTGCCACAATATTGAATCCTGAAATATCATCCTACACCTATATCGAGACCATAACCTCAACTCCCAGAATATCGTCATGGCAAACGTAGATTTACTAATAATGCCATCAGGATGTGTCAGGTGTCCCTATTATGGCCACAATATATATCTGGACGATATTTCCACTCCTCTAATGTGGTATAACACCTCTTCAAAGTGACTAAGGGCTCACATGAAAACCCAGGGTAAGGCAGCTAAACAAGTTTCAAACTTTCATATAAAAAATAGATTAATTATATATATATCTCAAATAGTCCTGTGAAGACAGCAGTATGTGTAGGTATGTGCCACCTGGTCTCAAATCCTTTTGTACCCTTATAATCATGTACTTCCATTAGGGGTAGCCAGACATGGTGTTTTCCACCCAGTGGCTTGCATTTTGGTACCCCTGGCGCTGCTTTTGCATATTATGGTAAAAGAAGTTATGAGTGCAGGAGTAGAAGCCATAAGTAAATAGACTCTAGGAAACATTCTTACTTTATATATTTACCTGTACTTGTTCTTACATTAGACTTCAAGAGCAAACAGGAGGCTGTTGAGTGGCACAGGATGGGACTAAGGTCAATCCTGTGATGTCATCGGGGTTAAAGGGTGTGTGATGTCACTACCTCTATAGTTGCCATTTTGGATAATCTAGAACCAAGAGTAAAATGAAAAACACCCAGCAGCGAAATATAAGGGCATACTATGCAACAAATACATAAGCATTTTTGACCACTGTTCAGACCCTGTCCTGTGGTTAGGATCCTCTCCAGAGGGCATGTATTGCCACCCTGCAATTACTGGCTCAGTTCGCGGGTGAGGGTGCATAATATCGAAAAGGGTAATTAACACTATTGGCTGGCCAATAAAACTATTAGAAATCGCCCCCCAATCTCACCTAACAAAGACAGACCGTCAAGTAAACATTTTGACTCTATGTGGCTTTTTCACACTCGCACTCAACTTCGAATGCAGGTAAACAGCAGTACATGGTGCAGCCTTTGAAGTTTTAGGGCTGGCTGAGCCATTTTTCACCTTTCATACATGAGGCATACTTGATGTTTTTTACAGCTACTTAAGCATTCCTGAGCACTTTGATTTACAAGTGTTTAATAATAATTAAAATAATTAGATTAGTTCTAGCAAGTACCAGCCGTAAGTTGGACCAAACCTTTATTAGGATGTTGTGCAAATAAACAAAACTCTTTTGGATATTTGACTCGTTCAGTTCCAGATGACTTATGGTTTTCATGCGCCATGTAACTGAGTAGGCAGTGTTATCTGTACATAAATGGCGATACAGGAAGCAGCTACCAGTATGAGTCTAGTATGGACTACATTTTGAGAGGGCGACGTTTGTACGAGCCTGGGCAGACATGACTGCTTTTGCCGTAGAGTGCAAGTGGGAAAACGAGAGAAATGTGTCCTGCCGAAAATTACACAGTCAAAAGAGGTGCCTAAAAGGCAGTATTGAAGATGCCTTTTCGTTCACTGTATCTGAACCTGTCAAGCTAAAATTGCCTATTAATTTTGAACCACGTTTGGTTTAAAGAGTCCATCCGTTGTAGAGAAAAAGTTCTGTATACCCAATCTTGCATCTCTAATAATCGCCAACAACAGGCATTCCAGAGGGTTCCTTTGTTTGACGATGTCTGATAGGGTTTTAAGACCTCTTGTGACATAATTTACTGGATGGCTACTTTGAGTTAAAGAGTTATGGCCACATGCTGACTAACTCTACTTTGCTCAAGCTCAGGGGCTTATTAATGTGAGCCCTGGGATACTTTTGCGCTACGTAAAGTGGTACAAGCATGATGCAGGGCTCCCATAAAGATTCGGGAAGCCACGCAAAGCCACCCTGCATGGCTTTGAGTGGTCTCATAATTCATGAGTAAGGCTGCGCAGCCCAAATGTCTGCATCACCTTACATTGCTCCCGGGAGGCCTTCCATGGGAGTTGCAGTGGGGTTTCCAAACCAACCCCCATTGAATTTGATGCTGTCCCAGGTTTATGGAGTGATGTAAACCTGGGAAAGAGACACATCCGTACGCCTCCTAAGGTGAGGCATAACGGGGAGAAAGAGGTTTATTTCTCCTTGGTTTTTCCTCTTCCCATGTGTATTCTGTAGCACACACACAGGAAAACACGTCTTTCAATTGTTTTTGTGCGGGAAGATGCCCCTTCCTGCACAAAAGCAATCCTGCCAACAACGGAGGCACCCTTGCGTCATGGTTCAGGGGGACCTATGTTGGCGCTAGGCTGCGGATCGGCGTAAGCACTGGCAGAAGAGACAGAAATGTACCATATTGCTTAAATAAGGTGCACTCCTGCCCTTTCACTTTGGCGTACAGCAGCACAGAAAGGTGTTTTGGCGCGCTGCCCAATGCCAACATGCCGTAAAGGATGCCCTCTATGCCTCCTGGAATTACTGGACTATATATCTACATTTGTTGTGTGTTATTATGCCAACGATCTTGTTTTAATGAGGCTACCTTTTGACAAGTGCAAATGAAGTATGCTATTCTTCCCAGTAGTTTTACCCAGAGATTCCAGATCCGCTGTAAATCCACAGATCTCATGTTTCGCTATTGGCCAGTAATTCATTGTACTTGCCAATTGGAATTACATGAGCTCTCATGGAGAGACTCGTAAGTTTTTGAATCTTGAGCTCAGTAGGTGTTAATATACTCCTTTATCAAATCTGAGAAATGTAAGACTCCATCTAGAACTTGTCTTGTCCACCAAAGACTTCCTCACCATTGAAATATTGTAAGAATTGAAATATCATATTGTGTGTGCTGATGTCACTGAGAATGGTCTTCTAAACTTTTGGTGGGTTATTTATTACACACAGATAGATGAAGAGTGCTGCATAATTATGATCTTCTCCTGTAGGTTTTTGGGTCGAGCCTGGGCAGCCCATGCACTGCTCTGCAAGGCCTGCTGTATTGAGGTAGGGACTTAAAGTTCTACCCACTCTCTGCCCACATTTTTCATTAGCTTGTGTCATTGTCCACTGTAAACACTGGCTGTTCATTGGTCAAAAGGCTTAGTCATCCCTCCTTAATACCGCCATGTCTCATTTTGTTACCTCCCATGGTGACACCCCCTGTTACGTGTGTTGTTGCTCCGTAGGCTTTAATTACCGCCTCCGAGCTCTATTTTCGCAAATAGTTTTGTTCTGCCTGCTGTTGGAGGCAGGACACGCTCTCTCCTAACACTTTTTAAATTTTTTATAGCACACATTTGCAATGCAATAGGTCTCACATTTGTGAGCGTTTAAGCTATTGACATTGTAAATGGCAATGCCTTTTATTTATCTGTTTTAACAACAGCACATAAACAGGGGTGTAACAAAGGCCCCCGAAGCCTCCGGGGTGCGGTGGGGGTCCCAAGCTCCAGGGGGCCTAGTATTCTGTAGATAGAGCTCCTGAGTTTCGTAGGAGGGGGCCCCCTTCATGTACTATGCAGGTGGGCCCCCTCAAGTTTCGTTACGCCACTGCACACAAATAAAAGGTATTGTCATTTACAATAGCAATGGCTCAAACTCATAAATGCGAGACCTATTGCATTGCAAATGCATGTTTATATTGGTTGGTAATTAGATGCAGTGCTTTGTCTCCCTTTGTGCTATTTAGCAATGCTTAGCGCAACATACAAAATCTTAGTAAATAACTCCCTTGGTGTTGATTGTAAGTGTTCTGTCATGCACAGTTTTGCAAGCTGGGAAACATCTGGCGTAGTGCCTTTTTACAAACTTCATTTAGTGTTCGTGATTATTAGGATAATATGATTTGCCTAGAGCTTGTGATGCAAAAATAGTTATTTGCTACCATATAAAATACAAGTACATTGAGTTTGACAAGTACATCGAAATTGAAGCTACTACCAGCTAGAAACCCCTGACCAGATATACCCTATATTGACAATACTACATCATCCCGAACTATAACCCCCGAAATAGGAGCATTTTAGCAAATTATTTTGTAGTATTTTTAGTAGTTCTGCAGTAGTACTACTAACGTACTACTAAATGCTACTCCTAAACCTGCGTCTGTAGTTTTCCTCCCCCAGTGCTCCTATCTTTTCTCTGCAGACATCTTCGTCTGAGTGAAGGTTAAGCAGGGGTTTAGAGGGGGACATACATCCTCCCACAAAAGAGTGAACCCTATCCTATTTGGAAACTTACCTTCCTTAGTCACTACAGCCAGACATGGATCCAAAGCAGTCATAATGGCACTCCAGCTCAAACCTGGAGTAAGTCCAGCTCCACTCATGACCAACCACTGGTACTACAACACCCTCCCATAGAAAATCATGGAGATGTATACTTGAAATTAATCCCAGTAGGAAATTGTTAAAATAAAGGAAATTATCTAAGCCATTTTAAAATATAAACACATTGTATTTAATGTTAGAACCATTTTCTAAAAATATACGACAATTCTTATTTTATTTATAAAAACTTTGCTAACCTTTTTAAATGTAAAGATCAATGTAGCATTAATATTTATGTCCAAACAAGAAGAGAGGCAGGGAGAGTAGTATGACACTCTTATTCCCCGGTACTAATCAATAAACAAAAAAAGAGTGTCCAATGGTAGTAGTAAACCACTGTCAGGAGCAAGTTAACGGCTTCACTTTGAGGCGTTAAAGAAAGCCCTCACTCACCACCTAGTGATGACATGCTTCATCATTGGGCCCCACAACAGAGACAGAGTGTCTCTTTTGTGTGCTGCGACGCCAGATGTTACTGCGGAGCGGGTTGGTGAGTTCAGGCAGTGTTGTGTAAAGAAAAACTAGTGAATGATGGATGGTTAAAAATAGTCCGTAGTGTATCGAAAATAATTTTATTCTGTTGATCACTAGGGACCGGTTAATTAAAATTATGTGTAGGAAATGCGTCCACACTTAATTAAGTGGTAGTTTCCTAGTTCTCAGTCGACATGTTTCAGCCATGAAACGGTATAAATTTACCTGGCATTCATCAGGACTTCAGCGTGTACTAAACCCTGGTGGAATGGACTCTCTAAGGCCCACCCTTACCTAGGGACGTGAAAGTGAAAATATAACAAAAAAGTGTAAAAGTGCAAAAAAATTATGAGAAACTATTTTCTTCCTAATTACTCCTGATTTAGGAGGATTCCGGCTTTTCGGTTTCTGCACCTGCGGATAAAAAGACAAAGACAGACATGTAGGACAGAACATACATAGAATCATGTTGCTGGTCGCTTATGTCAATTCAGAGTGCTCCAGTGTGTGGTTTATGAGACAGATTGTGGTAAAATAACAATACAGTTATCACCACCATGGACCCCAAACTTTGAATGCTAAAAGTGGGTAGTGCTGTGTTTAATACGTGCTATGAAAGGTAGTTAAAAAAGGATGGATGTTTCCTTGATCGCTATCAAAGTAAAAATGCAGGCGCGATCGCGCTAACAGGTTAAAATTTCTCACTTTTGTGGTGTTCGAGATTCACACCATGGATCACAGGAGGGGGGTGGGAACGTATTTGGCACACCCTGCAATTAGTCGAAACAAAGGGAGTAACCATACAGTCAGTCATATAACATTTGGTAGGTACTTAGCTCGGTGGAGTAATCAAGAGACTGTTTTTGCTTCTACTCACGCCCTCGACGCTCGGCACCCGCTGTGTACCTGCATCTACCCTCGACTGGACCCCGAAGATGAACAGGTGAGGCCAGGAGAGCGTTTAAATGGAGTTAGTGTGATGATCATCTTCCGGGTGGGCGTGGTTGGACTACGTGTGTAGGCCAATCGTGGAGTTATGTCGTCATCTGACGAATGTTGGCACGTGATCTCGTGATTGATGCTGGCCAATCAGGATCCATGTGTACTGTCGTCATGGTGACAGCAGACTCAAAGATCAAAGGATTCTTTGTTTATAGTGAAATGGAGGCTTGGTCAGGTGCTCAAATCAAGAGCCCGTTGTTAGGGGCCCGGGGATTGTTGACATTACCGACCAGTTAGAATGTCAAAATATCTGGATGAGGGAAATACTGGAGTATCCCACAGTTATGGGGACGCAAAAAACTACAGAGGGCTGCTGGCAATCATTTTCTCACAGAGTTCCATGGGATGTTGTCATTTAATCCGAGGATGTGGGTTCCAAGTCTGTAAACCCAATGCTGTTCTTTTTCGAAGAGGCGATGGTTGATGTTATTACTGTTACTAATATGTTCAATGACTTGCATATCGTTTGTTGTGTGGTTGAGTTCCAAAAAGTGTCTGCTCATCTTGGTTGTCGACTTTTTACATTAATACATTAATATTTATTCCAAACAATTAAATTACTGTTAAATAATCCTATACAACACTTTTAATATTTTTAAATACATTCGAAAAATATATTTTTTTACTCTAGCGAGGATTTGTTTTATATGGAACTTCAGAACAATAATTTTATTTAAAATTATATATATATATTCAAAATGCTAACGTTTTTAATTTAAAATGAAGTTAGCAATGTTGTAACATTTTAGTATATTATTCTACATTTAAAATAAATAGACATTTTTATTGACTACACCGCTGTTTACAGTGTGTGGTGACATGTGAAGCTCCACTTGTGAGTAAACTTATACTCAGAAATGATGAGTAATCTAAAGTAGTAAAGTTACTAAAAAATGTTAGAGTACACATTATATTTAATTTGACCTTTGTGACTAGGCCCCATAGTTTTTACACTCGCCCTGATGTGATGCCCTAGGGTGCCACTAACCCTAAACATAACCATAACTTAGGCATTCCTGTTTTCAGTTTATATTTTTCATGAATTCTTGTAGCATGGTTTTAATGTTTTCAAAACATTTAAAAATCAGTGGTTATCACTGTTCCATTTTTTGTGCTTTAAAAATTCACAGGGGTGGTGTTTTTCCTGTCCTTATTAAGAAACTTGCTTTTATTTCCTTCCTTCAGTTGTTAATGCCTGTTATCAACTATTCTTTCTTTCTCTATAATCATTCCTTTTACCTTTCATAGAATTTGCTCTTGCATGTGACTTTTCATTATGTCCCACGCCGCCATGCCCATCTTGTTTTCCAGCACTCAAATAGTTCTTCCCAGCGGGGCAGTCCCACCCCATATCAAAAGTGTGCATGGCTGGAGATGTGTTTGCTCCTCATTAAGATTTGATTGCAGCAGGTAACAGATTAATGGTAGGTGTGTAACAATGGCATCCTGCTGCTGTGTTATTTAGTCAAATGGCAATAATCCCTAGAAAAAACTGGATTTTCTACTTAGGATATGAGGTATATTGTGTGGGGTATTCTACAGTCCATTATTGTAAGCCAGTCTTACGTAGTCCTATACATTTGTCAGGACTTACAATTGTTTTAATACTCTCTTGTTGGGGCCTTGTCCTGCTATACTTGGGCCTAGGAGAGAAGCCTGCAGAGAAATTATTATAAATGCTATTGGGAATATCATCTTTCGTGACAGCAAACTATGCTACTGTACGATAAAGAAATCTGGGGTAGTGAGAAATTTGGGACATACAGGAGCTCTTTGGTCACTTGACTGTTTATTTCACACTGTCAATGATGTCAAATAGTGTACTATAAGAAGAAACTGCTAAATGAAGGTAGACCACATAGCAAAGTCTCTGTACTTTCTTGAAGCTTTTTTTTTTTATTTCACCTCATGTTTTTGTACAATTTGGGGCTGTGCCTGCCAGATAGTATGCACATGTGTATGTTTGGAAGTCATTGTGAGGCATGTGAAGTATTGATTAGTACCTGCACTCTACCAGGCATGACGGCCTGCATGTGTTTAAAATCCGTCCAGAAACTGCTGTGCCCATGCTGGGCTTATATCAGAGTTGCACCAGCTACTTCATCGTTGTATTCTGTGAAGTAGATTTCCACCATTCCCTTTTTCCTGTATTTTGTAGAGTGCTTGGCTACCTTGTCAATGCTTCCCAGCGCTATGCACTGCAGAAACAAGCATCACTAAATACGCTGCCATAAATCCAGCACAGCGCCATGTAGGGAGCATCATGTTGCACCTACGCGTCAAACAAGGCATTGGAAGTAGGTCCTGAGGGGTCAGGGACCTTGAGGATCTTCACAATGAAGAATCCGGTGGCTTATCAGAACTGGAATAAGCTCACTCTAAAACTAAGGCTAGAAAGCTCGGAAGCTAAATTTAGAAAGTTGCTGAAAACGTACTTGTTCACTGCTTAGCACGATGTGGCCCTCTGGTGCGGGAATTGCCACCTCCCTCTCACTTAGCGCAGGGACACGCCGAGATGGCGTAACCATGCACTTTACAAATTTCTTTATTATTATTTATTATTATTATTATGGCCTGCAAATGTGGCATAGGCGGAGTATCCATCATTAAAAAGTGCCTAGAGTTAAGGGCAGGTATATACTACTGTAACAACTGAGGGCGCCAAAGCAGTATAGGTAAAGCAACATACTATGTTTTCTAATTTCCACTCAAAAGCAAATATTCACTCTGCTGGGGTTTTATCTATAAAACTCAGTTTTATCAAAAAATCAGAAACTTTAACCGAAGTCTGTCCCAATACTGAATACTAATCCTAACTCTAAACCTACCAGCAACCCTGAATCCAACCATTGTTCTAAACTGAAACCTAACCATAAACCTAATCCTAACCCTTACCTAATCATAAGTGTGACCCTCCCCTAAGTCTAAGGATACCTGTACTTAACTTAACCCAAACACTAACCCTAACACAGATCCTACCTCCTAAATCTAAGCCTACCCCATCCGAGCCGTAAACCTAACTTTTCCCTGAAGCATAACCCTAACAGTAAATCTAATCTTAAACCTAACACTTCCTCTTACCCAAACCTTTACATGTACTACCAACCCCATACACTAACCCTATCTTTATTAGTAATTATTAATTAGTGTAGTCTCTGCAGTTGTATGAAGATATAGTAATATTCTGCATAGTGATATTTGTTGATGGAAAAATGTACATCGTAATACTGAATTCGCAATGCTAGCAGTAGTTTAGAAGGGAACAAAGCTATGGTGCCTGCTCAACATTCTGGAAAGCGCTTCTAAAATCTATGCTGAATTCACTGGATGGATCAATGGTGCAATTTAAGGCGGACAAGAATGGCCCTGGGACAAATGGAAATGATAAAGTACTCTGCACTCTGTCAACATTATTTTGTCAGGTTATTTCCCACATAAATCAAACAAAAGGTCTATTTAAATTCACTAAATGGAAGCAAGCAATCCATCAATGCTGACATGCACAGTTGTGATGAAAGGATGTTCTTTGAGATCTGCAAGTGCCAGAATATTAAGATGTTGTCCTTCTTTTTCTTTTTCAGCTATTGGCAAGTTAAAGGTAAGGTTAACACTGCACATCATCTGTCCTTTCTCTCATGGACTCTTGTCCAAATATGTTCTGTTTCAAATATATTGCTTGCTGTGTCACATGTATTTTCCTTCTGTTTCTCTGTTTCGCATGAACTGTGAATGCAAAAAGCTCATGTGTGTGTACACCTAATCTCACACTTTGTAGGCAAAAGTGAAGTTTTTGAGGGCATTAGTCCTTTCCTCAGTCACAGATGAGAATTGATATTATTTTGCTCTGAAAAATTGGATTTGCTCGCATGGAACTCTACAAGTATTGCGGAAAAGCCGTGAGAGCAAATTTGCGGCAACCATAGGTTTTTTGGCAGTCCTGGATTAGCCCACTAGTTTAGCTGGGCAACCATCTGGGAACTAGAAAGGTTGTCAGGATTGACCAACCAATTGCATGTTGTTTCCCATCTTGAAATGCTTGCAAAGGCACTCCTGCCAGGGGTAAGCATAAATGCATGGCCAGGATGGGCATGTGGAGGGAAAGCGCACAAAATTAGGGCGGTGGAGGGAATGCATTTCTACAAGTGGACAAATAACTTTTACGTGAGAAAGTAACAACAAAACTTTGAAGTGCAAATGCATTTTAGTGTTACATCTTTGCCTGTACAAATGGACACTGGTTAGAGGTCCGTGTGTAGAAATGGGTATGTAGGTTAGTACTCCAGGGAATCTGCAACTGTAGCATATTCTCTGAAGTACTGTAGTAATACTTTGAGAATTCCTCGAAACTCAGCAATTTACTCTGAATCTGGTTAAGAGTGTTTACAATTCTTCTAACACGGGTTCAGTCGCCCAAGAACATGTACTTAACTCTGAAGATAAAGCTGATTAATTGCCCCAGAACCAAAAATTACTCAGTTGGTGATTTCATTGCATGCGGATACTTCTGTATTCTTTGCTTAGTCTGCTTCTTAACTTGCATCCCGGGGAAGTGCCACTTACAAGCAAATTGTGAGATTTCCAAGCAGTTAAGGGGGATCCAAAAGCCAGTCAGTCATTCACATGTCAGACTCATCTGATAGGTGACTGGCCACTTGCAAGACTGGACTGTAATACATCTTATTTTGGAATTGCTTGTTAAGTGGCTTTCTCTGCAGCCATTCTGCCTGCTTGCAACCAGAGCTCAATGCATTGCCAGCCTTATGTAGCTACCGAAGTTACAGATGACCAGAACCCATCAGCTGAAATAAAGCAAAGAAATTGCTGATAGTAAAGTTGAGAAAACTAAAGTTAATTTCCATTGGAAATTCATGTTTTAGGGTCACTGTCTGCTGTATAAGCATGCTCATCACATTCAGAGTGTAGAACGACAGGTTCCGATTTGAAGCACTCCCTTTCATTGAAATGTAAGAGTATTTTGTAGCCCTTGTTATAGAGAACAACTTAGAAGTTTGACCGGCTTCTCGTGCTTTGGTTTCCCATTGACAGCACGCAGGAAGCGAGGGGGAGCTCTTCCCAACCTCAGAGTCCTTGAACTCCTCTGGGAGTGTCTGCACGTTGGCCTCCAGCGTGATCGAATTGGACACAGTGATCGACGTGGAGGACTTCAACCCCTTGGAGGACCCTGAGGCCTCATCCTTCTGCCTGTCTGAGGAGCCCCTGTGTAGTAGCCTTTCTATCACTGAGGAGATCCTGGAACTGCTGAACCAACGGGGTCTAGTCGAGGTCACAAAATTTGCCAAGAGGTCTTTCAAAGAGGAAGAGGAGGATCTAAGCGTTGGCCTAGAAACAAATCAGGTACAAGGCTGTGTGACCAATGTACACACATATGTACAAAGCTACACAGTGGTTTTAAATGAATAGAGCAAGGTATTGAAGTAAGCAATTGGCATTGCAAGATCTTACACCTGCCTGGGCACATACACCAACCCAAGTCCAAAGGACGAAAGCCACCACCCAAAAATCTCAACACTTGCCCCTTCCTACCCTAGGGATACCGACCCGAGATAATTACCTGAGGAGTGCATGTTATAATTGTGTGAGTTTAAAGTAGTTCTGCATGAATCTGTCATAGATTCAACTGACATGCATAATCCTGACATTTTGGAAATTGTCTCAGAGCATAGAAATTAATTTCAAAGGGTAACCATATAGGAACCGGCTTGTTAGTGACATCAGCAAAAATGCTATAATGAACTTCGATTTGCCATCATTTTCTCATTTCTCTTTTGATCATTGCGTTTGGGGTCAGGACCACAAACAATCGCTGAACTTTACAGGTTTTAAACCAAAAGAGATGGAAAATGTATTTGCTGCAGTAGAGGCAAAAATGTATTTCACAGAGGGCAGTCCGCATCATAAACACATTTGAAAGCATTTTTTGTGAATTCTGTAGGTGGTTTCAGCTTTTGATTGGCTGTGATGGGGAATAATTGTTTCCCGCTAAGCAAATAGTGTTACCTCAATTTTCCAAACAGATTTTGTTTAATTGATGAATCTGACAGAACCCGGAAGAGAATGACAGCAATCAAAACAGTCAGTCTTAGGTTCAGGAAGTATGTCTATTTTCCTTGGAGCATCGGGACTAAGATAAGGGTGTTGGCAGTGGGCGCCAATGAAGACAGATTTACCAAATCCAAATTTGCAGATGATCATAATGATGACTCTGAAACAGAACAATTCTCCCTGGACAGAGAAGCGCGCTTTTCTAATTCCCAAACTGAGGTTATGACAAATGTTCCTGTGCCTCTGAAACTGTTTAACGTGCTCTCCCGAACAAAGCTTATTATCCTTATTAAAACATTGTCCCAAATTTAGCACCATTATTCGTGACATCAGTTTCAAAGTACTATTCACCTCTTTTGACGCCATAGACCTCATAGTCGGACAAACTTTGCTTTAAGGAATCTCAGAGTCGTTTTCAATGATAAAAAAATCGATATTTGGCAAAGAAAACATAATCCATTTGGGTAGTCTAGTGAGTGCTAATCAAAGACAGACTTCTCAATCGTATCTTATGTAGAAGTATCCTTCATTACAACATATTCTGCACTCGAGATCAATTTCCAATTCCTTCAACTCCTCGTATCCCTGTACTCAAAGAATCTACTTTTCCCATTAGGCAAACAATGTTTTCCATGTAGGGAAAAGAAGGAACAGCCCTCTCTTCCGTAGAGAGGGGCACAACAGTCTGCTGAATTGTCCAACAGTTAAAATCTGCCATTTCGTTATCACCCTGTTTTCGGATCAAAATTGGAATATACAATTACCACCCGAATCCACTCTGCACGTGAACTAGACAAACAAAAAGATTCCAGGCGTTTCGTGTGGCTCATGCAGTTTGTGGGATTCTTCCTGGCTAGATAAATATGGTCCATGGAGAACCACGTGAACCACACACACTGTACAAACTATCCATCATTGCACAAACTAAGTTTGCCATTTGTGTGCAGGTTGGTCGCTGGCTGCCTCCTCTCTTGTTTTTCATCTGTGGTAGGCAGAGGCAAATCAGTAAAAAAATTGGATTGCCACAGTATTCACTTTAGTGCGGCATGAACAAATAAAATCACCCAAACCTAACCCTGTACATAAAGTGCAAAAACCTCAAGATCTTCATGAAGAGAGAATTGACCTAGTCAGTTTGTGGCAAAAGTTTAGTATAGGCTTCACTATAAACAGCAAGTATAAAAGAACAACCCCCACACTGCTAGGTGGTTGCGGTCCTGAAAAGACCCCAAACTAATTTAAGCAAAAGAGCATATTTTAGTGATTGCACCCACAAACCTAAAAAGGTCTGTTCTCCCTAGCTCAACTGCTGGGAAATTAACTCAAAGGGAAATAAGAAAATAAAACATGTAGATAAATGATTTGTGAAATCTCTTCTTATCAAGTGAAGTAGCTTTGTGAGAAACTCTACTCGAATTGAATTTCTACCTAATGAAGAACAGGAAGAATGTCGCCAAAATAGTGAATTACCGTAGCACGGTATCCAGTGACTGATCTACACAGCAGTGGGTATGGGTTGCTGTGCTGCTAGCCTGATTAATACAAATAATATACTCAAGAGTCATTCATGGATAAGGCGATCGTCCTGCCCAAAATAAAAACTTAAGTGATTGATACCTTTTTAATTACCAAGACCTTACGCAGTCATCTTGTAAAGATATGCTACATAGAATCAGAATAGAGAATGACAGCGAAGAAAATGAATTAATTTTACAAATGTGGGTATTTTCTAGAGTACAGTGAATTGTGGCTTGTTCTATGCAGTTTTAAGATGTCACATAAGGGCAGTGGTCACATGGCCTCACAGAAGGGAGCAGAAAGGCATGAGGTTCACAGAGAATCATTATTAAATGATAAATCAGTAACACGTTAAATGCTTCAGAAAGAGTAATGGCTACATAAGACTGACCACTCATTTGAATGTGGCACTCACGGCCTAATTACGAGTCTGGCAGGGGCGTGGCGGTGGCAGTCCAGCCACAGCCGCACTAGCAGACCAACTGCCACATTACAAGTTGGGAGGTCGGACCACCATTGCACCGCCACACCCGCCAGGAAACCACAGTTCCCTGGCAGTGGTGCAGCGGTCACGGCCTCAGTAATATGCTGGTGGTTTCAGGACCGCAGGCGGTGCCTTAGAGACCTTTCCCTCATGAAAAGTGCTAGCGGTCCTGAAACTGGGCCCTTTGTTGCCCATTTGCATGGGAATGCATGCACACCAGTTTCTGCACACCATGGGCTTTACAGTACATGCCATGCAGAAGCTGTTTTTGGTGTTCCTATTGCAGTGCCCATTTTCAGAGGCACCACCGTGGGACCACCAACAATAGCCCACCAGATACATGGAAATTTGTAATCTGGTAGGCAGTGCAACCATCTGTTTGGCAGTCCGGGAGCGGAACACCGGCGTGGCAGTCTGCTCCCGCACGGCCAAACTCATAGTCGGGCCCTTAGCCTAAGGGATATGGAGTTCACTTCTCAACAAGACAGGATAACAGTAGACTTAGTTGAATAGTAGAAGAAGTGGTGCCCCATATGGTATCACTAGTGGGAGGAGAGGAGTAATGTTTTCAGTCTAAAAAATATCCTGTAGACATCCCACACCGAACCTGGAAATAGATTTCAAATGCATCAATCTGCTACAAGAAAAGGTAAAAACAACATGTGCCAGGATTGAACAATGTCAATCCTGAACAAGGGTTTGATTCTCTTTACTTCCTGAGACTTGTTACACTGTACATCATAAGCACGGCAAGGCAAACCTGAAATCATAAATGCTTATCTTAAAAAATTTACTATGACTCATGTCGGTGTGAAAAACCAAAGCACTGGATTCTTGGTGCTGCTCATAATGTTGTTTTCCACAAAATTACGAAATTTGTATAGATTGTTAAGGAATCCATGAGTAGTAGTATTTGTTAGGAATGTTTGCTACTAAAACAATTTAGTAGTAGTATTCTTCCATAAGGATTGTTCATCGGGAATGCTAGTAGGAATGCATTAGTCATAATATTTATTCCTTGATTAGTAGTGTTCACCAGAAATACTTGCTACCAGGAATGCTTTTGTAGTAGTATTCCATCCATTAGTTGTAGTGTTCATCAGGATTACTTGCTAGTAGGAATCCATTACTCGTAATATTAATTCCTTGATAAGTAGTGTTCACCAGAAATACTTACTACCAGGAATGCTTTTGTAGTTGTATTCCATCCATTAGTAGTAGTGTTCATCAGGATTACTTGCTAGTAGGAATCCACTAGTCGTAATATTTATTCCTTGATTAGTAGTGTTCACCAGAAATACTTGCTACCAGGAATGCTTTTGTAGTAGTATTCCATCTATTAGTAATAGTGCTCATCAGGTTTACTTGCTAGTAGGAATCCATTAGTAGTAGTATTTGTCAGGAATGCTTGCTACTATAAATCCATAAGTATTAGTGGTAGTATTCCATCCATTAGGAGTACTGTTCATCAGGAATACTTACTAGCAGGAATCCATTGGTAGTAGTATTCAATCCACGATTAGTAGGATTCACCAGAAATACTTGCCAATAGGAATCTTTAATAATAGTATTACATCCATTAGTAAAAGTGTTCATCAGAAATACTTGCTAATAAGAATCCGTTAGTAGTAGTATTTGTCAGGAATGATTGCTGCTAAAAATCCATTAGTGGTGGTGTTACATCCACGAGTAGTAGCATTCAGCAGGAATCTCTGCTACTAGTAGTAGTATTTATTAGGAATACTGGCTGTTTCTTTTCAGACCTGGTATCAGGACAGAGAGAGATTAGCACAAGGCTCGAGAGAGAGAACAGAAAGCTGGCTTATTCCTGACCCTCTGTATATTTTCTTAACTCTTAAATTAAGGTTTTACCCTTTAGAGTGGAGAGACATTGCTTACCCACCACTAAATATTTTTGTGGTTGACCTAAATAAGCAGCCATGCCTTTTCCACATAGGAAAGCAAGCAAAGATGTGAAATGGGGTCCTGCCTATTTAACCCCCTAGAAGGGTTGAGGTACCTTTGTGTTCTGGCAAACAGTCATGCTGGAAAGGATGAAATGCTGCTCATCGAGAGGGTGCAATCCGGTTGACCCTGGGCCTGGAACCACCAGCAAGTGACAGCCACCCATAATAAAATGTGGCCGGTGCCAGACCCTTCATAATAGAAATGTGATGGCTGCACTACACCACAAGCTGCACTTCACAACTTTACATGATGCAGCTAGGCAGGCTAATTAAACCAAGAAGCTAGAGCCACTGGCATGGTCCACAGAACAATTCTTAAAAAGACCATGTGTCGAGACCGAGTTATGGGCAGGAGCCGGATTGGGTTAGTACTGTCCCATGAGAAAGATGGGGTAGCCAACGCAAGGAACACCCATCAGATCCATAGATAATTTAATGTAAGAAAAGTATTCTGTGATTCCAGGTGTCAGCAAGAGTGACATGGTGGATATTTGAATTCCCTCTGAGCATGAGGGCTTGACCATACAGAAGAGCTAATATTGCAAAGTTCTGTAGCAGGAGTAATGGAGGAGGCGAAGTGCAACACAGACGCTCGTGGAGCAGTCTCTGAAATTGTTCATCTCTCACAATGTGTTGAAAAGAAAGAGATTTAAAGGCCAGGCAGTACAAAGCAGACCTCAACAGTGGTACAAGCGAAGAGGGAAAACTATGATTAAAAGCATCAAATAGGGCATTGTTGAAATGTGAGGGAGTTGGCAACATGTCCCTCACCCTTAAAGCAAAGAGATCTTTAACTGCCCTGAAGATGACTGTAGAAATGGACACTTTCCTCAGAGCAGGATGTACACTTGGAGACAAGGATGGTTTAGGGATAATTGCAAAGTGTGTATAAGAAATAAAGTTCACATGAGTAATCCAGTGCAAAGAATTGCTGTGCTAGTACTTGGATCATTCAAGACATTTTTGCACAGCAAAAATGTTGAACGACCAGACAACACAGTAACATTTCACAACATGAAGCAGGAAGGATTCTCTCTCTCTCTCTCTCTCTCTCTCTCTCTCTCTCTCTCTCTCTCTCTCTCTCTCTCTCTCTCTCTCTTCTCTCTCTCTCTCTCTCTCTCTCGTGAAAAAGAACCTTCCTATCAACCTTGTCAAGCCAGAAAATGGTACAGATTTAGGAAATCATGTAGAGAAGAGGCGTAATTCTGACAAAAGAGCAGTAATTCCCCTCCCACCTTCATTCTCTTGCACTATTAAAGAAGACGGGTTACAGTGACACTCTCTCTCGATAAGAGAGCCACTGACAACTCTGCCATTGGAAATGCCATGTCGGAATTACAGCAAGCATAAACATTTGGTTGGATTTGAATCCTAATTTAAGCTTGCCTGTCCGCCACCATTTTTAGTGGTGCCACTTCCATGCCTACCTGTCATTTAAACCTTGGCGTGCTTGGGTTACTTGAAAAATCCTGCTTCTGAAGGATGCTTTTTTTGGGGGGACATATAAAAAATATAATCTTGATAGGGGGATACATTTCCATTATCCACATGCCATGTTGACAATTCTGATGTACTACCTAGATATGGTGTAATTGCCGAGCTAGAGTGCTATGACACTAATCTTTATATAGTATTTGATATCCTCCATTGGTCTGATGGAATTAAAGGTCTGAACATTTACCCTTCAAAGCCTAAATAAACCCCATAGATTTCTAAAAGAAACATGCAAATGTGCTCCCTTTTCCTCCCTACCAGTGCCTTTTTCATATCTCACCACTTCCACATCCTCCATGACAGATCCAAAACACACATGACCTGGCTGTCTCTAGGGAGCAGATCATTGACTTTCATTATTAAACGTGAATCTCAAATTTTATGTAGTGACAAAATAATTTTTTTCCCTTTCCTGACGTTTCAAAAAACAGCCCATTCCACAGCTGTTAATCTGTGACTTACCCTGTGCTTGTTTATTTGGCTGCAGGATCTGCCAATCTTCGAACCTCCCTGCCAGGAAACTCCAGATGAGCGTGAGGAGCTCACAGAATCAGAGACTTTCCAGGAAGAATTGCAGGAGGTCCACAATCAAGCTTTGGAGACAACAGACGGGTCCCTGGTTGAAGACTCTGAAAACAAAGCCTTGGAAGAAGTCTCTGCCACACTCCCAGCATGTAGTCATCCATCCATAAGCGAGTCTTCCGAAGAAGAAGAACACCGGCAGGAGAGTGGCCCATCTCCACTGCAAGTTCTGGAGGATCTCGGTCAGGATGAAACCGAAGACCTTGTAGATCCTGGAGATGAAGACGTCTTCCCCATCAGCAAGCAAGAGCCACCAAATGTTGAGATTGAAACAGAGCACTGTGCAGTCGACTCTAGTTGTGCTGACGTAATTCAAGATCCTTCGCCACCTGGTGATGTAGACAATAATTGTATACAACAGCCAGCAATGGTAGTTCAGAGTCAGTCCTGCTGGTTGCAAGGCGAAGAATTACCTAAAAGTAGTTCAGTAGAAAAGCATAGCCAAGTGCCTCAATCAAAGAGGGATTCCACCCTGACCCCAGATGACAGGTTGCTAATTGAAAAAATAAAACATTATTATGAAACAGCTGACACCAGCAGTCTGTATCTGGACAAGAAAGAGAGCATCTCCTATGTTCCCACCGGAGTGGTGAAGGATTCAATCCTGAGGTTCAATTACCTTCTGCAGCAAGAGAACCGCAAAGACAGAGAAGTAGGCAGGTGCCAGCGTGGGGAAGACTGTTCTCTACCACCCGCAGCAGTATGTTTCTCTTACCACAACGCAAAGATGTGCCACTCCAATAGGATGTCCTCACCGATCGATGAGGAAAAGCCCCATGATGTATTGCTGTCTGACCCGGAGGCTCCCAACCACACCTTCAACAGCACGCAGGAGCTTGAAGAATACAGGTCTTGTGCTGACATCCGGAAAGAGTGGAAAGAGAAGGAACAAATCATAGGCAGGACACAGAAATGTTGTAGTGTCCCCAAAAGGGGAAAGGGGGGTGGGAGATCTTCAGAGTTCCAGCAGGATAGCCAGTTGCATGATGAGCTAATCATTGTGGAGGAATCAGACCTTGACGCTCCTAAAACTGCCTCGCCTAAAGGGCACCCTCCAAAAGATGGGACTATAGATGAACTAGACAGCTCCAGTATCCAGCAGACAACCGATGTAACTGAAAGCACATTGGTCATCGCTCAAGATACCATTCCAGGCTCACCATCCAAGGATGGCCCTTGTAATAGCAGCCATTCATCCTGCTGCCCAGCTGTTGGACTCTCAAGCTTGGGCATCAGTGAAGAAGGGGACAGCTGCCTAGTGCAGAACTCGGAGAAGATTATCAACAAAGTGCAATTCTTGGCAAAGATGTACAGTGAAAAGATCTGCAAGATGAAGACGCAGAAGAGGAGCTGGGACTCTCGAGGCCGTGGGCAGAAGAAAAGAGGAGCAGCTGGAAATCTGCCCAGACTCCCAGAAGGGAAGCAGACTGGGAATCATTTATCAGGTGGGTGAGCTCTTCTTTGATAAGGACATTTTATTACATGTTTGGTAAAATAAAACAATGGGCACAGCAAGCGTGTTGATGTTCATTGCACTTTGACATTGGAATTTATTGAATCCCTAGAGACAGTAAAACTGCCCAGATTATTCCTCCAGTAAGGGTATATTTTCCAAAGATGCCTCAATACAAAATGTTATTCTACTCACATCATAGACTAATTTCACTGCTATTCTGCAAGGGGGTTATAAGAGAGCAGGGTAGCCAAGCCGTGGTTAGGAAGGAAGCAGGGCCATGCTGACAATCATCCCATCAGCAGTAGGGAGGAGAGGTAGGCACTTATAAGTGCGCATGTCAGTTTGGCCAGCCATCTTAGGCCGACCAAACAGACATGCACACTTAGGTTTCTCCTCCCACAGCTTTATTGTACAGCCAGATTGGAGAAAAGCTGCAGGCTCCCTAGGTATAGCATGAGCGCAGCATCTGGATTGGGTGGGGAGCCTATGCAGTGAAGCCCATCCACTTTCGGGATGAGAGGAGCAACAAGGCAGCTGTCATCGTGAAGGTGAGCAGCAGGTAACTCTTTTTATGTTATTTAAATTTATTTTTAAACCCCAACACAAATGCTACCCAGGCCAACATCATTACTGTGGTGGCAGCTGCTACTGGTGGCTACAGCCATCAACCTGCAAGTGTTTTCTATCCTGCGATCTTTAAGTGCAAGGTAGGCCACTCTCATTCTCAATGACACAATAGGAATACCACAGCTCTGTTAAGGATGATAGATGCACTCTCATTTCTGATAAGAAGCTAGGCCACCATTAGCGATCATCATTGCCCTGAGAAAATCCAGGAACCCCAATCCGTGCCAAATTTTCAGGTTTATCACTGACTATGTCGATGTATTGCCTTTGGAGTCATTGTGCATGAATGTATTGTATGTGGAAAGTCTGGTGTCAATCTCTACCCTCGCTGCATCATTTTGATAAAGCTATGAAATGTATTTAGACCTCTCTTACCTATGTCTTCACTCTCCCTTTGATGAGGCAGCCTTCTTCTCATTGTAGAAGGCTGTATGACAGAAGCACACATGGATAAACCATGCATGCCTCAACAACGAGGCCCCAACAACAAATGGATCTTAACCACACTTTCCTTAACTACACATGACTTTATTTTTTATTATTACCGTTATTATTACCGTTAAACCGACTGTTATCTAAATGGTATGGCTCCTCTCCTTTGTGTAATTTTTGTAAAGTAAATATCCAGGACTGTATGCATGTGTTGCTGATTTGCCCCGCGCTCCGTAAATTGCGCTTTAGATGGTTAAAAGTTATCTGTCTAGATCTTGGCATTGTCACTTTGAACGATTTCCTGTTTGCACTTTATTGCCCTCCCAATGAAATGTTCTGCTTCCATATTTTTAACTTTTTTAAAGGGTTTTTAGCTATTTATTAATATGTCTCTGGAGATGTATCTTGACCGTCCGACTTTTGTAGTTTTTGATTTATATGTCAGTCTCGTATTTACCTTAGGATGTTTTAAGGATATATATATTTTTTTCTTCTTTTTTTTTTTCTCTCTTTCTTTCTTTTGCTGCTTTTTTGTGCAATGTAACTGTTGCGTTGTAATTGTTGTGTGTTAAATTCTGTATATTTTATGTGGCCCTCTTTTGAGAGCCAAAACATAATAAATAAAATTGAATTGAATTGAATTGAATACACATGACTTTACCACACAATTTCGTTGTAAAGGCATGATTGGTAAAGCGATATGGGTGGTGAAGATCACACCCCAGCCCCCCCGCCCTGAATCCTAAAACCCGGCCCATCCCTTCTATCTACCCACCCCTGCCTAAAAACTACCTGCCTTCCCTCCATGAGCCCTAAAACCCGGTCCCCAGCCCAAAATGCTACTTCGACACAGGCGTCCAGCCATGAGTCCTAAAACTCGGCCCTAAGTCCTAAAATCTACCCCGACTTCAGCCCCCCGCCCTGAGCCCTACAACTCTCCCCACATTCTAAAAATTACCCCAAATCCAGCTCCCCATCCTGAGCCCTAAATCTCGGCCTCAAGTCCTAAAAACTACCCGCCACAACCGGCCCCGCCCTGAGCCCTAAATCGCTTCCCCCAGCCCTACAAACTACCCCAAAACCCTTGCCCTGAGCTCTAAAAACTAAGCACCACCCCTGAAAACTACTCTGCACCCCACCCTGAGCCCTAAAACCCGGCCCCCAGCCCTAAAAATGACCCGACCCCTCTGAGCCCTAAAACCAGCCCCCAGCCCTAAAATCTACCCCCACCCCCTAAAATCTGGTCCCAGCCTCACTTACCAGTTTTTGTCCCGGAGCTTTCTCTATTGATCGTTCCTGTCCTCTCATCGCCTATCCGTACTTCTAGAATGCGCACTGGCCTAACCACACATATGTGTGGTTGGTAAGCGTGGTTCCGTTTGTGGCGAAACGGCACACATGATTCAAGCCTTGTTGTAAAGGTTGTTTCCCATTGTAGAAGTCGCTGCTTCACTTTCTACAAGTGATGCTCAAAACTTAATGGATGTGTCTACGAAACGTGCACACTTTTCCATATCATGCTTGGTACAAGGGCGCAAAATAGTGCTTGCTGTGCTCTGTACAGCGAAAAGTTGGCACTCCCTCCTGACTATTTGCCAATCAGCTGTTATTGGGGTTTACTTCATCTCTACTTAACGATGCTGTATAACTAGGCAAGGCTATATGTGCTCGTTAGACTTCCGATTGTCTCAGTACTGCATATATTAAAAGGGCTTTGAATTTAAATCTGGAAAATTAGACTGTTCAAATGAGGGTACCAAATCTTAAAATTGGTGGTTCCCCAAATAGCACCCTCCACTTTATGAGAACTTTTTGTTTAAATTTGCATGCTCCCTCCTCTGAATCTTAGTTTCCTATTGTATATGGGTGCACAAAAAAACGTTCTGATTGTATACCAGAGGTGTTATAGATGAATGTTAAGATCCTCCTGAAATTTTCTCCAAATTGGGAAGATTTGATGAGAAGCATGACCACCAGGAGCTGGGCAGAGTTTGCCTGATGATGGGCTAGCCCAGTGGAAGCCCGCTCTCATCTGCTGATGTCCTTCAACCATTGGTAAATAGGACTTTTGTATGTCAGGTATTAAGGCTCACTTTCCAGAGAGTCATGGGCATGGGCCTCTTGCTTTATCATCAGCAGAGAAGCGGGCTGCTGCCTGTCTTTGAATTTGTGCTAACATATGCAAAGCACAGTGATGAGCAATAAAGTGCATCATCTCTTACTAAGCGTTTGAGATTTCTTGATACTACTAACATGGCAACTTTATTGCTCTTTCTATTTAAGTTTCCTTTTAATATCACCCTTTCTTTCTATTTCATAACAAATACTGTTTAATAAACCGAGATTAAGGAACATTGTGATTTTCGTATGTCTCAGTATATGTCATAAAGAGGCAAGACTGCCATTTATTAACTCAGGGCCACATGCATCAAAGTATTTTGATTCGCAAACGGTGCAAATCGCTAAATACGCCGCCTGTTTGCTAATGCAAAATAGCCTTTCAGAATGCATGAAAGGCTTTGGGATTCCCAATTTAGGCCATCGCAGTTTTTAGCTATAACCTTAATTGCAAATGCAAACAGACAATTGCAATTTGCGTATCCCTAATGCACATGTAAGAAGCCTTTCCTAAATGCGAACTGTGCATTTCGTAAGCGCTATTGTCATCAACTTCAAGTTGAAGGTAACCATGTGCAAACTTTGAAAAATGCACAAAACAACAATTTTCAAAGTGCCATGTAGCGCACATGCTTTACATGTGCACATTTATGTTTTTTAGGGGTGCTTCAGGGGGGCCTTAGGCCCCCGGGCATCCTTGGCTTTGCATTAGAATAGCTCTCAGTATGTTACATATCTAGCTATATATGTGTAGAGGAATAAAGGTAAATTCCAAAAGCACAATTTGTACACAGTCTTCGCAGAATTTGCTGAATAGTATTACAGCTTTGGAAATGACACAGGGCTCTCTGCTTCCTTTTTTGCATAATTTATCAGCAAAATATATATGTCAGGAGATGCGTTTATTAATTCCAGATTGGCTTGGATGATATTTTACCAATCCATATCTGTAGTAATGTTCCCAGAGTTTTAAAAGGCTTTTGTCACTCTCTAGATCGGAGTGGATGGCACTGTGCTAATCCTATGCTTAGAAACTCTGCTAGACATTTGAGGTGAGCAGATTCAGTAGGGTTGTAGGGTGCTTGATTTAAAGGATCTGCCCTACACCTAAACTTGGAAACTACCCAGAGTGAACAAGGTGTCCGGAGACATCGAAACGCATTGATCAGTGTCACTAATATGCCATTTCTAATTAAGGAAAAAATTCAATAAAAATTGCAGAAGTACTTCGGGAGTGCGGCCCAATTTTGCTTTCTGTCTGGAAGATTTGTGGTTTAATAAGTAGCGGCGTGGTTCTGCCGCAGGAGATCGCACCCACATGGAGCGCTGCTGAAACCGGTGTCTGGGAACCGAAATGGTGTGTATATGTATATATATATATATATATATATATATATATATATATATATATATATATATATATATATATATATATATATATATATATATTTTCACACAATGTGGTCTTTACACAGGATCGCTCCACAGCGGGTGCTGACGTTGGGCCAGACCAATGGCCAAAAGACAATTTTTTGAACAAAGGACGCCGCACACAGCAACTTCTTTTTCACTGATTTATTTCAGTGCCCAGTCTAACACCAACGCGTTTCAGCCTGACGGCCTTGCTCATATATATATACACACAAACACATATAATAAATATATATGTATATATATAATATGTTATATCTACTACACCCGAGCACACCTGATCATGATTTCTATAATCCAATTTAAATATATATTGTCACAGGGGAATTTTTCCATAAGAGAATATTAGATCAATTTCCCACGACTCCGCTCCAATAAAAGTACGCTCTCCAATCAGATCTTGTGTGTTTTATTTCATATCAAACGTGTGTTGGCACAGCAGCAGCCGACGCGCGTTTCGCCCACAGGGCTTTTTCAAGGCTTGCTCACAAGTAGAGAATCAAAAAAGCCTTTTTGATTTTGGGATGTCAAAGCATAGTATGTTGACTCGTTGAAGCGTTCGTACAATTGTATGATGTTCCCCATATGAAGATACGAGGTCAATGGTGCCGATTCCGGTGTAAGTTCGATAGGAATGGAGTCCCGGCAATTTATGGTGGCTGTGATTAAGTTAAATGTCAATACCGGCTCGCCGGACCTTGATACGTCCAGTAGCCTCAGAAATGTAAGCGTTCTCTTCGGCGTGTCGTGTAAAAGAAAAATCCTCCTTTTTCGGACTTAGAAGGTCAATAGATGTGAATTTCAATTTGAGCAAACCCACTTATGTACTCTTGTATATATATAATATGTATTTACGTATATATATATATATATATTTATATATATACACGCACATTATAAAAAAATAATAATAAACCCATATGTATATATATATATATATATATATAGAGAGAGAGAGAGAGAGAGAGAGAGAGAGAGAGAGAGAGAGAGAGAGAGAGAGAGAGAGAGAGAGAGAGAGAGAGAGAGAGAGAGAGAGAGAGAGAGAGAGAGAGAGAGAGAGAGAGAGAGAACATTGAAACCATCCAATCACCTCACAGACCCCCTTCCTGCTAACGCTGTAAAAGACTTTACCCCTGTGCTTCTCCCACTCTGGACTAAAATTATCAACAGCTCTCTTCAACAAGGAACTATACCAGACTCCCTCAAAGTAGGACAAGTCACACCTTTACTAAAGAAGCCTACTGCTGACCCCGCTGACCTGAGCAATTACCGTCCCATCACCAATATCCCCGCTCTGGCCAAACTGCTGGAAAAATGCGCACAACTACAACTGACTAAACACATTGAACAGTTTGATCCCCTCAACCCTCATCAATCAGGCTTCCGAGCGGGACACAGCACAGAAACTGCTATGACTCACATAATTGACGACGCACTTCAAATGCTTGACCAAAACGACACTTGCCTCCTCATCCTTCTTGATCTCTCTTCAGCATTCGACACCGTTAAACATGAGAATTTACTTGAACTACTAAACACAAGAATGGGTCTATCTGGAACTGTTCTCAAGTGGTTCACTTCCTTTCTACACAACAGGTCGCAATAATTCAAAATCAACAGCACGATGTCCTCACCAATACCTGTAACGCTGGGCGTCCCCCAAGGATCCTCCCTTTCCCCAACCCTGTTCAACCTAGTTATGGAACCTCTCACCACCTTGCTACAGGCATCCAATTTACACTTTCACATGTACGCCGATGACACCCAACTTTATCTCAAAATACAATCCCCCAAAGACATTCTGCTCCTGAACTCAACGATCAGAAGCACCCAGTCCTGGCTTGCCGATAATCATCTCAAACTCAATGCTCTGAAAACAGAGTTCCTTCTGATCTCACCTCCAGCGAAGGTCTCCACCACTCAAACTTGGCTTAAACACCTAACCGCACTCAATGTACAGCCCACCATAGTGGACTCAGCAAAAACTTTAGGCATAACCCTCGACACCAATCTCAACATGCAGCAGCATATCAGCAAGGCAACTAAGGGAGCGAACTTCCAAATCAACACCCTGAGGAAACTTAAACCGTTCCTCCCAGCCAAAGACTTCCAAACCGCAGTACAAGCACTAGTCATCCCTCGAATAGAATATGGCAGCGTCGCCCTCTGCGGACTCCCCCTAACTACTACCGCACCTCTAAGAGCCTCACTAAACGCTGCAGCGAGACTCATCACTGGGTCAAAAAAGCACTCTCGTATCTCCCCTGACTTGAAATCCCTGAACTGGCTGCCTTTTGAAGCCAGAATACATCTGAAAATCGCCTGCATGACTCACGAAGCGGTACACCTGAACTCTCCCGGCTACCTCGCTCAGAAGCTGACAATCTCTGGCGGCGCTAGAAACACCAGAGGCGCAAACAATCTTCTGCTGAAACCTCGTAGATACCCGAAGGAAAAAACCTATAAATGCTCCTTCTCAGGAATGGCACCCAGGATCTGGAACTCACTCCCTCCCGAAACCAGGCTCATCTCCTCCACTACACTCTTTAAGAAAGAAATAAAAGCTATCCTCATGGCAAAATACACCTGAATTATTATCTTGGACCCTTTAAAGAACTTGTACCAATCTGTACTACTTATTTGACCCCGTTGCTTATCTGTATTATTTGTATTATTGATGTTCATGACTGTACTGTTTGCTCCTCTGAACTACCTGTTTGACTATGCTCCCTCATGTACCCCTTCTGTGTAAAGCTCTCTGATATCTGCAAAGATCTTGTCCGCGCTATATAAAACTAAAAAGAGAGAGAGAGAGAGAGAGAGAGAGAGAGAGAACCACGCTACATAACCAAACATAAATATTACATCATGGAATGGATTTTTTACAATTTATGGATTTATTTTTACTTTATTATGCACAATGGATGACCAGCTGCACTACATGGGACCAGCACAACAAGAACCTGCTGGTGCTTACTGGGAATTTGTGGAAAATTGATATTGGAGGGCTGGTTGGCTGACCTCACCCAGCTGGGGGTGACCAGCAGACTTAGGGCCATATGTATGAAACTTAGGTTTTGCCATTCTCAAATAGCGATTTTTAGAGAATGGCTATTTGAGAATCGCAAAATGCTATGTATGTAGGATTTGCAAATAGTTTTGCGAATCCTACATGTTCCTTAATTGTGAATCGCAAATTGCAATTCGCAATTAAGGAATACCTCCCCATTAATTCCTATGGGCCTAGGCCCATAGGAATAATTGGGAAGACATTCTCAATTTGCAATTCTCAATTAGAGAATCGCAAATTGAAAATGCAATTTCAAGGGTGCCAGGGTGTCAAAAGGACACCCTGTTGCAACCCTTGAAATGTGAATGTGTGCACATATGGCACCCATACATGCCCTAAGGGCATGTATGTGCGCCACATGGTACTTTGAAAAATGCAAAAAAGTACATTTTTCAAAGAAAATGGTGGTAATTTGCGATTCCTTAAGGCCAAATGGCACTTTTTCTGTGCTTCTTACATTGCATTTAAGGAATAGCAATTTGCGATTCCTTAAATGCAATCGCAAAATAAGGAATCGCAAATTTTGCAATTCCTTATTTTGCAAGGGTGTTTTGTGTTCGTACATACCATTAAGCCTAACTGCGATCGCAAATGCCGAAATTCTGAGAATTTCGGCATTTACGATCACAATTTGGAATGATACATATGGCCCTAAGGCAGGGGTCTTCAAACTGTGGGGCGCTACCCCCAGGGGGGCCGTGGAGTGATGTGAAGGGGGTTGCGCATTCACAGTCACACTTCTGCCGTGGCCTCCAGGGCTTCAGCTTTCCTCCTCCCCATCCTGTGTCTCAGCCCGGGCTGCTGCAGTCCAGCTCGCGCTGCTGGGTGCTCGGCTGGGCAGTGTCTGGAGTCTTATCTCCAGCACGCCCGAGTTTTTCACAGGTCTTTAAAGACCATTAGCATATTTACATGCCTTTGTTAACTGGTTACCAAGGCTTAGTTTTTTTACTGTTCCAGTACCCCCTGGGCCCCCACTCTGCCTATTCCTTACATTTGTATTTTTACACTTACTGCTGTAGTGTGAGAATGCATTTAATGACAAGGAATATAAAGTTGGATTGCCAAAAGAAACATGCCTGCTGTGTGTTATTTAAAGAGCATGTATTTTTATTTATAAAGTTTTGTGCAGAGACCTGCTCTTGACACTAAATAGTTATAAATAAAAAAGTATGTATTAATTAGTTATGTGACTTTTCTGTCTTTGTTCTCTTTTTTAATTATCAAATTATCATTGAGGCATCCCTAGAACACAATTAAAAGTGCTTTCTATTTATATTTGCTGTTCTAAGTATTCACAGATAAGTGCTAACAATACAGCTTTAGGTGACTGCTTATTTCTGGGCCATCAAAAAAATGAGCTGGTAACCCTAATCATAAGTCTGGAAGTTTGTTGCAGGATCAGCACATTATTTATTTCCTCCACCATTGATCCCTTATTAATGCCATTATAGCAATAGTTTAACTTATATCTGAAATCCTACGCTTCAAGTTTCTGGGACTGCACCCTGCTTTCAGACAACTCACTTCTCATTCTCACCTTCACTTTCACGCTCGCTCTGCACGCCCACCGATCACAATGCACTCACACTGATCACCATGCACTCACAGCAATCGCCATGCACTCACATCAATCGCCATGCACTCACAGAGATCGCCATTCACTCACAGCGATCGCCATGCACTCATAGCGATCACAATGCACTCACACTGATAACCATGCACTAACACTGATCACCATGCACTCACTATTCACCCACTCACCCTGCACTCACACTGATCACCATGCACTCACACTGATCACCATGCACTCACACCAATCACCATTCACTCACAACATTCACCCGCTCACCCTGCACTCAGTGATCACAATGCACTCACACTGATCACCATGCACTCACATTGATCATAATGCATTCACACTGATCACAATGCACCCACACTGATCACCATGCACTCACAACATTCACCCGCTCACCCTGCACTCACAGTGATCATAATGCACTCACAGTGATCACAATGCGCTCATCACTGATCACCATGCACTCACAACATTCACCCGCTCACCCTGCTCTCACAGTGATCACTCTGCACTAAAAATGTGCTTGCATTGTTCACTCTGTACCACACCCTGCAGTCACATGAGCACACTTCTCACCCTGCACTCATGTGATACTTCACTCACCTGTCCCCCCTCACTGCTCAATCGGTATCTCACTCAAACAAGGCCATCACTAACCATGCACTAATTTGTCCCACTCTGCACTTATAGCCAAACCCAAATTCATATGGTCACCTCACTCACCCTGTAGTCACTCCTTTTACCCTACTCTCACACTGTTGCATTGCTCACCGTGCAGTCACATGGGCACTCTTGTCACCCACACAGTGCAGAAGGTTAAAGTGCCTGGTACAAAGAAGATGTACCATGCACACCACGGAACTGAGTGTGAGTAAACTATGAGTAGCGCTATAAAAAAATTAAATGTTTGTCAGGTGCTATAGAGAGATGAGGTGTATTGTTGGTGAGTGGTAGTGAGGGAATTCATGGAGAAGGTGGAAAGACTGTTGCACCGTGTGTGACCAGTGCTAGGGCCAGCCCTGGCTGGGACGGTTAACCCCCCGCCCTCCGAAGTTCGGTCTAGTGGATTCCCTGCTTCTGCCTATTATTATTTACATTTGTAGTGCTCTACTGTTACCAAAGGGTGTCCTGGGGCTAATAACCATCTGCCTGCAATGTGAGAGAGGGATCCGGGGTTGGGAGAGGAGAGAAGAGAGGGATGGAAGGAAGGGGGTGAGAGGAAAGGTGCATGGGTAAACTGCTTAACTCTGCACAAGACCGCCAGGGTTTGGAGGGACCCTTGCTGCTCCCGGCCATGGCCAGGTGAGCTTCTAATGTGGCAGCGCGTATTCCTGTGGAGTGGGAGGCCCTTTACAAAGGTTGACTAGACATCTTTCTGATGTTAATTGCTGTATTTTGGTTATAAACTGGTACTTATGGGGTGAAATCTTTCCTCAGTGTTACTGTGTTTAAAAATGTTCAAAATAATAAAGCAATGCTATCTCAAAATACGCAGCATCACAGAACATTATTTACATTTTCTACTCGCACAATTTAGTCAAGCCTGTCGCATAATATTGTCCTCACCTGCCTCATAATTCCAGTAGCCCTGCCTAGAGGTTTAGAAATTTTTGTCAGGAGGGGGTCCTTACGCATGAAAATGTTGACAGGGGTGTCCCGGGATCCAAAAGTTTGAAGACCTCTGCCCTAAGGTAATTGAGGAACCTACAAGGATTTTGTCAGCCAGGGTCTGATCGGCATCTCCATGCTTTAGAGGTTTGGGCCCCAAAGAGGCGAAAAACCGAGCTTTGTATGGTAGACTCTGAAGTATTTCCATACCCATGCTTTTGACTCACATTAAGAGTCCATATGAAGAATGACTCCCATGTCTCCAGTGGTGTAGCGCTGAAGCACAGCATGATGCTGGCGGTATTGTCAAGAAAGGCAGTGTCATTGACATAGACAAGTCCACTTCATAACACTCTAGAGAGCTGAGTGGTCTGAAGTCTAAATGGGAAGCTAATCTTGGGAAAATAGAGGATGCAGTTTAGAAGAAGCTTTGCAACATCTTATGGAGTTGGCCATCAGCACCAAATTTAGGGTGGCTAGGGTGCATTACACACACACTTGTTAGATTAAAACTAATGAGGAAATCAAAGACAACCAGTCTTCGATTATGTGATCAGTTGGGCAACTTGTTCCACACTGTGGAACTATGCTCCGACTGAAGAGATTTGGGATGGTTTAAGTGTCTGCCTGAACTCACTACTGAATAGCATATGGGAGAAAGACATGGACATTATATAATCGAAAGCTATATAGCACAAGTTTGATATTTAACCATAGGGACAAAGTGGTTCTCTGGGGCAGCTCTGAGATTCCAGCCTGGAAAATGGCTATAATTTGGACCGATGTATGCATTCTGATAAATGTGTATATGAGTGTGGAGGGTGCCCTACGCAAGACCATAAAGTCTGGGGTACATAGTTGAGGTATAGAGAGATGAATATTGGCTCTGTGCAATGAGTCTATTTGGGTACCTACCGAATAGCCTACTGGTGCCTCTTGTCCTCATGATGCAAATCTACTACTATCTAATAGATATCTCAACATAGCTCTACATGTTGCTTCAATGAGGCCTACATATTACATATAAATACATGCTGATTCATAGCAATGGATTATTTTCTTTCTAGGTGGGCTACATATGTGGCATAATGCGCTCAATACCTTTCATACAGCTTTATGGTGTTTGCCCTCTTCTTATACATTGCCAATATATCAGCCTTCTTGTAATAAATAGGTATTAAACAAGTTTATTCTTTAGGTACTAAATGTAGGCACTTGAAGATAGATATTGTTCTCCAACCCATTCCCAGGTATAAATTGATACAGTGAGCAACTTTTGTTGTGTGAATTCTATATATTCACTTTGTTTAACTCCACTATCTAATGGGTGGTCTTGGAATGGAAAATCATCTTTCTAAAATTGAAAACTGTGGACTTTAACATAACCAAAGAAGTCCATAAAAGGTATAAGCTGAAAACATTTGTTACAGAGACACAACATTTTACTTAAAACTGTTAAAATTATAAAAATGTAAATCAAAATATTCAAAGATTATTGATAGTGTTTTTTTCTCTTGTTTCAGTTGAGCCACAGGTCTATGGCCATGTACTCATCCGTGAATCACTGCTGCATCTGAACTGCATTCAAGAAAACAGTTCCCTCATTTCCGCTGTGAAAGAGAGTGTCAATGACCTTGAAAATAGCAACCAGAAGCCATTTCCTGCATCGATTGATACTGACACATTACATCGAGAAGAAACACCAGTGGCACTTGAGGGCCTAGCTGAGTCTTTGGAGGAGGACTACTTTTCCACCCCAAATGAGTTCACAAGTTTGATTTCACTTGTGCCTGAAATTTCAACTTTAGATCCAGAACTTGAAACATCAATGACATCAAATGCAGTGAATGGAGAAATAACTGACTGTGTGCAGCATTCAAATCAAGAAGTAACATCAGCTGAAAATATACTGAATGGAATTCCTAAAATGCTTTCACAGAGCCTATCTAATATTCAAGAGTCAACAAAATTAACATCTGAAATTGGATGCATGGACATATCGTCAATGCCTTTCCAAATGAAAGAGCATGTTTTGGAGCCACAAGAATCCTTACCTCCAACTAGACTCCAAGATCGATCTGATATTACCGCCCCAATCCTAAGTTTTGATACAAGGGCACTGGAATTAGTATCCAAGGTTGAACCACATGAGCAATCGGAAATCACTCCCACAGAGCTGGTCAGTGTTATTGAACCGGTTGAATACACTTTTCAAAATGTATCCCTTAAATGCATAGACATTCCCGCAGCAAACGTGGAGAGTGTGTCACCACCATTGGGAGTAGAAGAGCAAGAAGATGTTGTCAATGAGAAACTTTGTGATTTGAACAATTGTTCCAAGATCCTACCACTAAGCACGGATTCTGTCAATGAGACTGTTATGTTACCACAATTTATAACAAATAATGATATTACATCACTTTCCTGTTTGGAATCAAAAAAGAACAATATTGAGCCTCAGATGCAACATCCACCAGAAGCCCCAAGTTCCGCTCAAACTACAGTGTCCAGAACTGATGTCACTGAAGTAGAAGATGACAGCGAAGTAGCATCATTGATTACAACTTCACCCAAGGAAAGGGATTTTTTACCATCTGCCACCCCTAATGAAGATATTGATCCTGATGTAAATACTACTTCAGTTGTGCACAACAGCACAATAAATCTTGCATCTCCACAAGGAGCTAGTGAGGAACCTAATTCAATACCCAATTTAATTGAGACAGCGGCCAGTGTATCAATAGTTACTGTACCTGTTAACGTATTGTCTCCAGCATCCACTTTAAGTTGGGAGTCAGAACAGCAACCAGCGATTTCAGATACACTTAATATCTCATTCACACTTCCCCTAGAAATGGGAAAGAGTAGTCTAAATTCAACACTGTATTCAAACTCTGGAATAATTGAGGATTATCCACACTCTAAACTGAAACCTGAAGCACCAACCAATATTAACAAAGATGTTAAGTATGTCAAGGCCATGGACATATCATACAATGAAAACCATGAGATAAACTCCTCTTCCTCTCCCTGGTCTGTCGAAATTGATCCTCCAGCACAAGAGGCAGAATTCCCATGCCTAAGCAGTCAAAGTCCTCAACAATTGCAAGCTTCTATTGCTGCAGTGGCCAACCTCCAGCCCACAGAACACATACAGATTGAGGAGACCACTTCCCTGATCTTGAATGACAGAGGAAGTTTGCAGTCAGCAGGATATTCTGCATCCAAAGATAGTTCCTGTTATCCGCAAACTACAGATTGTGAAACAACATTGCAGGCACCCAAGGCTAAGAACAAACCATTGGTATTTTCCAGGCCTCCAGACACTCCAGACAGCTCACCTCTTTCCCCAGTGGAACACTCCTCTGTATCCTTCAGTCCCAATCTAAGGATTCACCCCCCTGCATTTGTGCGAAAGAAACTTTCCAGTTCTGCTGCTTTATCAAAGTACCTTACTGCTTCTTGTATTGGCCAAAGTCTTCCCCAAAAGAGTGTGCTGACCAAATCAAAGAGTTGTGAAATTGGGGAGACAGTTCTAGCACCTCCGCATCATATTTCCCGGCCGCTGTCATCTTCTTCATTTCGGGGGGGATACAGATCACCATCTCCCGTTAAAATTAATTCATTCAGCATACCAAAGTCACCAGGCTTTGCAAAAGAGGGAGTTAAAATAAAACGATCTGCTTCACTTTCTCTCACCCATGCCAAAGAAAACTCTTGTCAATCCATACCCTTTTTCTGTCATCCTGGTAGTAGTCCAGGAGCATTAACCAGTGCCAGAGAAAAGTTTTCTGGTGCATCAGGCATAATACCTTTGAGCACAAAGCCACCAAACGTGATAACCTCACAGCTGAAGACAGTGGATCAAAGAGCTCCAGAATGTAAAACCCCAAACCAGAGGGCCTCCGACTTGAGGTCATTAAAGCAGGGACTGTCAGGCACGCAGTCCTCAGACCCTAGGCCCTTCGAGATGAGGTCCTCACACTCATGGCTGCCTGACCAGAGGATGTCGAATTCAAGGCCATCATGCTCTAATCCTTCAGACACACAGTTGTTAGACTTCATGTGTTTAGATTTGGCAATGCCGTACCCGAAACTGACTGACCCAGGACCGGCAAAGCCACAGCGATCAGACTTTGAGCCATCAAAGTCAAGGCCACCTGATGTGAGTGCATCAGGCATGTGGATGTCAGCGCCACCACTATCAGAATCACGACCAACAGGCTCATGGTTGCCAGATCGCAAGCTGTCAAACCCTGTGCCATCAAATCTAAACCTACCAGATCCAAAAACACCAGACTCAAGTCCCTCAAATCTAAGACTGTCAAAACAAACAGCTTCAGACCCAAGACTATCCGATTCAACCAAATCAGGCTCAAACTTATTAGGTCGAAGGCAGTCAGACCCATGTCTACTAGACTTGTGGATTTTAGGCCCAAGGCCATCAGACAGGAGTGCATCAGACCCAAGGACATCATTAGATCAAAAACATTTAGAACCAAGGTCATCAGATCTCACACCATCAAATCCAAGGCCTTCAGACCCACAAACAGACCACAGCTCATTAGACCTAAGGAAATTAGAGCCATATTCATTAGAACAGAACAAATTGGAATGGAATCCAAGTGTGGTATACCCAAATCCATTAGACCCAAAGCAGTCAGACACAAGACATCCACACCAAAGACAGTTGGACACTAGACCACTAGAGACAAGGTCTTCAGTCCCAAAGTCAATTGACCCCAGGGAATCAGGCCATCAGAGACGATCAGAACAGATTCTTTCAGCTGTGCAACCATCTGAATCTAACCAGCAGTCTTTAAATGAAAGACATTCAGATCCAAAGCAGCCAGACTCAAGGCTTTCTCAACCAAAACCATCACACTTGAGGTCTTCCAACCATAGCCTTTCATACACAGAACCTTCAAACACAGGCTCACCCTACCAGCATACCTCAGATCTGAGACAATGCAACCCAATCACTCAAGGCCTAAATTCCTCAGACCTAAGATTTCCAGATCCAGTGCATGTGGACCTGAAGCCATCGGAGCAGACTGTCTGTTTGCCCTCTGGTTCAGCAGTTGTCATTGCTTTTCCACGCCCATCTCCTGGAAAAACATCCGGAATGCCTTCCATTCCCCAACCTAGGTGGTCTCCCACTTCTTCTACTGTTTCAGAGCCTAATTCGAGGGTGCAGTCTCCCTCTCCAGTATGCAGGAGGATATGTTCCCCTCCCCCAGACTTCAGCTGTACAAGAGGAAAGCCACCTCGCTCTTCATTTGTAGGTTCCAGAGTGTGTGCATTCACTCCACTGTGCATGAATTCCTCCGAGAGGTCTCCTTCCTTATCTGCAAGTTCAACTCCTACATGCACAAGCCCGAGCACTTCCATGCCAGTGTCACCACTAACCATCAGCCCCAATACAGGGCCATTCAGTTTACCTCAAAGCAACAAGAGAACAAGAGGAGGCAATCTTCCTTCGACTGCCCTCAAGGAAAGAAGCATTAGCCCACTGCGTCCTGGACGACTTTCTCTGGGAGCAAGAGAAGATGAGTCTGTCATATGGGGAACCATGGGATCAATGGGTAGCCCACCATGCCAGAGTCCCGGCATCCAGTCACCGGTAAGAAGTGGGGGTGGTAGTCTCAGCTCTCATGAGCTAACTTGCATACACTGGCCAGATGTTCGTGAACTTCGATCAAAGTACGTAGGCCATGAAAATCATGAAAATCATGAAGAATTAAACTTTCAGAAAAAAGCAGATGAAAGGTGTGCTAGTTCTCCAACCATTGTCAAATACAGAGAGGATGATGTTGGCAGACCAGAGGAGAGAAAGCTACTTGTGGATAATGTGGCACTCTGTGTCCCAGTGCCAGAATCCATAAAGAATGTGTCAGCTGATGAAATGCTTTTCACTCCATACCGGGAGGACTCGCCTGAAACCCAGGACAAAGGCCTTCTGAAGGCAAGCTATTCTACCACAGTCAACATCCAGATAGGGGGCAGTGGTCGCATTGCCTCTTTCAGCAATGCCCAGGTCAGCCTTACACATCCCTTTTTGGCAGCCCCAGAATCCCAAAATGTAAGGCGGGTGAACATCAATGGGGGCCCCTTGGACACTCAACAAAAGACCTGAGTTTCCATTATCTCCGACAATCCTCTGTGTCACACGGATTGTAGCACTTTCCTTAATGTTGCCTGCCATACCAGCCAATTGCAGGGCCAAGATAAAGAACTTCCAACAGGAATACTGGAAGTTCTAGGACAATCTGGCCACAAGGTTTGCAAGATCATCTGGAACAAAGGAAATATCCCATGGGATCAAGTCCACAGTGTATGAAAAGACATAGATGTTGTATAAGATGCCTGTAGAGAGACATGTTGGGTGCCAAGCTGCCAAAGAATATGCTCACATAATGTGGTACCTGAAACCAGACGATGTGCTGTACAGAGAAGAAACGACCAATGTTCTAATTCAAGTTGGCTGCGAATATGTATAAAGTGTCTCCTGTCTCAGTGAATGTAGTGTGAAGAATCAGCCACACAAATCTTTCTGTGTTGCTGACAGTGGTGCTCACAAAAGGTTAACCCTCCCCTTTCAAACTGACACCACCCTTTTCTTGTGAGACTTATGGTTTTAGTTGCACTTAAAGCTTCAGGCTATAACTTGCCTGTCAACTGGTTTTCTGTGAGATTACCCTGACTGCTTGAATCTACATGAGGGGTCCTTTTGTGTAATGTGGGGACCAAAGTGATTCATATGGACTGGGACACAAATGTCTTGGGTTTTCGAATGGTAGCACTTCTGCACCACTTGGGGTGTTTGTGTGGCAGACATGGTAGGCAAAAGGTTAGGCTGCCATGCATCCGGCACCCACCTTCTACTTTAGGTGGGAGAGGTGAGGCATTACTTATTATCAGCCCATTTAATGGGAACATTTGGAAGCAGTGGATATTTTGTAGATCTTTCTGCTGAATCCTTCGGTGCTGTGCTTGGGAGGTGGGCATATGGTTCAGAGGTGTATCGCTTCCAGCTGCAATAAGAGAGTGTGATTTTCAAGTGGAGATCATTGTTGAATGCCAGATAGGGGCAAGTGGGAGGACAGAGATGTGCAGGTCCATGTTATACTGTTCTAAACATCCTGTGATACTATCCATCTGACCGTAAACAGAGGCAGATGATGACATGATGTGCGAAATCTTGTGATACTGGAGAAAACATCTTGAGATTATGGTTTTCCAACCATCAACAGAGGCAGACGATGATATTCTATGTTTTTTGCATGACTTGTTTCATGGATTGACTCCCACTTTGCACTGGGTACATACATTTGACTTGGTCAGTCACCCATCCACAGCAACCACTCAGTAGGTCAGTAGTGCCAGCTTGTACAATACACAGCAGCATTGGGTCTGCCTCAGACCATCAGTTTTCCAGGGTCTGTGTAGACAAACTGCAAGTCAAACAACATAGGCTGTGACACTTGTGTAATCAGGGATAGCTTCTGTGATGTTAATATGTTCTTTCATCAATGCCAGATGATGGTTTACAGCAAGGGGATTTGTTTCAAATATGTTACTGGGATGGGTGAAGGGTTGTCAACCTCAAAACTGGGCCTTCCTGAATATCCTGATATTGTGCTGATATGTCTATTGTTGGTATTTTACAAATCCTTCCACAACCTAACAGACTATCAATATGCTCTGGTGCTTAACCTCCTTCAAAGCATAGGAGCTATTGAAAAAGTGAAATATTCCATGATAATGACCTCTACCGAAGTACATAATGCTTATAGGCTCAATCTAGCTAGTGTTTCTTTTTTGGAAAGTTTCCAAATGTATTCTTTCTTTCTTCTAAGCAGTTGATTTCTGATCGATTTTGATCTTTGTTTTTAATATCAACAATTTGGAGATATTCGGAAGCATGACCTGTAGCTGGCACCGGTTACTGCAGGGACTGCCTCCCAGGACCAGCACTCATGATCAATGCACCCAGCGTCTACCTGAGTGTTCAAGCTGGAGAACGACCCCAGAAACTGGCTGTCAAGTCATAGAGAAGCCAATGCACTGTCTTCGTAAGAAATATTCAAAATGCTCTTATTTAAAACAGAACTTCATGCTTTCTAGAGACAAAGCGGAAAGGGAAAAAGTAAAATGCATTATTAGAAAAATTTTAGCAACTGTAAACAATGAAGAACTGAGGGAGGGACATGCTGTGAAAAGGAAAACGATGATAGAGCAGTCCTTTACTTAGTTTTCAAATGCACCCATATCCACAAAATGTATTAATTGCACAACCTTTTAGAAATTGAAGGACCTCTTGGTAGGGCGAGCGCAAAAGTCGCTGCCTGTGCCTTAACACAAACTGAGGCAGCTTCCCAAAAATATTGTGGAGGGCCACTAAATTTACACTTAAGCCAACTGCCACTCAAATATATACAAGCCTTGGACAAATAGGACACTTGAGGAGAACCCCTGCACCCTACTCCAGGCCTTTAGCGGCCTATAATATGCAGTTGGCCGATACCTTAGACAATGGTAAGTGGCAAAAGGTGATTCAGGTCACAAGCGTATGTTCGAATGAGAGGTTTTCATGAGCTTTTCCACTCCATCCACTCCACTGTACGTGTTCTTGCATTTCTCAGCACTAAGCGTCTTAAGGGTGGAGCTGGGAGGGTTTGCTTCCGGGTCATGCCATATGAACAAGGTGGCTGCCACTGCTTTATTGTCTGAACTTCTGAAGAAAGCAAATTTGACATCTTGCACATGCCTTGAGATAATGTTTCTATTGCTCAAAACACTTAGGAATTGGCAAATTCTGGCACACTTTCAAGCGGACAAATAGTATATTTACCTTAATTCTGTGCTTACCAGTCCTCAGATAGACCTAGCACCTGACTTACAGGGCCGCCCTCAACCTTGACCAATAAATCCCTCTGTCGGCCAGACAGTGCTAAATTTGTCCTGGTGGCTGCAGATAGAGGCACAAGCATTCACTTTCGGGGAACTGGATGTATTTTTCACGCTGTGCGGGGGAAAGAAAGGCAGGAAAGGATAAGGAAGTGAAACAAACAAACAAAACAATGACAAAGGGAGAAAGATGGAATTCTTAAGAGTTTGATAAACAGGCAAGAAGAGTGGAGTGGTGGAAGAAAGAGGCATAAGTGGAATCAAGACTAGACAGCCATGATATAGGGCTACCTTGGCACTTGGCGGCCTTTGTTGCTGTCTTTTCAGAAAAACGTGGGTCTCCGTGCTTTCATTTTTACAAACTCTGCATCATTGTGTTCAGTAAGGTTTTGTGTTGGCACTCTCATGATGATGTAGGCTGTGGAGGGGCACAGATTCTATTCATAGCACTTCTTAAGCGCATGGCTACCCAACGTGCCTCCCATCTCTAGTCAGTTAGCCAGACTCAGAGTCACCATATTTTAGGTGAAAAGTTATGTCTTAAGGGTTTGGAGAAGCTGAGTGCGTTCTCATTCTGCCAGAGGTGTACCAATAGCCCTGCAGCCCCTGTGGTGCAGGGGTCCCAACCTCTAAGGGGCCGCCTCTGGCACTGTGCAAAGGAGTCAGGCCCTTGGCCTCATAGCTCTTGACTAGGTCCAGTGGGTGGGGGACCCCCTCCATGTACTGTGCAGGTTTGCCCCTTCAAGTTTTGTTACCCCACTTCATATTTCCTAATGCTGTGGGTAAAGTGTTCAATAACTTGGGTGCTAAATGTGCAAACAAACGCCTTTTGCCCCAGGCTTTCTTTACCCTGGGAATGGAGAGTAGACCTAGATTGCCAGAATGTAGCAGTCTTCTAGGACAGTAGGGATGAATCAAATGTTGTAAACATTTCGGTCCCTTCACATGCGCCGACTGATGGGCTGGCCATAGGGCCTTGAACTGTATCCTCTTATGTTTTGGTAACCAATGTAAGCTGGGTAGTGCAGATGAAACGGCCTGATATTTTGGTATTTACTGGAGAATTCAGGCCGCAACGTTTTGAATAACTTGAGGTGTTTTGATCACTGATTGCAGCCTCCCCAATCTAGAGAGTTTGGATAGTCTAGGCGTGATAGCACCAAACCTTATACTCCCACTCTCTGTGTGGGGCCTGGCAACCAGCCTAGCAGTTTCCAGAGCGGTCTCAGCAAGCCAGAGCAACATGAGGACAGTTTCCTAGCCGGAACCTCTATAGTGAGTTTATTCTCACTTATAACACCCAGGCTTTTTACTTCTGACTTAAGCGAGTGATGATCTCCGAGGGACTTAGGCCAACAATGTTCATTCCAGATGGATGGGTTATTGTCATGGAATAAGGCGTTAAAATGGACCTTCCCAGGAAAGATGTGAAACTGAAGTCTATAACCGTGCATACTTTAAGGCTTTCCTGAACTAAGAAGAGCACAGGAAACACGTTGAGACTCTTAGCGAAATAGCAATAGGTTGAGCCAATAGCAGCAGGGAGGTGTGAATTTGGATATCCCCTGTGGAATCTTTACGCAAGACAGAAAGACTGTGATGTGAATGTGGCTGTAGCAAAAGGAAAGTGTGTATGTGAGAGTGAGTGTGATGGGGCTAGAGAAAGTAGAGCTGGGTAAAAAGAAAACCTTGGAGGATGGTGTTTGGGATTTTCACTCCTTCCAAAGAAGGAGAACTTTACATCTTAAAAGAGCTCCTAAAGCTAACTGAAATAGGAACTTTCAATATTGTTCTCTGGAATTCCTGGAAAATTCTGGTCCTAGTTGTCATTAAGACCTGCATTTCTCTCCTGGTTATGGGGTATCCATTTTCAATAAATTATCTTCTAGAAGCTAAGCATTCTGTGAAGGAGAAGGGGCAGTCCCATTCTGTTGGCATCGTTGTTGTTGGCTGGGCCTGCACTTGTACTAATAGTGATTAGTTCATCATCAACTATTCAGCCTATAAAAAGCAGCTGTCATAACATAACAGAGTTCAGAACCTAGCTATGCCTGCTCTTTTTCCAGCTTCTATAATTTTCAGATACAGTTATCTGAAAAGGGGCACATCATTGAATGTCACAAATATTTAGGCCCTTAAAACAAAAACACTAGTGGGATTTTGAGGAAAATCAATCTGGGTTCACCAATACTAAGCAAACATTTACGTTGGTAGGATGTTCCTCAACATGTATACCTAAGCCATACATTACATCAGAGCTAAATTTAAGGGGCAAACTCTCGCCAACCCTTCTCTGGGGAAATTGATGCAAACAGTGAGAAAGAGCAGAGAGAGAGAGAGAAAGAAATGAGAGTTTGAACAAAGAGAGCAAGTATAGCTGAGTGTGAGAAGAGAGAGTGTTTAAAAGAAGGAATGGACACAGAAGAATGGATGCCCTGGTCAAAACGAGATCCCTGTGTAGTGGTGGATAGGGAACCAAACATCATCTGTATCTAGACTTTAGTGTTGAAGACGTGTTGACAGTGCTGTTCACTCCAGCATGAAATATAAAATCAAGCATAAAGTTGTCGCTTTAGGATCATCTGAGTGAACAAAACAGCTGGATGCCCGAAGGTTTTACTTGAATGCAATAAAAAGCTTTCTTGATAACCCCAACTGAGGGTGATTGGTCAAGGTGCCCTTGGAACAATTATGTACCCTATGGTGTCCAGGCATTTTAGTCCTAGCTCTGTTGGAGAGACACAGGTGCGTACAGCATCTTTAATGGTTGCTGTATCTGCAAGTGTAGTATCATGCATACCTGTCAGGCATACTTCACCCACAGCACAACTGTAAACAGATATCCCCACAGCCTAAGTCCAAAATCAGTCTGCCTCCACAAGAAGACTCCTTGAGGAGGAAGGGGCTAAAGCCTTGGCTAGGTAGAGTAGTCCTCTGAATTCAATAATCTATCAGCATAGATATTGATAGAACTCTCAACTTTACTTCTAACCCTGAATTTATTAGTGAATGAGAAGAAAAGGCCTGGACTGGGCAAGCTACTCAAGCAGGAGCCATGGAAGCTTTAGAGGAGGGGTGGGTGGATCTTGTGAACTTTCAGTCTCAGGAATTCCACGTAGTTATATGAAATTTCCGCACGATTTTGCAGAGTTCTACAAACAGGCGGAATTAGATACATTGTGCTGCTCACGCTGATTTTTAGCACAAGAGCTCCTTCTGCAATGAAAAACCAGTACAAACGACACCAAAGGGCACTGCTTCTTAAGTTGATTTTGCTGCAGCTCGATATATAAAGGCCTGGGGGCACGTTGAGGTTCGCTGAGTGTAGATGTGACCCACTGCATCACAGAGGTTTCAGTGAATTACATTGCAGGTTCTGAACTCTGCTACACCTCTACTCTTCACTCTAGTTTCTTCAACAATTTCTGCACATTGTTTTGAAGCCATAGGGAACAAAACAAGTTACATTTGTCTTCCGATTTCACTTGGTAATTATTGCCTCTTATACACGTATAGGATAAACCATTGTACATCCGGAAGATTAGAAGGACTTTGGAAAGTCACTCTTGTGTATCACATTTCTTTCCAGCATTGGCAAAGGGCAGCTAGATTCACCTTACATGCTTATGACAACCACTGACAATGTAAATGGTTCACATTTATATTACATGTATGCAATTTTTTAAGATGTAGGCATCAGGCATGGATCAGCACACTAGGACCAAAGTTGGACACTTCTACTGCAAGCCCCATAAATGTAGTTGCTGTTTTGATTTGATTTGTTTTGTTTTGATCTGAGCTCCAAAGTTCACCTCAGCCTGACCTATACTGAATAATCTACAGCCTATCTGAATCTGAGGCTGCACCATAGGGAAAAATGGTGTACCTCGTCTGGTTCAGAAATTTTTCAAAAAGGATTGTAAGTCACTTCAATAATAACTTGATGATCAGGCACTGTGCATTAACTAGATTCTGTTTTATCCTTTGCATTGTTTCCCTCATCCTGTAATTGCAAGCCACTGAGTGATAGCTTTATTGTTGAACATTTCATCAGAAATGTTTCTATGCAGGTGACAAAAAACCCCTTCACGCCTTTCTCCTGCTGACCTTACAATGCCTATCACTAAATATGTGCTTTACTGAGCTGATCAGATTCGGTTACCTATTATGTTTCACGTTGGGAAAGAGTGGTACCCAATCGTTTGTTTGTTCGACGTTGCTCATCTTGCAGAAGCCAAGTTTAATGCATATCCTATCCACCACTGCTCCTTGGTTTGACACACTAAGGCTAATTCTAAAACATAGGTTTAAGCAGCTAAACAGTTAAGTTTTGAGCAATTTCCACACTGGACTTTTCTCTAAACTTCGAAATCCGAAAGCAGAACTTCAAGTTTACAAAGTTGATGAAGCTCCCTTAAGCAGACATAGAGGTGTACATAGTAGATCTACAATACATTCAATCTACTTCGTTGTGTTTGTCTTGCCCCCGGTGGTGCAAATGTTTGTGACGATGGGTTTTCGATTTGTGGCTCCAGCTGGATCTCCTTTTACTACACAGGGGTGCCTAGAGAATTGAAAAACAACTGCTCCTACAGGTCAATTACTAGCCATCTGTTGCAGTTTGTCTTGGTACTGTCATTAGAAATATTCTTGAACCATGACTGTTGGGTGTCTTAGGCTCTTTTGTCCTTAGATCTGTGTTGGGAAAGCCAGTATTAGACTAATTGCAAACTAGGGAATTGAACAGATCTATGCCTGCCTACATAGAGCCCTGGCGCTGCCTCCTGCCGGTGTACAGACGCACTGATGTTCACACAGATTGCTAATGATAGGCAGTCATAAGCCATCAAATCTTTACCCTGATAAGCTGGACTCTCTTCCTGAAAACCTGCTGTAGAGGTATAGCAACTACAGCAATATGCTGTCCGAGAGTTCCCAAAATTGAGACATGGTACAATGAGTTGGTTTTAAATACCAAATCAAAATGGAGCACAAGGGACAAATAGACAGCTATGTACAAGATCTAAGTTGTATCAAGTTTACATCTTTAATGAATGACATTCCGGATCCCCACTTTTGCACTCTCTATCCCCATTCTTCTGCTTGTTGTTGCCTTTCAGATGCTTTATATGGGTAGAACCGTGACAGCAGCTGAGATACAGAAAGATGTTTTTGGGTAGGGCACTGTTCCCCTTGTCCATCAGCTTTTTTCAGGTACATGTTCTGCCTCAAGCTGTAGACCATCCTTTCACACAGGCAGTTTATCCAGCAAATGTTTACACTTGTGTATGACTGCATTCCACAGTGGCAACAGGGCTCACTTTTGGCGGGTCACAGGTTCTTATGTTTTAAAGGTTTTTTTTTAAATAATTATTTATATGATATGTTTGTCCCAATGAATAGCAGGAGGGAGGTTTCCTCTCTTCTGTCCTTGTAAATACTTTCTACATGTTTAGCAGCATTGTCACCTATGGCTTTAAGAATCTTTTTTGAATGTACATATAATTTGTGAAATCTTTGTTTTATATATTTTTCTTTGTATTCTGCTTTTTGTATTGTATTAAGTTTAATTTTAAAGCTGCAAACAATAAATGAACCATACCTGTTTTCCTGAATTTCTAGACTGTTTGTTTTTCTTTAGATGCATTACGATGGGGCTGCAGTGGAGGTTTTGGGGCTGGAAGAGTACCACACTGTCATTATTTCTCGGATTATGTTGGCCATATAGCCTATCATTATTAAATGTGATCTTCAAAACTAGTAAAAACAGGGTTGCAGTCTTTCTTATATAGTTCTGATACTGAACACCACATGTTGACCTATGGCCTTCTAGTGTATGTGAAGATTGTCCTTTCGAGTCCAGGAATGGACTCGATTAAGGAATGCATACAGGGTGCTCGATCTGAAGTTCTGCCCGCTACAAGAACATATAATAATAGGTAAGAGAGAACTAAGGCTCCAAGGCACATATGACCGGGAGTACCTCTCACAAAAAAGCTCGGTAGCCCACATGACATCTGCCTGGGAGCTTGACCAACACTTTCCGTATGTGGACCGGCTACCAAGTCATAACTTAAGGCGGGAAGTCCTAAAAATGGGAATCGGAATAAACCCATGCTACGCGAATAATGGAACCCAAAATCAAATGTTAAATTGTAATGGGTTCTGCACTTGCACTTTAGGTACTACCTGTAATATTATACACCTTTTATTAGATTGTATGTGGTTTTTAGATTTAAGGAAGGAGATTTTACGTCCGATTTTTAAAAATTATAATATTACAAATAGGATGCAAGCCGCTAAATTGTTGATGGAAATGGAAAACTTAGACATAGCCTGTGCCTTGGGGAAATATATGAAAAACATTAAGGTATTCCTCAGCTGCACAGAGTAAGATCTAATAAGATAGGTCCTTGACATCAAATAAAGTGAAACATTTAGTGTTTAAAATAGCGCTGTATGACTAAGAAGATGTTGTATAGATATGAATTAAGTGTTTTTTAAATTAATTGTGATAACATTTCGATTTTAAAAATGATAGTTAAGTATACGTATATTAAGATGTAATATGTCTATCGATACCGCCGTGTTATGTATTTTTTGTTGTTTTTATTTTCCCTGTTTTAGTAAGATAAGAGGCAAATTGTACTTTTATGGTTGTAACAAACCAAATAAAGTTTGTTTTGACTTTGTTGACTTTGAGTCCAGGAGAGCTGGATTCATGGCAGATTCTTAAGATATCCACATACAATTAATCTGAATGCAATTATTCTAAATGGAACACATTTACAGGGTCATTGGTTTTGTAAAAAATGTAGAATAGATCTGGCCATCCTGGGTGTAGATTGGCCACCTCAGCAATGTTCCAGAAAATCTAAAGGGGACAACCATTCTGGCCCTGTGAAAAAGACTTGTTACTGGCATCTGAAGGGCAGGATATTTTCTGATATATCGCATGCTTAAGGTTGCCTGGAACAATATCATCAGGCTCAGAGTCAAATTCAAAGATTGAATGCTTCCACAGTCCTCATCCTTCTTTACTTTGATTTGCACAAGTGGAACTGAGTGTCCCTGTACAGAGGCCATAATTGGTTTACGTTGTATGTACATGGCGTCCACAAATATAATTTTCATCTAGAATAATTTAGCACCCTTGCATTTGAAAACATGCAACTTATCTTGGGACAGAAGATGGAGTTCTCTTTTCATTCTAAACCTCTCTGTGAGAAGATTGTTCTAACCTTGGAGTATCCTTCAGATACTGAGTGAATGAAATAAGCTGCTCATGACATGGTGGATCCAAGTACTCACCTCTAACGTTCAACCAGCCTTAGTTTGCTCTATGTCTATGTGGGGACATTTCTAGAGCGCCCTACTACTCCAAGGAGTGTCCTGGCGCTAAAAGCTGAGGGGTAGAGCAGTGGGGAAGAAGGGTTACGGGCATGAGTAGAGACAAGTTTTCAGTTTTTTCGGAACAGGGGTGTAGATTCAAAGTTTCTCAGATGGAGGGGCATTTTGTTTCAGAGGAAAGGTCCAAGGTAGGAGAGAGCCTTATCCCCAGACCTAGACTTTTTAAAACTGGGGATATTGGCTAGCAGCAGGTTAGAGGAATGGAGATTTCTTCGTGGGGCATAGAAATATATCCTACGTTTGAGATACCCTGGTCCTGCCCCATAAAGGGCTTTCTGGGTAACGAGCAGAGTCTTATAGATTATTCTTTTCCTTACTAGGAGCCAATGGAGGCTCCTCAGAAGGTGGTACACATGCGCATCTTGAGGGAGCTCAAAGATGGTACGGGCTGCCGCATTCTGGACAAGCTGAAGCCTGTCCAGCAAATAGCGAGGCATGCCTATATAAAGACCATTCCCGTAATCCAGCCTGGATATGATCAGAGCTTGAATCACTTGTTGTCTGACAGCTCTGGACAAAAAGAATAGAAATTTCCGCAGAAGTCGCAGTAGAGCAACACAGATGTCTACAACTGCTCTTTGGAGAACTACAGAACTTTAGAGTGGATCCAGACAACCGAATAGAGTCTAGCACTCTGCTGATGACCACCCTGCCATAGTTATGTAGAGCACTGGTCAGAGCCAGAAGCAGTAAAGAGATAACTTAATTGCAAAATCTGAGTATGTTTCATCATACAGGACATCCTCAAAGAAGGAGAGGTTAGGAAAAATAAAATAGGGGGTCAAAGTCCAAAAATAAGAATTGAAGTGTTAATAATGGAAGCTGGAAATGTGCAACATGTTGGAATAGCTAACACCTGAAGTAAATCAGATTTGACTTGGTGGAAAAAATCTCGTACTTCCAAAAACGGTTCTGCGCATTATAAATAGGGATTTCTTTCGCAGTTGCAAACCCCGTGATTTTATGAGTCACAGTGTTTGTGCATCAGATCCTATTTCCCTAAGCTTCACAGTATGATGATAGGCTTGATATGAAAGGGGTAAGGGTAGGTGTAATTTGCTGTAGCATTATTATGCAAATTTACCGCAAAGGTATGTGAGATCACGCAGAATTATGCGAAGAGCAAATCCCATTTTTTAGCACTAGCCAGAAAAATGAATCCTCACATCCAAAATGAACTTGAGGGTGCATTTTGCCCCTAGAAAATAGAGCTAAATGCAACAGAGCACAAAGAACAGCAGCCAGCAACTGTTTGCGCTCAATAAGTTCATTGTTCCTGTGCTCCTCCCTTTGGGATGTTTTGGCAAATTACTAAGAATATTGCAAGCGGATATCATTTTCTGTAATTTTGCTTCAAAAGAGTAACTCAAAATTACTCCAATTACTTTAGGGTAATTCAAATTTCGACCAGGTCTAGAATGGGGTTGAATTCATAGTCCTGGTTTCAGGCCACTGTTCCATTAATATATAAAATGGGTAAGAGCCTAGGCAAGAGCATATTCTATGTACTTATTCATTTATTAAACACAGACTATAAAAACTACTTTGGAAGTATTAAAAACAGGCCCAATAAATATTTTTCTTCACTAATTAACAAAGACCATAAGTGGCCTAAAAGAAAACCCCGTCTTTTTTCACTTTAATAAATGCGCAGCTCTCCCTGTTCTGTAAGTACATTGATGATGAAAAAGCTTTTGAAATGATATCATGGTTTTACCCCTAGATAACAGTGGACACATTTGAGATTTGGAATTAAGAGAAGTCAAAACCCTATATATTCATAAACAGTTGAAGATTTTTAGCTCACTCATTGGGGCATATTTACAAGCCCCTAGTGCCACCGGAGCGTCACTTTTTTTGACTCTCCGGTGGCGCTCTATGAAAGACCATATTTCGAATGCCGCGCTAAGCCACTTATTGTGACTTAACACAGCCTCATAATTACGCCCTCTGCAACATAGTTTTTCTGCGGCAAAGGGGCATGCTATTGGTGTTGCTGTGGGTATTCTCAGCAAACCTGTGGCTTATTGACACTGCTCCAGATTTACACGGATCTGTACATCTGAGGCCGTGCTAAAAAAATGAATGCCTTTCAAAAGGAGGCGTTAATGTGGTGCAACGAGGAGAAATACTTTTACTTCACCTCGTTGTTTGCTCTTTGCATTCTGCAGCACACATTGAGGAGCAAAACACCATTAATGACTGTTTTTGTGCAGGAAGGTGTCCCTTTCTGCACAAACACAATCATCCCTGCAACGCAGGCACCCTTGCAAGAGTGCCTGCTTTGGACAAGGCAGCTTTTTTAAGCGCAGGCCTGAGCACAGGTTTGCGCTGTATTCTTAATAATATGGCGCATCCCTGTGTTTTGAAAATGATGTAGCTCGGCACAGCAAAATGGCTTGGGCCCCGCTCTGCGCCCTTTTCATGGAAATATGCCCCATTGTGTCTACATGCAAAGATGAACATGGCCGGCCTTCCTTCTCTAACATTGTTTGCCCAGTATATTGATGTTGTTTTTAGGATGACATTTTCATAAACGAGCACTAATACCTTTAGGCATACAGAAGATATTTATGTAGCCATCATTTTTATAATTGCCTCTATTTGGAATAAATACGTCGTGGTTTCAGGATATCCTGTGCCACAAATGAATGACTGATTGAGTCACTTGACAAATATAATGAAAAAGCTTAGATATTTGAAACACAGCAGTGCCAGTGCTCAAGGTCCCTCCTCAGGGATATATGGGAGATATCTGAAGTGGTGGAGATGAGGCAGAGAGGGATGTTTCAATAATGATAATGAGATCGAGAAATGGGATCCAATGGTTTAGGACAAAAAGTTATGTTGTTGGTTGGTTTGACTTAATTTCTTCATGCGGGAATTTATTGTACAAGAGATTAAAGGCCTACCTTGGAATATTTGATGCATAAAGTTGGTGCTGACATAGGGGGAACGTGGGTTGGCCGTGAACTATGTTGGAAGAGTGAGTGAAGCGCTCCGACACCATTGCCACTATCCTTCCACTCCCAGGAGACAGGGGCTGAATGAATGAATGAATGAATGAAAGCAGTCTTATAATGCGCAAACTTAGCCCATGGGCATCAAGGCGCCTAACCAAATGAGATCCAAAAGAGAGCCGACAACCAGTTTACAGATACGCCTCTGCGAAAAGCCAGGTTTTTAATGCTTTCCTGAAAGATCCGATAGAGGGTAGAGTTTTTAATTCCAGGGGGAGAGTATTCCACAGCTTATGGGCCAGCACAGAGAAAACCCTTCCACCCCACCTGACTTTCCGAGCCCGAGGAACAGTCAGGAGGTTCTTACTGGAGGAGCGTAGGTTTCTGCTGGAAGTGTAGGGAACCAGCAGAGATCGTATACCTTCAGAGCTTTCTCCGAATAGTGCCCCGTAGACAAGGCACAGGATATTAAAAGAGATCCTGGCCTTAATCGGGAGCCAGTGCAGACTCTTCCTAGCTACAGTGGCAGATGAGCGGCTAGGGATGTCAAGAATGAACTGTGCCGCTGCGTTTTGAACAGTCTGCAAGCGTTGTATCAGGCCAATGTTCATGCCCGAGTTGAGCGCATTGCAGTAGTCTAGGCGGGATGTAACTAAGGCCACCACCGTCTGTTTGCGGGCTTTCAAAGAAAGATAGTGCAAGATTTTCCTCAGGATCTTAATAACGCCCCAACAAGTGGAGACTGTTCTGCTTACTTGCTCCGTCATAGTAAGAGCTGTGTCGATCATTATCCCAGATTCCGGGCGTTTTTTGAAGGCTGTGGGCACGGTCCAAGGGAAAGGGGCTACCAGTCGTTAGACCAGACGTCCAGATCTCCGCCAAAGATCAAGACTCCGATTTTCTCTCCATTCAGCTTCAGTGAGTTCAGAATCATCCACTGTGAAACTGCCTCCATGCAGTTCCTGAAGCTGAGAGCGGAGGTACTCACCGAGTGGGAGAGCGAGATCATAATTTGTGTGTCATCGGCGTATGACACCACCTCCATCCCGAAAGATCTTACTAACCTGGCAAGTGGGGCCACATATATGTTGAAAAGAGTGGGGCTTAAAGCCGATCCCTGTGGAACCCCACACTGCACAGGTTTAGCTGGGGACAGGAACTCTCCCAACTTGACCCTCTGCTCCCTCTGGTTGAGAAAGAGGACAGCAGGCTCAGCGCAAGGCCCTCTACCCCTATCTCCCCAAGACGAGCTGTTAAAACTTGGGGAGACAGGGTGTCGAAAGCTGCTGTCAGGTCTAACAAGACCAGTAAGGTTGTCTGTTCCCGATCAACCTTGGAGCGTATGATATTCAGTACCACAGTGAGGGCCGACTCTGTACTGTGGTGCTTCCTGAAACCATGCTGCGATTAATCTAAGAGACCGGAGGAATCAAGAAAGGCAGTTAGATGTTGATTAAGATGTATCTCCAGCATCTTTGCTGGGGCCGGTAGCAGTGAGATAGGTCGGAAGTGCTTTAATATCTCTGGATCTAGTGTCGGCGTTTTCAGCAACGGCTTGACCACTGCCTTCTTCCAGGAAGCTGGAAAAATGCCTTCCGTTACAGCCAGGTTCATCACTTCCAGGTAATAAGGCAGTAAGACCTCCCTACAGTCCTTCAAGACCCTGGGGGGACACGGATCCAAAGGGGATCCAGATTTAATTCTATTCAAGAGCAGGTCTAGCTGCTGGGAAGTGAGAAGAGGAAAATTAGACAAACTGTTCTGAGAGTCCTTTAGTTGACCGTGGATGGAAGGTGGGGTCAGGAGGAGGGGGAGACCCAACATAGCCCTTTGTGATTCCAGGGAATTATAAATGTCGGCAATGTTTAAGTGGAAAAACGATGAGATCTTGTTGCACAGTTCTTGGGACCCTATTACAGGGTCAGGTGTTTGCAGAGTACAAAGAGAGTCAATCCGTGGCAGAAATTTAGAGCACAGACCCCCCCTGGACCACAGTGGCTCCAAGGGCCTTGAATGCTGCACTGCCGTATGGACTGTGCCAGCCTAGACGGGGCCTGGCTGACTGCCTCTGCAAAACCGTTGTCTCAATGTGGGCGGAGGCGCAGAACCTTGGGGGAAGCTCAGGCGGCAGAAGTAGGGCGATCCCCTCCTGTTCGCTGGTCCCGCTTGCCATGCTGGTGAAGTGGCAGTTGTTTTTTGTTGGCTTGCGGCCATGGACATCGCAGAGGCCCTACAGGGTGGGGATATCGAGGAAGACCTCTTGAAGCGGTAGAGGAGAGCCAACCGGAGACCCCGGACACCAAGGCTGAACCCTGTCACCTGCAGAAATGGCTGAGGTGCCCACGGAGCGCAGAAACGAAATGTGCCTCATTGGACATGGTGAGAGGTGGGAAACTGATACAGCAGGAGGGACTCTGGCTCCGTCATAAATAATAGCATATCTTACACATCACAGGGAGCATATACTTAGACTCGGGACCTTCCTCATAACACCATTGCAGGGATAAAGACCAAACGGGGGATGCCCCTCAGGAGTATACAAAATGTATTTATAGCTCATCACACATACTATATACGTACCTAGCACACAGTCAACCACACAGTAAGAATGCTAGTCTTACTCTGAGGACAACCTTATCCTGCCTCCCCACATACCTGGCCTTAGCGCCCTGAGGGGCAGGGCACAAAATACACTGACATCTACCAAGGCCTGAGGAAGCCTTCCATGAGACAGGAGAGGGGTCGAACCCACAGCTCAGCGACCACAGACATTTACAAGTAGTTAGAAATTAAGCTTGAAGGCCCTGGTGGACCACTGGATACCTCACCAAAGGATTAGAGAACAGGCAGAACCACAGTTCCCACACCATCAACATAAACCACCCAGAGAGACAATATTAATGTGGCTAAATCTGACACAATTCTCCAAGCCATATGGGACTCATGCATGGTCGTGGAACAAAACACCAATTCAATAGCCATAGTGGGACTGCTGAGTACTAACCATAGGAAGCTCGCCAACAGGGTGGAGGAAACCAAGTTGATGCTTGCAACCCTATGGCAAACAGTGAATGCACAACAAACCCAGATGACTGAAATGCTCCATCAGGACAGAGCAGAGTATGCAGAAGGATGATCCTGATGCAACAACATCAGAATAGTGGGTCTGCCAGAGCATATAGAGAGCCAAACTCTTTCTGGAGGGCTGGTTGCTTAAACATTGCTCCCAAACTCTCAGTCCAAATTGTTCACTGTTGAGAGGGCACACAGGGTGCCCACCAGACAGTTCCTTCTAGGCACCCCTTCGAGACCGTTACTCATCAGACCGCAAAAATATTGCAATAGGAACAACATCCATCAAAGAACAAGAGTGCATTGCCCATGGGAATTGGAGGGACATAAGATACATGTCTTACTAGGCCACATGGCACTGGACACGCCAGAGCTTCTCTGAGGGTAACCGGGTGCAGAAGACCCTAAAGATCGTTTACGGACTGTTATAGTCTACAAAGTTGAGAATCACGGCGAAAAACAAGTCACACTTCTCCACGCAGGAGGACGTCTGGGGTTGGTTAGAAGCTGCAGGCCACAGTGTTTGCCAGATACGGAACTACAGGACCGAAACCAACCGAAGGCGACAATCTAGGCAACTCAAAGCATGACAACCACGGGGTGCCCACAAAAGAGCGAGTGGCAGGCGAGAGCTAAACGCAATGACGGGGTTAACCTAGGTAAAGTCTAGTAAGGGCGACTCAGAGATCACAGCATCCAGAGGACAGATCTCCCTGGTGGCCGGCCCTCTCATTACACCAAGATCGACAGATGAACTGATCTGAACACCTCACATGCACACAATAAGACTTATAGTTTATAAACTATGTTGAGTTGCAAATAGCTGTGTCCCAGTGGCTGTGACTTTCATTCTACTATGGAGGACACACAGTACGGCTATGTTCAACCTCAAGGACTCCCTCCTCAGAGCACTGCAGATTTTCAAGTATACATGGACTACTGTTGTGCTTTTGGTTTTACATTTGATTTTGTTACTGCTAGTTCAGATGGTCAGATCCCCTTTGGCTTCGACAAGTGTGAAAGGGGATATCCATGGTTACACACAACACTATTCATACAGTCCCAAACATAATGTACAATTGAGACACTAAATATGGGATGCCCATCCCTCTTGTGAGCACCTTCAACACAAACGAACACCTGCCACCTTGTTGATCCTACGACAAGACTCATAGGTATAACTTCCTCACTTGGAATGTACAGGGTCTGGGATTCCTGGCAAAGCAAAATAGGGTATACTCTTTCCTTTGCTGAGGAAAAGTGCTGTTTGCTTGCCTGCAGGAGACACGAAAGCCAAGGAAATGGGGAAGTTAGAGAAAAGATGGCGTGGCCAAATATATAGTACAGTGTTCTCTGACTTTGTGAGAGGTACACTGACATGGGTGGTACCTGGGGTCCCATTTACAATGCACCAGACCACTGTAGACCCCGACGGGAATTCACCATTATAGATAGCAAACTGGACGTAATGCATATCTTGATACCTAAAAACACTTGACAATTCCACTTCCTCAACTATCTTTCTACACACCTTGTTCAGGCCCTAGACACATACCGGATATGGGGAGGAGACTTCAACATGGGGCTCACCTGTACCTGGGACCACTCACTACCACATGTTCCAGTGAGCCATTGGAACGGGGTTCTGGATATGGACATCAAGGTGGGAACTAGTGCACTTGTGGAGGGAGGCACACTCTACAACTTGGGAGTACTCATATTATTGAAGACTGCATGGCATACACACATGATTAGACAAGTTCACAAGACCTATGCCACTTATCTCCCACAACCATAACATACAATACCTGTGTCACACAGATTCAAACTACAACCCCCTTTTTTGCTACACGTAATGATTGGAAGGGAATTGTCAGCAATACCGAAATGGAAATTACAACCTGATGCGCTGCTAGACCCTCCATTCTGGACCACAATTAGGGAGGCAATCAACAAATACTTTAAAGATAATGAAGGCACTGCATCCCACTCTAATATAGTGTGGGATGCATTCAAGATAATTTTCAGTAGACTATGCATTAGGACTTCACACATAGTGGTGGCTTGTAAACCTTAAAGGTGGTGAGGCGTAAGCCGAAACAATTAATTTGCCTGAGTGAGTGAGCATTTACCAGGCAAAACTTACTACCTTGACAACGTACTGCAAGATGAATCATACTGAAGCCTGAAAGACACATCTTTGCCTGTGGGTCAAAGACGTGTTAACATTCAAACATGCCACGAAAGAGAGGCATCTCAATCTTCCATTGGAATACACAGGATGGTGCTTTGATAGAAGGGTTATGAAATATATCAATATTAATGTCAAATTGATATAGCACTGAGTAGCCAGTTTCTAAGAGTTCCCTACTTTGGCAGAGATTGGAGCAGAGGCAAGGGGAGGCTGGTCTATCTTCCTAGAATTACACAGTGCTCCTGTTTTCATGGTATGTAATTGAGCTAAGAGACCTCATCTTAGCAAAGCATAATGGAAACTTGTCAAGCTACCAGAGAGACTGAGGTCTGTGGTTTTTTAAGCTAGAAACTAAAATATGCATTGCACGACATAAAATAACAAAGCACAACGTAACACAACTTGGCATAGCATAACACAGTGCAAGAAATCAGAGCACATCAAAACCTACAATGATAAAACTTGACACCACAGAACACAACAGCATAGTGCAACATATAGCATAGCAGAACACAGCAAGGCCTGCCATACCGTAAGCTAACTTAACACATTAGCCCAGACTTCATGACAGGTCACATTGAACCCTGTAGGTATATGAGCCACAACTGGCAGAATGATTCAGAAACGGGGGTGGTGATGAACAGAGTGTCTGAATTAAGCAGACCACTCTTACCCAGTCCAAAGATCAGGGCTTGATCCATCACCGTTTTTTAGCTCACTGCACCATCCCAGCTCAGAACCTGGCTACATGCACATTAGTCTGTCCCTGGCCCAGTGCATCATGGGAACAGGGCAGACCAGACTACCAAGCCAATTCTTATACTGGGAAGGAAACAAGCTTCCGGGGACCGGTTTCTGGCATTTCAGCCATCTTCGGCCCGGCTTGCTTGAATCCTGATGGTGCAATGAGCAAGGGACTCACATCTGAGTATACCCTTCCACGCTTATGGTGGACAAAATGATTCAGAAAAGGGGGTGGTGATGAACAGAGTGTCTGAATTAAGCAGACCACTCTTACCCAGTCCAAAGATCAGGGCTTGAGCCATCACCGTTTTTTAGCTCACTGTACCATCCCAGCTCAGAACCTGGCTACATGCAAATTAGTCTGTCCCTGGCCCAGTGCATCATGGGAACAGGGCAGACCAGACTACCAAGCCAATTCTTATACTGGGAAGGAAACAAGCTTCCGGGGAAGGCACAAGGTGCCTGTCCTAGGACCTTGGCTCCTTGTTTGCCAGAAGAAAGGTTCCCTGAAATCAGAGCCATGAGGGTGACTAGGGTGGGGCCTGACGACACAAAACTCCCTCTGCTTTGAGGACCCTTAATGCAGCAGCAGGTACTTGGCTTTGCATTTTCTGGACTTAACGATTAATGGCACACATATGCCATTTGAATGGGTTAGCCACTTATATCAGGCTTATCATTTTCATCTGTTTCTGTTTTTTGGTCCCTCTCCATTTGCTTCAGCCTTCCTACACTTTTCTTGCATACACCATTAAGATTCAAGCGCACAATACCTAGTCAGATAACAATACACCATGCTGAATAGCAATCAAACCCAATGTGATCATATTATTTATGTCAAAGTTCTGAGCAATGTAGATTATGAAGCTGGCCTGATACTATGTCTGATATCATATTCAATACTTTGTACATTGTATGTGTTTATGGATCATTATTGTGAAAATGCACAATAGCATCCTTTCTGGATATAGTATAGTGCTATACCAATAGCAGATCACTAAATAGTCCGTTCTTTTGTCTAGAAAGCCCTTCAGTCACTATGAGCTAGGATAAGAAGATCTTGTTGGTGGTGAACCTCAGAAAAGTTTGTTGTTCTTATCAAATCTCTCCCTTACATGAAACCGTAAGGACTCAAGAGGTAGGCATGCTTACTTTTAGACATAAGAATCAGTGTCTTTTGAAGCGTAATTGTTAAAACATCACATTTTTGGTGCTGGGAGAGGGTGGTAATGAATTGCTTCAACAAGATGGTATGGAGACAAGAAACACTCCATGTAATGTTCACATAAATCAGAAACAATGCCATCAGATAACTACTTTGGGGCAAGTTTACAAGGTGATATTACCACCAGAACACTCTGCCAATGCCCACGGACGTCAACACTGCAGCACACAACCATCACCAATGGATCTCCAACTGCACCGATACCCTGGCACCCTTCTAGAGAAGACCAGGCAAGCAACGATCCAAGGCGGCCAGCTGGTTCACCCGTATGGTCCACGAGACCGCACCTGCAGACGCCTCAAAAAGAAATGGAGGCGCAACAAAGCCCCAGAAACACACATAACCTTCAAATCTGCTGTCAACGCACACCACCGTCTCCTCAAAGCCACTAAGAAAATGACACTCCAAACGCCAACACACACAACAGCAAGGAATTCTTCACCATCATCATGGAGTTCACCGGGACCAACAGCGTGACCGCAGACGTTCCCCCTCCCAGGACCTCTGCAACAAACTCAGCAAGTTCTTTCACCACTAGATCAGGAAGATCTAGGACAGCTTCGACACCCTAGAGCCGGCCGCCATGCCTGCCACCATTGCACACAACCAAACCGCCCCACAACAAAGCCGCCCCAAACACGCTCAAGACCATGAAGAGCATCCTCTCAGGGGCCCGACCGACCCTTACCTGTACCACATCTTCCACTTAGCAGCTGCCGCCATTGCCCCCCAGCTCCGCCGCTCCATCAACTGCTCCATCAAAACCGCCACCTACCCCGATGACTGGAAGCACAGTGCGGTGGGGGAGTAACAATAAATTAATAATTAATTATCAATAAATTATTACTTTATTAACTTCCCATCCTGTACCCCTACAGACCCAACAACCCACACCTACAATATAACTTGAAAAATATAATAACACGATTTACATAATTAATTTAATTAATTTTCAACTAAACAATAATACATTAATAATTTAATATACTTAATTAACTCCCCTTCTTTTACCCTTACAAACCCAACAACCCACACCAAAAATATATCTTGAAAAATATATTAATTACACAAGTCACATAACTAATAATATATTAAATAATTCATGTAAATTAAAAATCAATTATTAATTAATTCTAATTAACCTGTACCCCAACAAACCTCATAACCCGCTACCAGACTATAAATTACAATTATCAATTAAATTAAATTTAAAAATAACTAGGATTACAAACTATATATAAAAGCATTAACAATAATTAAACAATTTGTAACATATACAATTAAAATATAAACTAAAATGCATAAGGATAATTGAAAGACTATATTCTTTTCTTTATTTTTGTAAATGATAACAACCAAGATATTTTTGACAGTGATATTATTTACCTTAATAAATTTAATACTTTTGTAAACAATATTTCTAAATCATGATATTTAGGTATAACAATATTAAAAAGGTATCACAATATTAAAAACTCGATATTTGTGTGACTCAATATTTGCGACTCAATATTTTGTCGTTTGCACCCCAGGCACCCTTGCACCATGATGTAAGTGTGACCGAGATGGCGCTAGGCAGCATTTTGTATGCCACCTCAGGCAGAGAATAGGAATGCACCATATCTTGATAGATATGGCACTTCTCTCTTTCACGCAGCACAGCAAGGTTCCTTGTATTGTGTGAAATCATATTATATATGGCCCCAGTTGGTAAAAAATGGGAACATTTTGGCTATGTGCAGTAGTCGTAGACTTCCTGTGTTCCCCAATTCACGTTCACCGGGAGTCTATAACTAATTCCTGCACTAGGATAGTTCTAGCTGTGACATCCTGCTGTAGGAAATGGCATAGAATAGGCATCCCGTACCGTGCTGTGGGCATAGGTCAGAAAGACTGTAGGCGAATGGATAGTGCAGTGGTTGAATGCAGGCTTGTGAGGGGCTCAAAAGAACAGCGGATGGGATGGATGCTTGCCAAGGGCTATTAGGGTTCTGAATGGCCTTTTATGTTATTTTCTTAAGTTACTCAAAGTATTCAGCTATCCGTAGTTTTAAAAAGAATTGGACCATGATGCATTGTGAATTTTCCCACCCCTATCTGCAATGCTCATGTTCCATGCAAAATAAAGAATAACTGAACGGCAGTTCAATTATTTTCCAATATGTGGTCCACTTTACAATTAACTATTTATGGAATTATTATCAGGAAGGAAGAGATTATGAAGATGCATAAAATTTGAATGATTTTTTTTCAGCAAAACAAAGAACTTTAGCTTAGAGGTAAATGGATGCAATGTTGAGTATCATTGGAAGCAGAACCATCTCAGCTGTATTTTTGGAAAACTCACCTACCAGCACCCACACTATTCCGACACAGGCATATGGGTGCCTGCACACGAGTTTGAAAGTTGGGGACTCTCAATCCATGATGGACTGGGTTTGCACCTTAACGGATTCTACATTTCCACCGCTTTGCACCCTGGTACTTAGTTGCCTTATCCTGAAGATTGACTTTCTTTATCGCCTTTAGCTCCCTCTTGAGATGAACATGGTCAGCAGACAGCTGTCCCCTACTACACCTCTTTGTCATCTAGATAGGTACTACTGAATGCAAGTGGGCTCCTCAGTGCTTAATTCACCATTCACCAAAAGTTAGCAGGTGCATTATTTTACTCCAGTGCCATGGCCATGAACTGACCCAATCCTTCTGGGGTGGCTAATGCAGTTTTCACCCCTGGTACTAGAGGTGAGGGAAATCTTCCTGCTCCTGTTCAAGTCAAAGGTGATCGTAAATTTATTTTTTTTCCTTTTTTTTTTATTGGTTTACGACAAAAATACATCATACAACTTAAGTCATAAATCATAAATACACCAATAAGAATAGCATTAGTTCATTTGTAAGAAGAGCCTTGATATCCTTTGAGTACAAAACCCCCATAAACAAATATAATCTTGGTGACATAAAAATCGAATTAATTAAGCATTTTCAATCTTCATAATAATCAGAGAAAACCCCCCAGATTTTCCGTCCCATTTTTTTCTTTCTCCTAGACCCGGAGACTGAAAAAAGACCCCACTCCAATTTATACAGTTTATACAATCGTACTCGCCACTGCTGAAATAGTGGCGGTTTTTCCAGAAGCCACTGTGTAGCAATACAAATCCGTGCTACAGTCATAGTAAAAAAAATAAAGTAGCGAAAACGATAAAGTCCATCACCCCGATTGTCATTAGGAATCTTCCCCAGCACCAACATAGAGGGAGTAATCGTTACACAAACATTGAACACTAAGGACAAAAACTTTTCAATATCTTGTATAAACACTCTTAAAATAGGACAGGAAATAAAAATATGTAAACTGTCTGCATTATCAGCCTTACATCGAAAAAAATTTCCATCAAAACCTCCTCCCCATTTTGACATTTGTTGTGGTGTATAATATAAATCAAAAAAGGTTTTGAAGAACTGAGCTTTTAAATTGGCTGACATCAAAACTTCTTTGGAAAGCGAAATCAGATTTTCCACATCAACCTCAGTATCCACCAAAATATCAGCCCATTTTGCCCTTATTCTCTCCAAATCATCAGGTTTCTCCTCCATAAGCATTCTATACAAAATTCCAATCTTCACCTGACGAGCAATTCCCTCTACTACTTGGTGCTTTTGTAAACTTAATTTATGTCTCGTAAGAAAATCCATTATTTGTAAAAATTTGAAAAAATAACTTCTGGGTAAGCCAAACTCTTCACTCAATTCCACAAATGATTTACATATACCATCCACCCAAAAAAATCCCCCAAACATGTCACCCCCTTTTTTTGCCATTTCAAGGCCATTCCATCCCAAAATATCATAGGCAGTAATCTTGATGTGGTAAAGGGAATATAATACGCCAGCTTTCTAATACCAATAGTACGAGTCAGCCATTTCCAGGTCTTATGGGCTCCAATCAATACCTTAAATCGGGTCCGCTTGTAATAATTGCCATCTTTGTCTCACATGTGTTCCCATCAAGATCTCAAATGTAGAAGGGTAATTATACGTAAGTTCCGTGGATTCCCCTATTGTCAACACTCTCATTCTTAACAAAAAACAGACTATATAATAAAGAAAAAAATCAGGTACTCCTAACCCTCCCCTTTCAGGTGGTAACATCAAAAATGTCATAGCTCGTCTTGGTTTTCCGGGGCTCCAAATAAATTTCCCACATAGTGATTACAAAGCCTGTAACTTGGGTTTTGGAAATTCCAAAGGGATTGAACGGAACAGATAGAGCACTTTAGGTAAAACATTCATTTTTATAACATTGGTCCGTACAATAATGGTCAAGAATAAACAATCCCATCTCTCAAGAGAAGCCTTAATTTGCTCATATACATTGATCCAGTTTACTTCAACCAATTCAGACATATTTGTTTTAATCCGTATCCCAAGGTAAGTAGCCTCCCCCACCACTCTCTCATCCTCCCAAGTTATGGCTTCTGAACATAAAATCTGAGTCTTTGGTACATTAAGTTTGTAACCAGTTATAGTTCCAAATTCTTTCGCCAGCCTTTCAATCTCTGAATTAGCAGTGTCTGGTGTATCGGTTACCACCGCTATATCATCCGCATAAGCGAACACGGAAAAAGAAAATTCAAATACTATAAAGGGAGTAATTAAGGGGTTCTGGCTTAATTGTTCAATAAACGGGTTAATGTATAAAGCAAATAATAACGGAGAGCATGGACAACCTTGGCAGGTCCCTCTAGTAATGTTAAAAGAATCAGAGAGCGCTCCCAGTGCTGAAATTTTTGCCGTAGGTTTAACATACAATGTTTTGATAGCATTGATATATTTCTGTCCGAAGCCCATTTTCGCCATTAACATCCAAAGATACTCCCAACACACACGATCAAACGCTTTTTCTGCGTCTAACAGAAAAAGCGCCAGCTTCCGTTTATTTACAGCCGCCAAATCAAACAACGTGATTACTTTATTAATATGATCCACAGTGCCTCTTTTAGGGATAAACCCATGTTTATTTATTATTTATTTATTTATTTATTTATTTATTTATTATAAAGTTTTGTATAGCGCGAACAAGACCCGTGGGTATCAGAGCGCTTAACATGAAATAAGAAAAGGAAACAAGGTTAACATATGTATAAGCAGTTAGCAAGCAATCGCAGTGAGGTAGATGACATATATATTCGTAGCACAAGTGACGTTAGCATAAGTAAATATGCTATGATTAAATAATAACAAAACATGTATATATAACAAATATGAGGTAGCACGGTATAGGTTCATGTATGAGGTAGCACGGTATAAGTTCATGGAAGATGCTGTTCTCCTGTTCAATCAAATCTCCATTCCTATTGGCCTTTGGGTTGTTCCCATATCATAGGATACGTATTCCATTATAGTGTTGTCTGTGCCTCCCATTTTGATGGCGTACATGATCTGTACTAAGGCAGTATTATAGCAGATCCATGATCAGTGATCTTCGCTAAGTAATGTATCTATTCATCAGCAGGCTCTTCACTTCCCGTTTGAATGTTACCAGATTCTGGATCTTCCTGATGTTTGGAGGGAGTGAGTTCCATATTCTGGGGGCCGCTCCTGAGAACGCTCTGTCATAGGTTTTTTTCTTTCGGAAGAAGGCTGGTCGTAGTAGCAGCTCCCCAGCACTCCTAGATGGTCGGTTGCCACCGGACAACTGAATTTTCTTTGCTAGATATCTTGGGGCGTTGTCGTGTAATGCTTTATGTGTGATACATGCTATCTTTATTTGGATTCTTGCTTCATATGGTAGCCAGTTTAATGCTTTCAGGTGCGGGGATATATGGTCATATTTCCTAGTTCCGGTGATAAGTCTTGCTGCAGCGTTAAGGCAGGCTTTCAATGGTGCTGTGGACATTTTTGGTAATCCAGCCAAGGTGGTGCACCCATATTCAATCCTCGAGATAACTAAGGATTGGATTGCCAATTTGAGGTCTGACTCTGTGATGAATGGTTTCAATTTTCTTAGGTAGTTCAAGTGAAAGCGGGCACTTTTCGCCATTGAGTTAATGTGGGCTTTCATGTCTAGATTCTCATCTAAGATGATTCCTAGAGATTTGGCTGAGTTGACAAGGGTTGGGGTGCAGTTTAGCGCAGTCACGCCTTTCATCCATTCCATTATTTCTGTATTCCTCTTTGGTGGAGAGATTAGTAGGAACTCTGTTTTATGTGCATTCAGCTTCAGGTGGTTTGCCGTTAACCATTGAAGTGTCATTTTTAGTGTCTCATTCATTAATTCCAATTCTTTTATGGATCCGATCTTTACGTAAATTTGCGTGTCGTCAGCATACATGTGATAGGATATTTGAGATTTTTGGAGAATTTCTGTGAGTGGCTCGACATATAGGTTAAACAGATCTGGGGATAATGTCGATCCTTGAGGGACTCCAATTGTGGTAGGGCAAGGAAGGGAGATTGATTGGTTAACCAGGAAGCGCTGTGTTCTGTTCTGTAAAAAGGACTCGAACCATTTCAGCACTATTCCCGATATTCCCATCCTGTCCCGTAGCCTGGTCAGTAATGCTTCATGATTTACCGTATCAAATGCCGATGACAAGTCAAGGAGAATCAGTAAGCATGCTTCATTTTGGTCAAGGGCCTGTAGTGCGTCATCGGTAATGTGGAGAATCGCTGTTTCAGTGCTGTGCCCTGCTCTGAATCCTGATTGGCATTCATCTAGCAAGGAGAATTTGGTGATGTGTTGGCTCAATTGGTTCTGCACACATTTCTCGGTCAACTTGGCCAGTAAAGGGATGTTGGTCACTGGGCGAAAGTTATTTGGATCTGATGTATCTGCTGTGGGTTTTTTGATTATGGGAACGACTTGACCTGTTTTTAGGCAGTCGGGAAGGATCCCTTGTGACAGTGATGCATTTATTATTTCGGTCCATATTGGAATCAGGATGTGATTGATTTCTTTTACGCATTTTGCAGGCAGAGGGTCTTGGTGGTGGTTGTTAGGTTTGATTCCTGAGAGCGTCTTGGCAATCGTGTGTTGGTCGTACAGTTCGAATGTTTCCCAGCTCGCCTTGTTTTTTGCCATAGTGCAATCCGTTGTAGAGTTGGCATCGTTAGTAGACCAAGGTTCGTTGGGAAGGTTCAACGCCGAGTTTTTAAGCTCTATTTCGAGTGCTTTGGCCTTTTCGGTGAAAAATGTGGAGAAATCATCACAGCTTAGAGATGTTTTTGAATTTTCTTGCACTGTTTTGGCTAGTTTGTTTGATTGCTCCTTTAGGATTTCAAATAGTTTTCGTGGCCTGTTTTTGGCATTATCCAGTTCTGCTCTTATAAATTCCTTTTTTGAGTTGATGATCTTTTTATTATATTGTTTCCTTGTTTTTCTGAGGGCTTCCAGTTCAGGAGATGATGGGTGTTGCCTCCATTTTCTTTCGGCCATTCTCAATTTGCGTCTATCTTCATTTAGTGCTTCGTTAAACCACGGGTTTTTAGTCTTTTCTGAGATTCGTTTCAATTTTAATGGCATGGTGTTATTAACGATATTTTCGACAGTTGTTATGTAGTGTTCCGTCAGCTCGTTAACTTTTTCCAGGTTGTTGGGTGGCTTTAAGTCTCTTTCACAGCTTTCGACCAGTAGTTCCATATTTGCTTCTTTTGTGTCTCGAGTCCATTTTTTGGTCTTGACAGGTTGCCTGGTCCTACCTTTTCTCGTTGCGGGTATCATGAAAGTTATGGCGTGATGATCAGACCAGTCACATGGTGTTATGGAGTGGATTGTTGCAACTTTGTTTCTTGAGATTATCCAGTCTAACGTCCCTCCTTTAGAATGTGTGGGCAGTGTGCACGCTTGAGTGAGGTTTAGTTCAGTGAGGAAACCTTTAAGCATGTTGACCCGTTTGTCATTGCAGTTCTCCCAATGCAGGTTGAAATCGCCTATGAATATGTTATTGGCAGCGTCGTTAGAGTTGGCTGTTATGATCTCCATTAACTCTGCTATAAACTTTGTGTTATCTCCTGGTGGGTGGTAGAAAGTATGCAGGTTGCACCATTGAGTGTTAGTTGATCTTATGTTAAGACCAAGATACTCACAGGATTCAAGTGGGTCGGCCTGAATTTGTTTAACCTCTATGTCAGATCGATGAATACAGGCTATCCCTCCCCCTAGCTTTCCGTGTCTATCCAGTCTCAGAACGTTGAATTGCGGTGGTATCAATAGATCCATGGTTGGGGATGAGGATTCCGTAAGCCAAGTTTCTGTAAGGATTGCCAGGTCGATGTCCTTGTTGAGGATGAGGTCCGCTATGTCCGATGCATGTTTGGTAGCTGATCGGCAGTTGAGTAGTAGACAGGATAGATGTTTTCCTTTTTTACTAGCGTTCACATTTTCGGCTTCGTTTGGTGTTAGCTGTATGTGCTGTAAATTGTGGGGGTTGGATGTTCTATCGTTTTTTCTCGCTGTTCTGTTAACGTCTAGTGGGACTGTTTGGATTCTCTCTTCCTCCTTGTGGTTCGATAGGTCATATGTTCGGATTAAGGCCAGCGTTTCCTCTTTAGATAATGATTCCGTCCTGTCTGGTCGGTTGTCTCTCTGTTTTAAACGCATGTTCGCCTCGATGCTCTTTCTGTGTGAGGAATGTACAAGATTTTGGATATCCGTGACTTTGGCGTGAATGTTCGCCGTCCTCTCTTCGATTTTTTCTATCGCCTGTACGGTATTCATAGTGGCTTGTGTTAGCTTGCTCACAAGTTTCTGAAGCTTATTAAAGTCCTTCTTGTTCTGGTGGGGTTTCTTTGGGGCGGTTGATCTGTACATCCACTCAACTCTTCTCCTTTTCGGAACGGTTCTTCGTTGCACTGCCATTTTCTTTATCTTCTCTTTTTGTTTGTCTATTCCATCTCCATTAGGTGTGTCGTTGGTGCTGGATATGTTCTGAGTTGGTAGGATCGTGTTAGAGGTTGAGGGTCTGTAAGCCGCTGGTGTTGTATTAGCGTGAGGTGTAGGGAGGTTGATGGAGTTAGATAAGTCCTGTGTTGTTGGGAGTTCGTTTGTTGATGTAGGTGTGTACGAATTTGGTATAGTGCTGGCGAGGGTTTGGGATGTAGGAAGGCTGATGTCTTCTGTCTCATCCAATTCCTGGTTGTTGGGTGGCGCTACCCTCACTGTCTCACCCTCTTCAGTCTCATCCCACTCCTGGTTGTTAGGTGGCGCTACCCTCACTGCCAGTGTATGATCTAATTGAGGGGTCTCATGGTTCGGGAGTAGGGGCGATTCTTCTCTAAGGCGCTGATTTTGTTCTTTGTTTGTTTGATAGGTAGACCTCTCAGTTCTTCTAGTCGTGTTCTCTGGTAGAGGCCTTGCTAGACCCGTTAACTTTACCTGGGTAGTCGCTAGAGTTGACGCCGGCGCATGATGGCTCCTGGTTCTAATTGCGCCTCTGATTGTGACATCGTGAGTGTCTAGAGTGTCTACTAGTGGGGTTAGGAGAGGTTGATTACTCGGGTCGTCCATTGAGTCTTTTATCGATAGGAAAGTCTTGGCAAATCTCTCTAGATCTCGATTTGCTGCTTGTATCAGCACTGTTCCAGATTTATATATCGTGATGTTAAGTTCGGCTCTGCATCTTTGTGATGGTGCGGTTGACATTTTTAAGCCGTGAGGAATGTTTTTCGTAGTTTTTATGGTAAGCATCCTAGTGAAGGCATTGCGCCATTTAGCTGCTCTGGATGTATAGAATATGAGGTCATTCATTTTCGTACCATTAGTTGCATTAAAGTATAGGTCTGCGAATAGTATGTCCGGGTTTTTCCTCAGGTAGTCGTGTTTAAACTTCTTAGCTGCATTTTTAGTTAAATTATTGGGGTATTTTATACTCTGGGCACTCAAGCCAGTAGATTCTGGGTATCTTTCGCTCATTTTTGCTCCGTTCTCCTTTTATTATGGTGTTTCTTTTTCCGTTTTATTCCAGGTAGCCCCACTGCTGATGTTATTTATTGCTCCTTTTAATCCCAGATCTAGAATTACATTTGTTCTGCTCTATGCTGGGTGTAAGAACAATCCTTGTAAGATGGCTGCCGTTATGTTTGTTTTTATACAGGCAGGGAGTCCTTTCTCACTTTCCACTTCTTTCTCTGGTCCAGCTTCCCTCATTGATTGGTCCAATTTCCCTGGCTTTCCTCTAGTAAGTTAGATTGATTGCTGTTGCATGTAAACTTGCAGAGATTCCGCTTTTCTGTTGGTTGCACCTAATCTAGCCGAGTTCAACTTATCCCACAAGTGTGTGGATACTTATGTCAGATCCTCTGCGCTATGTGTGTAAATGTTTATTTGTTACTTGTCCGCATTGGCCGCCATTTTAAGGTCAGGCGGGGCGGACTGCAGACCTTTCTCACTTTCCCGGTCTGTCTTGAAGTGCGGCGGGGGAGGGGGGGCGATGACTGGGCGCCGTGGGGCTGCGCCGCAGGAGCGCGAGTGCCCTCACCTCCTCGTCTCTGCGCTCGGTCCCCGATCCCCGTCCTGGGTCCCGGTGAAGCCGCCTCGTCCCTCTCACGGATCGGACCCCGCCTGCACCGCTCCGAGAGTTCTCCGCTCTCCGCACGCTCCGCCAACAGTCTCCCGGGCGTCCGCTGATGCTGTCCCCGCCCGGGCGCCCCCGAGTCCCCTCTCGGTCCGGATGATGCCAGGCTGCTACCTCTCCTACGGAGGTAATCACAATATCTTCTTTTTCTTTCTGTTTCCGAGTCCTAGGTCGCCAGTCTTGGCAGGTCTTGGGCTGTAAAGTCGGGATGTTCAGGGATTTATGCCAGAATTGGCGATCCCAAATCCCGGAGCCCTTGCCTAGGACTCCTGGTCAGCGGCCATGATGACACAACTTTAGATAATCGGTTAGCCAAAATCTTTGAATAGATCTTATTATCCACATTCAATAACGATATGGGTCGATAAGATCCAACATTGTCCGCGGGTTTATCGTTTTTGCAAAAGACCGCAATAGTTGCGTCAGACCATGTGGTAGGAGGATCCCCCTGTTGTGCTGCCAAAATTACATGGAGCAGTTCGTCCTTTAAGATGTTAAAAAACAATTTGTAAACTTCAGCTGGTATTCTATCGGGTCCAGCAGCTTTACCAACTGAAAGACTCTTCACTGCTATCTCCAACTCTAACATAGATATTGGTAAATCCAGTTCTTCCGCCGTTTGAGGTTCTAAAACCTTTAAACCAGCCAACATTCTATCGTGCCATTGCATATTTAAATCTAAACTATCATCCCTAGAATAAAGTCATACATAAAAACTTTGAAATATTCCAAGAATGCGTTCTGGATCTGAATGCGATTTACCTTGAGCATCTATCATTGAACTAATATTCCGAGCTGTCTGCTTCATTCGTAGTCTTACTGCCAGGGTTTTGCCTATTTTCTCCCCAAATTCATAACTTATCATTTTAGATGTTAAAAATCTCCTAGCAATTTCCGTATCCCAGAAGCCAAGAATATTAGTTCTTGAAAAAACGGAGTCTGGTCCTGGGACGGGGGGCAGCTGGACCAATTATTACAAGCGAAAAGAAAAAATGCTAGCCCTCCCACTTGTTTAGTCTCTCAATGCTTTGAGACTACAAACAAAAACTAAGTCAATTTGTTTGTATGGGTAATTTTATTTAACCCTTCTACTATTATTTTGATAGTATTTATCTTTTTCATAGGCAAGAAGAACACTTTATATACACCTATACACAATACAAAATACACTTATACATATTTACAACTACTATACAAATAACATATATACAATGAATCAAACAATTGTACACAAACTTCTTTTGCGAAAAGATATATAGCAATTCTGTATCCACAAATCATTAATCTTTGCGAAATAGTCAAACCACTATTAAACCCATAAGGTGAGAAAAAGGCAACAGAAATCGAATTTAATTCACAGTCAATTCCGAAGAAATGAGTAAACCCGTCAAGGGCAGATATTTTGTAGTGTCTGTCTGCCGTTTGCCGACGCGTTTGGAATCTGTAACAAATCACAGATTCTCCTCAGGGCTCTTTCATTGTAGTCAATCTATGCAAAATAAAACGAAGTTTGTTTTAATGCTTGAAACGTAAATGTTTATCACCCCCTAGATAAGCTGGACTTAGCTGGACTGATTACCTTCATAAAGAATGCAGTGTACTCTCGTGGTCCAATTGTTCACGAGGGGCTGTGCGCCGCAGAAAATCAGTGAAAGAAAAGGTTTGTTCTGAAAGAAAGTTAATTCATATGCTTACTGTGCCATCCGAGGCAGGGCAGTGTGACTCACAACAGACCTGAAGGTACAAAATCATACCTCTGTCAAATATGGCAGTGGATGCTGTGTTTAAATCCTCTCTTTGCTCTATGTAATTCCCATGAGACCTGCAAAGCACAAAAGTTGCGCTCAGTATTGGCATTATTTTTGACATAATATGCTCGTGGCATGTGGCGGGAGAGTGTGGGGTAACATACCTATAGTTTCGGTGAAGAGCGTAGAGCGTCGGTCGCCATGCCGTTTGCTCCGTCTCTTTGTCAAAAACAAGTATGAGTCAGTGGCGGGGACTCGGGTTCTTCCCCGTTGTTCGCATCCGCGCGGTTCACTCGCGCTGTAAAACAGGAAAAGTATTCCTTAGTTACAGACTCGATTCAGAAAAGGGGGTGGTGATGAACAGAGTGTCTGAATTAAGCAGACCACTCTTACCCAGTCCAAAGATCAGGGCTTGAGCCATAACCGTTATTTATCTCACTGCCCCATCCCAGCTCAGAACCTGGCTATATGCAAATCAGTCTGTCCCTGGCCCAGTGCATCATGGGAACAGGGCAGACTAAACTACCAAGCCAATTCTTCACCAGAAAGGAGACAAGCTACCGGGGACCGGTTTCTGGCATTTCAGCCGTCTTCGGCCCGGCTTGCTTGAATCCTGATGAAGCAGTGAGAAAGGGACTCATGTCTGAGTATACCCTGCCACACCTATAGTGGCCAAAAACGATTCAGAAAAGGGAGTGGTGATGAACAGAGTGTCTGAATTAAGCAGACCACTCTTACCCAGTCCAAAGATCAGGGCTTGATCCATCACCGTTATTTATCTCACTGCCCCATCCCAGCTCAGAACCTGGCTATATGCAAATCAGTCTGTCCCTGGCCCAGTGCATCATGGGAACAGGGCAGACTAAACTACCAAGCCAATTCTTCACCAGAAAGGAGACAAGCTACCGGGGACCGGTTTCTGGCATTTCAGCCGTCTTCGGCCCGGCTTGCTTGAATCCTGATGGAGCAGTGAGAAAGGGACTCATGTCTGAGTATACCCTGCCACACCTATAGTGGCCAAAAACGATTCCGAAAAGGGGGTGGTGATGAACAGAGTGTCTGAATTAAGCAGACCACTCTTACCCAGTCCAAAGATCAGGGCTTGATCCATCACCGTTATTTATCTCACTGCCCCATCCCAGCTCAGAACCTGGCTATATGCAAATCAGTCTGTCCCTGGCCCAGTGCATCATGGGAACAGGGAAGACTAAACTACCAAGACTAATTTGCATGTAGCCAGGTTCTGAGCTGGGATGGTGCAGTGAGCTAAAAAACGGTGATGGATCAAGCCCTGATCTTTGGACTGGGTAGGAGTGTTCTGCTTAATTCAGAATACTCTGTCCATCACCACCCCCTTTTCTGAATCGTTTTGTCCACCATAAGCGTGGAAGGGTATACTCAGATGTGAGTCCCTTGCTCACTGCACCATCAGGATTCAAGCAAGCCGGGCCGAAGACGGCTGAAATGCCAGAAACCGGTCCCCGGAAGCTTGTTTCCTTTCCAGTGAAAGAATTGGCTTTGTAGTTTGGTCTGCCCTGTTCCCATGATGCACTGGGCCAGGGACAGACTAATTTGCATGTAGCCAGGTTCTGAGCTGGGATGGTGCAGTGAGCTAAAAAACGGTGATGGATCAAGCCCTGATCTTTGGACTGGGTAGGAGTGTTCTGCTTAATTCAGAATACTCTGTCCATCACCACCCCCTTTTCTGAATCGTTTTGTCCACCATAAGCGTGGAAGGGTATACTCAGATGTGAGTCCCTTGCTCACTGCACCATCAGGATTCAAGCAAGCCGGGCCGAAGACGGCTGAAATGCCAGAAACCGGTCCCCGGAAGCTTGTTTCCTTTCCAGTGAAAGAATTGGCTTTGTAGTTTGGTCTGCCCTGTTCCCATGATGCACTGGGCCAGGGACAGACTAATTTGCATGTAGCCAGGTTCTGAGCTGGGATGGTGCAGTGAGCTAAAAAACGGTGATGGATCAAGCCCTAATCTTTGGACTGGGTAGGAGTGTTCTGCTTAATTCAGAATACTCTGTCCATCACCACCCCCTTTTCTGAATCGTTTTGTCCACCATAAGCGTGGAAGGGTATACTCAGATGTGAGTCCCTTGCTCACTGCACCATCAGGATTCAAGCAAGCCGGGCCGAAGACGGCTGAAATGCCAGAAACCGGTCCCCGGAAGCTTGTTTCCTTTCCAGTGAAAGAATTGGCTTTGTAGTTTGGTCTGCCCTGTTCCCATGATGCACTGGGCCAGGGACAGACTAATTTGCATGTAGCCAGGTTCTGAGCTGGGATGGTGCAGTGAGCTAAAAAACGGTGATGGATCAAGCCCTGATCTTTGGACTGGGTAGGAGTGTTCTGCTTAATTCAGAATACTCTGTCCATCACCACCCCCTTTTCTGAATCGTTTTGTCCACCATAAGCGTGGAAGGGTATACTCAGATGTGAGTCCCTTGCTCACTGCACCATCAGGATTCAAGCAAGCCGGGGCCGAAGACGGCTGAAATGCCAGAAACCGGTCCCCGGAAGCTTGTTTCCTTTCCAGTGAAAGAATTGGCTTTGTAGTTTGGTCTGCCCTGTTCCCATGATGCACTGGTCCAGGGACAGACTAATTTGCATGTAGCCAGGTTCTGAGCTGGGATGGTGCAGTGAGCTAAAAAACGGTGATGGATCAAGCACTGATCTTTGGACTGGGTAGGAGTGTTCTGCTTAATTCAGAATACTCTGTCCATCACCACCCCCTTTTCTGAATCGTTTTGTCCACCATAAGCGTGGAAGGGTATACTCAGATGTGAGTCCCTTGCTCACTGCACCATCAGGATTCAAGCAAGCCGGGCCGAAGACGGCTGAAATGCCAGAAACCGGTCCCCGGAAGCTTGTTTCCTTTCCAGTGAAAGAATTGGCTTTGTAGTTTGGTCTGCCCTGTTCCCATGATGCACTGGGCCAGGGACAGACTAATTTGCATGTAGCCAGGTTCTGAGCTGGGATGGTGCAGTGAGCTAAAAAACGGTGATGGATCAAGCCCTGATCTTTGGACTGGGTAGGAGTGTTCTGCTTAATTCAGAATACTCTGTCCATCACCACCCCTTTTTCTGATTAGTTACAGACTCGGCACAAGTCTGATGCGTTAAAACGTGACGCGTTGGGAGCCTCACTGACACTCACCTCTCTCATCGGTTGACAAACCAGGAAATGCGAACACATTGGCAGCCGTGTGGCTGTATGGGGCTCCTACATCACAGTGAGCCTGAAGCTAGGCATTGTGGATGTTGTAGTCTTTCGGTGGTGGAACGCATGTACTCTTTACAAGCGTGAAATTTCTGAAAGTGTGTTCAACCCAGTTTGGGTACTATTAAATTTGAGTATTAAATAAGCCTCCCTTTTCAGTAAAATCTGTTCAATGTTGATGCCTGGTTTCGGCTGGTTAATGCTGAATAGCACAGTCCATTTAAAATAATTTTCCCCATGTTGTTTGTCAGAGAAATGTTGGACTAAGGGCGCAGTTAGAACTTTATTTTTAATGCGCGACCTGTGTTGTGTCATGCGCGTGTTTACCTGCTGATTGGTCTTTCCAATATAAATTTTGGAGCAGGGACAAATGATGGCATAAACGACATTTTTCGTTCTGCAGTTAGTGAAACTTGTGTGTGACCATGTTGCGTTGGAATGTTGAAAACTGTTACCCTCAATTGTTGTATCGCACGCGATACAATTTCCACACCTGTGGTGTCCTTCGATAGGTTTGAGACCCCATTTCGACAACAAGTCACTTTTTGGTTTGACTGTTCTTACATCAGCACGGACTATTTGCTGGCCAATATTCTGATTTTTTTTTAAAGCGAATATTGGACGAGGAATAGGTGTTTCTAATTCTTCCAGTAGATGCCAGTGTTTTAGTACCATTTGGCGTATGTTATGAGTTTCAGCGCAGAATGTCGTCACACAAACTAGATTCTCAAGATCACGTTTAACTTTTGTTTCAAGGAGACACTCTCTCGGTGTACATCGTGCTCTCTTAAAAGAATGTTTTAGTAATTTTTTGGGGTAACCCCGTTGCGTTAGTTCTTCACAAAAGTTTTGCCCATGTTGGTCAAATTGTGCCAGCTCCGAACAATTTCTCCTAATTCGCAGGAGTTGTCCATATGGCAGATTTGCCCTCAGATTTCTAGGATGCGAGCTTCCGTAGTGGAGTATGGTATTCCTATCCGTAGCTTTCTTAAATAAGGAGGACTTCAAGGAACGACCATCATCTCTTAATTCCACATCAAGGAATGTCATTTTGACATTGCTGGAGTCAACCGAGAATTTTATGTCCTGATGTCTGTTATTGAGCCACCGGTGAAAGTCACTGAACTCAGTGTGGCTCCCCTGCCACAGGAGCCACACGTCGTCGATATAACGATACCATTGCACAATGTGGTGTCTGAAAGGGTTGTTCTCCTCCACAAATTTTTTCTCGTATTCGGCCATGTATAAAACGGCCATTTCTGGGGCATAAGGGCACCCCATGGCGGTGCCCTTGATTTGCATGAAGAAGTCGTTGTTAAAACGGAAGTAGTTTCTTTTGAGGGTTATTTCGGCCAATCGCAAAATGAAGGATGTTGGGACTCTATGTGGTCTTTCCCTTAAGTCTAAATAGAGTTCCAAGACCTCCAGTGCCTCGTCCTGTGGTATCTGGGTGTAGAGGGACGTCACATCCATGGTTACCATGAGTTGTGATGTATGATCGAACGGGGTCCCTTCTACCTTCACTAGGAAATCAGTCGTGTCCCTTAGGTAGGACCTCACATTTGCCACACAGGGCTTGAGGAAGAAGTCTACATACTTAGACAGGGGCTCTAGACATGAGTCGCAGCCCGACAGGATTGGTCGCCCCGGGGGATTTGACAAGTTTTTATGAATCTTTGGTAGGAAGTATGCCACAGGAGTTCTTGGGCATTTCTTCACCAAAAAGTCACTTTCTTTCGGACCCAGGAACCCACTCTCTCTGCCTGTTTGAACAATCTCTGTGATTGATGCCTGGATCTGTTGTAACGGATCCTCCTGCAGTTTTCTGTACCATTCTTGGTTATTAACCTGCAAGGAACCTTCTGCTAGGTATTGCTCTCTCGGCCATATCACGACAGCTCCGCCCTTGTCGGCCTGTTTTATGATCAATGAGTGATCTTCCTTAAGATTTTTCAGGGCCGCTCGTTGTCCCTTCGAGATGTTTTGTTTCACAAATTTTTGTTTGCTCTCTAGTTTGTTGATTGAGGACAACAAGATTTGTTCGAACGCATATACCTGTTTCGGGATATTCTGATTAGGTACAAAAGTAGATTTGTTCCTAAGACCCGTTGTTTCCATATTGGTGCTAGGGGGTTGGTTTGCAAAGAAAACTTTCAGTCTAATCTTGCGGCAAAACTCTATTGCCTCCAATTTAATCTTTGTAAAGTCTGTATGTCTAGATGGAACAAATTTGAGTCCTAAATTCAGGACAGATTCTTCCTCCTTTGTCAAGGTCCGGGTGGATAAGTTCACTATGGTGGAGGAGCCCCCTACGTTTTGTAGAAGTTTCTCCTGGTTCGCATTTCCCATGGCGGTTTGCATCTTACTTTTTGTTGTTGGCCTTTCTCTAAAAAAGGAGTTTGTTTCTTATTATTCCCTCTCGCTTCAGAGCCTGAGGACTCTGAAGACGAAGTCTCAGAAAAGGTTTTGAATCTGTTTCTGGATCTTCCTTGGAAATTTGTAAGTGCCCCTCGCGATTCTGTTTGGGAGTAGTAGTCTTCTTTGAGAAAGGGGTAAGCCCTTTCTAATGTGAAGGATTTAGAATCCCTTTCGTACTGAGCTGTCTTGCTATTGATGGTGTTGTCCTTAAAAGTTTGTATTTCTTTGTCTAATTTTTCTAAGAGGGCCTTAGAGTCTGGAATCACCTGACTGTCTGTAATGGCCTTGGTAAGTTCTTCGATCTCTTCTAACTCTTTTATACACAATCTCTGCGCTGTTTCTATGGTATGGACCATCAGGTCCCTGCTGCACTTAGTGTTTATGCAGCTAAAGCCCTTCTTGTAGTCCGCATCGTCAGTGAAAATCACCGGGACATTCTTAACCTGAAGTCCCCAAGGGATGGTGCCACCCCTTAGGTGCTAGAGGAGAAAATGTCCGTGTAATTCTGTGTGAATATGCTTTTTACGAAGCCTAGTCAGTTTGTCAGTTTCATTCTGCTGTTGGGCAGAAGAGCTTAAAGTTACCTCAGCGAAGGGGGAATTAGCCAACAAGTTTTGGATGTGGCTTTCCGAAAATGATAAAGTGTCCTTCTCGCCCATTCCTTTGGAGGGACAAGATGTCTCTCCCAGTTATCAGTTCAAAGAACTTCCACCATGAAAAAATCTTGTTGCCCTTGGAACTCTCGCGAGTGAGCACCCGCTCTAAAGTTAGTGAAAAAACTGAGTCTGGTCCTGGGACGGGGGGCAGCTGGACCAATTATTACAAGCGAAAAGAAAAAATGCTAGCCCTCCCACTTGTTTAGTCTCTCAATGCTTTGAGACTACAAACAAAAACTAAGTCAATTTGTTTGTATGGGTAATTTTATTTAACCCTTCTACTATTATTTTGATAGTATTTATCTTTTTCATAGGCAAGAAGAACACTTTATATACACCTATACACAATACAAAATACACTTATACATATTTACAACTACTATACAAATAACATATATACAATGAATCAAACAATTGTACACAAACTTCTTTTGCGAAAAGATATATAGCAATTCTGTATCCACAAATCATTAATCTTTGCGAAATAGTCAAACCACTATTAAACCCATAAGGTGAGAAAAAGGCAACAGAAATCGAATTTAATTCACAGTCAATTCCGAAGAAATGAGTAAACCCGTCAAGGGCAGATATTTTGTAGTGTCTGTCTGCCGTTTGCCGACGCGTTTCGAATCTGTAACAAATCACAGATTCCCCTCAGGGCTCTTTCATTCTAGTCAATCTATGCAAAATAAAACGAAGTTTGTTTTAATGCTTGAAACTTAAATGTTTATCACCCCCTAGATAAGCTGGACTTAGCTGGACTGATTACCTTCATAAAGAATGCGGTGTGCTCTCGTGGTCCAATTGTTCACGAGGGGCTGTGCGCCGCAGAAAATCAGTGAAACAAAAGGTTTGTTCTGAAAGAAAGTTAATTCATATGCTTACTGTGCCATCCGAGGCAGGGCAGTGTGACTCACAACAGACCTGAAGGTACAAAATCATACCTCTGTCAAATATGGCAGTGGATGCTGTGTTTAAATCCTCTCTTTGCTCTATGTAATTCCCATGAGACCTGCAAAGCACAAAAGTTGCGCTCAGTATTGGCATTATTTTTGACATAATATGCTCGTGGCATGTGGCGGGAGAGTGTGGGGTAACATACCTATAGTTTCGGTGAAGAGCGTAGAGCGTCGGTCGCCATGCCGTTTGCTCCTTCTCTTTGTCAAAAACAAGTATGAGTCAGTGGCGGGGACTCGGGTTCTTCCCCGTTGTTCGCATCCGCGCGGTTCACTCGCGCTGTAAAACAGGAAAAGTATTCCTTAGTTACAGACTCGGCACAAGTCTGATGCGTTAAAACGTGACGCGTTGGGAGCCTCACTGACACTCACCTCTCTCATCGGTTGACAAACCAGGAAATGCGAACACATTGGCAGCCGTGTGGCTGTATGGGGCTCCTACATCACAGTGAGCCTGAAGCTAGGCATTGTGGATGTTGTAGTCTTTCGGTGGTGGAACGCATGTACTCTTTACAAGCGTGAAATTTCTGAAAGTGTGTTCAACCCAGTTTGGGTACTATTACATTTGAGTATTAAATAAGCCTCCCTTTTCAGTAAAATCTGTTCAATGTTGATGCCTGGTTTCGGCTGGTTAATGCTGAATAGCACAGTCCATTTAAAATCATTTTCCCCATGTTGTTTGTCAGAGAAATGTTGGACTAAGGGCGCAGTTAGAACTTTATTTTTAATGCGCGACCTGTGTTGTGTCATGCGCATGTTTTCCTGCTGATTGGTCTTTCCAATATAAATTTTGGAGCAGGGACAAATGATGGCATAAACGACATTTTTCGTTCTGCAGTTAGTGAAACTTGTGTGTGACCATGTTGCGTTGGAATGTTGAAAACTGTTACCCTCAATTGTCGTATCGCACGCGATACAATTTCCACACCTGTGGTGTCCTTCGATAGGTTTGGCCGTTTTATACATGGCCGAATACGAGAAAACATTTGTGGAGGAGAACAACCCTTTCAGACACCACATTGTGCACTGGTATCCTTATATCGACGACGTGTGGCTCCTGTGGCAGGGGAGCCACACTGAGTTGAGTGACTTTCACCGGTGGCTCAATAACAGACATCAGGACATAAAATTCTCGGTTGACTCCAGCAATGTCAAAATGACATTCCTTGATGTGGAATTAAGAGATGATGGTGGTTCCTTGAAGTCCTCCCTATTTAAGAAAGCTACGGATAGGAATACCATACTCCACTACGGAAGCTCGCATCCTAGAAATCTGAGGGCAAATCTGACATATGGACAACTCCTGCGAATTAGGAGAAATTGTTCGGAGCTGGCACAATTTGACCAACATGGGCAAAACTTTTGTGAAGAACTAACGCAACGGGGTTACCCCAAAAAATTACTAAAACATTCTTTTAAGAGAGCACGATGTACACCGAGAGAGTGTCTCCTTGAAACAAAAGTTAAACGTGATCTTGAGAATCTAGTTTGTGTGACGACATTCTGCGCTGAAACTCATAACATATGCCAAATGGTACTAAAACACTGGCATCTACTGGAAGAATTAGAAACACCTATTCCTCGTCCAATATTCGCTTTCAAAAGAAATCAGAATATTGGCCAGCAAATAGTCCGTGCTGATGTAAGAACAGTCAAACCAAAAAGTTACTTGTTGTCGAAATGGGGTCTCAAACCTATCGAAGGACACCACAGGTGTGGAAATTGTATCGCGTGCGATACGACAATTGAGGGTAACAGTTTTCAACATTCCAACGCAACATGGTCACACACAAGTTTCACTAACTGCAGAACGAAAAATGTCGTTTATGCCATCATTTGTCCCTGCTCCAAAATTTATATTGGAAAGACCAATCAGCAGGTAAACACGCGCATGACACAACACAGGTCGCGCATTAAAAATAAAGTTCTAACTGCGCCCTTAGTCCAACATTTCTCTGACAAACAACATGGGGAAAATGATTTTAAATGGACTGTGCTATTCAGCATTAACCAGCCGAAACCAGGCATCAACATTGAACAGATTTTACTGAAAAGGGAGGCTTATTTAATACTCAAATTTAATAGTACCCAAACTGGGTTGAACACACTTTCAGAAATTTCACGCTTGTAAAGAGTACATGCGTTCCACCACCGAAAGACTACAACATCCACAATGCCTAGCTTCAGGCTCACTGTGATGTAGGAGCCCCATACAGCCACACGGGACACGGCTGCCAATGTGTTCGCATTTCCTGGTTTGTCAACCGATGAGAGAGGTGAGTGTCAGTGAGGCTCCCAACGCGTCACGTTTTAACGCATCAGACTTGTGCCGAGTCTGTAACTAAGGAATACTTTTCCTGTTTTACAGCGCGAGTGAACCGGGCGGATGCGAACAACGGGGAAGAACCCGAGTCCCCGCCACTGACTCATACTTGTTTTTGACAAAGAGAAGGAGCAAACGGCATGGCGACCGACGCTCTACGCTCTTCACCGAAACTATAGGTATGTTACCCCACACTCTCCCGCCACATGCCACGAGCATATTATGTCAAAAATAATGCCAATACTGAGCGCAACTTTTGTGCTTTGCAGGTCTCATGGGAATTACATAGAGCAAAGAGAGGATTTAAACACAGCATCCACTGCCATATTTGACAGAGGTATGATTTTGTACCTTCAGGTCTGTTGTGAGTCACACTGCCCTGCCTCGGATGGCACAGTAAGCATATGAATTAACTTTCTTTCAGAACAAACCTTTTGTTTCACTGATTTTCTGCGGCGCACAGCCCCTTGTGAACAATTGGACCACGAGAGCACACCGCATTCTTTATGAAGGTAATCAGTCCAGCTAAGTCCAGCTTATCTAGGGGGTGATAAACATTTAAGTTTCAAGCATTAAAACAAACTTCGTTTTATTTTGCATAGATTGACTACAATGAAAGAGCCCTGAGGAGAATCTGTGATTTGTTACAGATTCGAAACGCGTCTGCAAACGGCAGACAGACACTACAAAATATCTGCCCTTCACGGGTTTACTCATTTCTTCGGAATTGACTGTGAATTAAATTCGATTTCTGTTGCCTTTTTCTCACCTTATGGGTTTAATAGTGGTTTGACTATTTCGCAAAGATTAATGATTTGTGGATACAGAATTGCTATATATCTTTTCGCAAAAGAAGTTTGTGTACAATTGTTTGATTCATTGTATATATGTTATTTGTATAGTAGTTGTAAATATGTATAAGTGTATTTTGTATTGTGTATAGGTGTATATAAAGTGTTCTTCTTGCCTATGAAAAAGATAAATACTATCAAAATAATAGTAGAAGGGTTAAATAAAATTACCCATACAAACAAATTGACTTAGTTTTTGTTTGTAGTCTCAAAGCATTGAGAGACTAAACAAGTGGGAGGGCTAGCATTTTTTCTTTTCGCTAAGAATATTAGTTCTGGCCTTAGCCACCTCATTTTCCACCTCAGCGAGCTCTGTTTTACCCTGTGCAACTTCCCTAGTTAACAAAATCTCCGCCTTAACCAGGAGCTCATATAATATATCAAGTTCTTTTTTAAATTTTTTACGTTGCCACGATGAGAAGCTAATACACTCCCCCCGAAAACCCGCTTTAAAAGTATCCCAGACTATACGAGAAATTAGCCGTGCCATGATTATTAATGAAAAAGGATTGAATCCAATTTTGCATATGTATTTTAAATTCTTCATTCAGACCTAGTTTCCGATCATAGGAAAAATTAAGTGGTGCTGTCCTCTTCGCTGAACTCTGTATATCGATCACTATGGGGGAGTGATCAGAAGTGATTCTAGGATAAGTTCTAATATTGGTTCCTTCCAACAGATATTCAGGTACAAAAATCTAATCTAATCTAACTAATTTTTTATGAGGATGTGAATAGAAAGTAAATCCGTTATCCCCCTCCCGCAGCATTCCCCAAACATCAACTAGGCCTTGATCTTGTAGTAAATTAACAAGAGCTCTATACACTCTCGGTTTACGGCCTTTATATTTTCCATGCCCCTCCAATAAAGCATTGTTGGGCAAATTTATGTTCATATCCCCACATATCACTATCGGCTGTGGAAAATTAGCTAACTCCAAATTAATTTCAACCAGCGGGGCAGGGTAATCCAGATTAGCTCCATAAAGCGTAACCAACGTTATTTGTCTACCCCCACTTTTACATTCTACAATAGCCCAGCGACCATTTTTATCCACCGCCTTCCGTCCAACAATTATAGAATTATCTTTAACTAAAATGGCTACTCCCCTTATCATACTGGTCTGTTTAGAGGCAGAAATTAATATGAATCCTAAATCTTTTAGCACCTCCCTTTTTGACCACGGGATGTGAGTTTCCTGAATACAGACAACATCAGGTTGACTATATTTCAATTCTGCAGCTACTTCATGTTTTTTCGTTAAATTATTCAATCCACATACATTCATTGAACAAATTCTTAAACCTTTTCCCACCATTTTAAATCAGAATATCCAGCCTTAGCAAAGCTATAAACAAAGACAAAAGTAAGTAATACGGAGCTCTTCTTATCAAGTATACTTTTTACCACATTTTTTTCATGTATTTGCCATGAACTCTTTTTTACCCTCTTTTACACACCCCGTGACCCCTTTCGCCACCCAACCTCCCTCCCTCCTCTCACCCACCCTTGCCCACCCCACCCTTCTCCCTTCATAGAGGCTTTAGGACTTATGGTCCTGGGATGTAGGTTTGCCCCAAACCCCCTGCCGTCCCCCAGCAGAGCCTTAACATCATTAATAAAACAAAATCCCCTACTTTGGGTGAGAAACTCCTGTGCAAGCTAATGCAACAAAATTAAGCTTTTGATACATCAATTCTGAATTATAATGACATCAGAAATTCTTTGGCAGCAGTTTCAGTCATGAAAAATCTAGTGCGCTCCTTATGAATGACTTTAAGCTTGGCAGGAAACATTAAATATGCCTGCGCACCTTTTCCTTGAAATTGTGTTATAAGCTGTCTTAGCTGCCATCTAGTCTCGACAGATTGTTTGCAAAGATCGGGTCTGACAAAAAATTCCCAACCTAGAGCCTTACATTTCTTATCAGGACGTGCCTTCAGAAATAATTCCTCACGTGCCTGGAAGCTATTGAAAGCCACTAGAATAGCTCGTGGTTTCTGATCTCGGGTACTAGCTCTGAAAGGGAATCTATGGGCCCTTTCCACCTCTCGATCCCAATCCCATTTCTCAGCCTCTGGTACTGCAACTTTCAAAAGTGAAACTATAAAACCACGTGTATCCGACCCTTCTTTCCCCTCCTCAATCTGCAGAAATCTCAAGTTATTCCTCCGAGATCTATTCTCAATGTCTACAAGCTTCCAGTTGACATCATCCTTAGTCGCCATGTGCATTTCTATAGTCTTTCGTTGCTGCGCCACCTCATCTTCTAATGAGGAAATGCGTGACTCGGCCTCCGTAGCTCTAGTCAAAAATTCAGTATGAGATTTTACCAGCCTCCTCACGGAATTTTGTAACTTTTTACAAGAATTCTGTACCCTCATACTATCCTCACACGTTTCCTCCCTGTGCTGCATCATGGTTTGATAAATCAATCCTAATGAAATATCCTCCATTTCCGAATCCAAATCCAAATCAATGTGGCCCACGTCAGCACTCAAGGTCTCTTCTCGCTCTTTGCCACTCATATTCACTCAAAGTTTATGCACCGTGCTAAGATCTGGCCCATCTTGCTCCATAACCTCATTCAAGCTACTATGCCCACTTTTTTCCTCTAAACAGCCGTCCTCCATGCTCATACGTGTAGCATATAACTCTGCTAAATCCTCGGAGAAGGACATAGAGTGCTCTGAGAGAGAAAAGAAGTCCACTGAGTCTATTTCCCCCCCAGTAAGTGTCACTGTACCTACATTGACGTCAACATCGATCTGCATAGAAGAGGTATTGGGGAGACAATCTTCACAGTGAAGAGAATTATTAGACACATTTAAAACTGTACTCGCAGCGCTGTTTAAATTCACAGCTACATTCAGCTCTTTTCTCTTTTCAGGTTGTCCCATATCAGGAGTAGAGAAAGAGCTTAAAGCCGGAGCTATTTGAACAGGCGCAGTCTCTTGAACAGTCTCAGCTCCTAAGCCCGCGACCACTTTCGGCAGTTTTAACTTCATCTTCCCCGCATCCTTGTTTTTAACACCAGCAAACATATCCGGAATCTTCTTATGTGCACCAGCTGCCTCCCCTTCCCTTTCTGTTAAGGTTACTTCCACGTTGATGTTATTACTCACTGTGGGAGGGGGTGGGGTCGCAACATTAGCTGACACCGACACTGACACTGCCCTTGATGCGGGTGTAGCTGATGCCGTCTCCACTGCGTTTTGATTCTCCGTGACAGCACCCTGTCCTCGTGCTCTCCTTCCTTTCGGCCCCATGTCAGTCCGCCGACCGCTCCGAACACCGCTCAGCTCACTGCCGTCCTCTGGACTGCCTTGCTCCAATCGCAGGCAGCGCTCTTCCCAGGTGTGCCTCGTCAGAAGCCGAATCAGGTGCTGCCGGTAAGACGCCCAGCGTCCAACAAGCCGAATCCAGGCCGTTGTAACTCGAAATGCGATCATAAATAAATTGATTTTCACTGTTTCCTCGAACTGACGATTCGATATATCGTATAACGTATAACTTTGCTTGCTCCGTTCCGTTTCTTACCATAATTCCTTCAGCCCTGCGAGGTCCGGCAGGAGCAGCAAACTCACGCGTCCAGTGCGGACGCCATCTTGCCTGCTATTGTGATCGTAAATTTAACAATAAATTAGCTTGTCAGCTCTAGGAATGGGGTGCATATCAGTTTGTTGAATCCTCAGTTGTGCACATAGAAGATATGGTCCAGTGACCTCTTCTTTGGCGCAAGCACCATTGTGCTAGCCAAAAATATTTGCTAGGGTTCAATAATCCCTAAGTTCAGTGTCTTTGCACCTTGATGCACTTGTGGGTTCTCTCTGATATGCTGTGATTCTTCATCTTCAATCGCAATCTGTTTCTCATATCAATGATGTGGACAAAAGACAGTGTAAGGGCAGATGTCAAAGAAAACCGCTCAGAGAACTGCCTGAACAGGGGCTTTACACTCTTCCTGGTACTGGGCTGTCAGGCTATGGAAGAGGCATCTCCCTCTGGTGAATCCTCTTGCTCAGCCCCTTACAGTATGCTGTGGAAAGGATTGTTCTCCTCCTCATCCTTGTGTGAGGAGACTTGGAACACGGACTTTCACCACATCGTGCTAGGGCTGGGACCTCTCACATGGATCACCATATGCAGCTGATGAGTGAATTTAAAATACAATATTTTGATGGGTCCCAGACATAGGGCTAGATGTAGGTAAAATAGATTTACCGATTTTTAATTACCGAATTTTACCGATTCGGTAATTAAAAACCGGTAAATCTAAGCTGTGGACATGTAGGTATTCCAGATGTGTTGGAATACCGATTCGGAAGTATTCGGTATTTACCGATTCGGTAAATACCGAATCGCTAATGCCCATTCATTCCTATGGGCTTTCAAGCCCATAGGAATGAATGGGCATTACTGAATCGGTATTTACCGAATCGGTAAATACCGATTTTCACAAGGGTGCAGGGGGTGTCACTTTGACACTCTCTGGCACCCCCAAAACAGGCTCGGGTGCCATGTGGCAGGCATACATGCCCTAAGGGCAGGTCTGCCTGTCACATGGCATAGGTGTGCATGCACACATGTGCATGCACACTGGAATCGGTATTTTACCATCAAATTGGATTTGATGGTAAAATACCGATTCTGTAAGGCCTCTGGGACTCAGGAGTCCCACCTACATATGGGAGCCTCAGATTCGGTAAATTTACCGAATGTTTATTTTACCGATTCGGTAAAATTACCGATTCGGTAATTTTACCGAATCGGTTAAAAAATGCCCCCTACATACCTGTCACCCATTTACTGATCGGTAACGGCCAAAATCGGCCGTTACCGATCGGTAAATGGCCTGAAACGGCCACCTACATCTGGCCCATAGTGACCCAAACAATATTTGAAGAGATTGAAAGATGTCCCTCTTCTCCAATAGTACTTCTAACGTTAGAAAGTGTTCAATGTCAACACAAACTACACATTCCATTTGTGGGATTTCCTTTAGCAAATCATTGTTTTCAGGTGCTACAACCCAATTGGTTCAAGTGAACCAAGACTGTGCTTTTCAGAATTGTATGTGGTCCCTAGTGACACTGAGCATCTGGTTACACCTACAAGACAAAGCATTATGACCTGGCACAAGGAGAGAGCTTTTTTCATCTCTTGAAAAAGGAAAGACAAGGTGACTAAAAATGGACTGCGCTGCGGAAGTCCCAGCGGAATAGCAAATTAACAATTAAAGAACAATCTAACGTTTGTGACTTCTTTCTTCTAAATTTCTATCCTGAAAATCCAGTTATTTGATTTGGACTAACATGTTTATGCACTGCAGTGCTAGTATTCAGTACATTATAAACTACCTGAACGTTGCACCGCTTTCTTCAGGACAAAGCTAGGTTTCTTGTTGACTTCTAGTAAGATGTTAAGAATATGTGTTTGCTAGAAATTAGAAACTGCTCATTGGAGTATGTATTTTCACAGTACATATTTGATACATTCTCTAAAACCTGAAGCTCGCTTCGGACAGAAGGAGCAAGAGACCAAAATTCGACTGGAGGAAAGAGTGGAAGTGTGGGGGTGTGTCCACGTATTATAAGTAATAAAATACCCCCTACAACATGTAAAAGGAGTATTGTAACTCTCTGGGTGATTTTCATAATGGTGATCGTGACACAAAGGAAGTACTGGTTACCCGTAATACAAATCAGGCAATTATTGCCAAAATAAACATATGGCAAATATAAATTATTGTAGACTCTCCAGGTACATGCTTCCCAAAGTATCCTGTAGGCTGAAATGACCACTGATACATTTTCTATAATTGTCTGACCCGATGGACCAATATGGTTTGATTGAAATCAAAATCAGATTTTTAAGGAATTGATTGCAAATCATGTTTTTCAGGTGTTAGTAAGTCAATGCGGTAATTGGAACAAGTTCGTATGAACTGTGGGTTTACAAAAACTTGGTAAACGAAACTGACAAAAGACAATTGATTAAATGAATACGAGGAATGTCAAGCTATCAGAATAGTCACGGTTTCTTAGACTTGGTGTGAGTAATGGCACTGTAGAGGAGTCCGAAAATGTACAAGCTTCAAGGGCTTGTTTGAATGAGAAGTGCTTAGCTTCCTTTCTACTGTGTTGGGGTATATCCACAAATGCAAGCACAGCTTATACTTGGAAAAGGAAACTAATGTGACTGACAGTTAATTTTGTGTTTTTTTAAACCTTAAAAGGCATTTGTCAATATAGCACCTAATTAAGCGAAAGAAAACAGGAACAACAGGAGTATTGACTCTCGACATGCAAAAAGAACGTTTTCAATAATAATAACTGCACATGATTTTTTAAAGATTTTTTGACACAAGAAAAGTTAATAAATAAAAAATACATAAGGATTTAGGGGATTATTTCTCATTACAGTGCTCTCTCCGACCGTGACTGATGCCCTAAATTTGGCGCGAGTTGTGTGTTTCCACGATGGCTATCACGGTGAGAGTGGATTCTGAAAAACACCAGAGGCCTTGTTATGAGTCTGGGGGTTCACGGACCGCCAGACTCGTGGGGACGCAGCACTGACAGACTTCCGACTGCCCTATTGCGACCAGGGTGGTCGGGCTGCCCTAGGACCACCGTGGCGGTGGCGCATCGGTCTTGAGGCCGCAATATGCTTGAGCATATTACAAGTTTTCTCGCGCCACACTTTTCATGGCAGTGCGACCGCCATGAAAAGTGTGATGGTGAGGAAATTTGCCACGGCACCATGGGGTGCTTACAGGGGGGCACATGTTGTGCCCCCATGTGTGCAATCACCCAAGTAGCTCCATCGCATGGCCTTCAACAGTCCATGCCGTGCAGGTACTGATTTTGATGCTTCCATTGCTATGCCTATTTCATAGGCACCACCGTTGGAATGCCAAAGAACAGCCAGTCAGACAGGAGAAAACTCCTAATCCGGTGGTACAAACATGGGCTTGGCGGTGCAGAAGTATGGTGGTCCTGTTCCAGCACCGCCAAACTCATAATAAGACCCTAAGAAGACTTTTTAAAACAGTGTGCAATAAGATAATGAGTTATTTCAAAGTAAATACAAGACAAATGAAGAATGGACAAAGTAGCAGCACGGAGCAGGATGGGCGTATCATTATTTTCTTGTCTCTACTCAAAGGCATGCAGGTGCAGCTATCTACAGTAGAACATGCTTGAGGTTGGTGTGTAATCTGATGTGAGGATGCAACACAGCTCAACATCTATTTTTGTCCTGCATGTGTTGTCCTCAGGGATGTTCCTTTGCTTGAGAAGCGTGTTAGCTTCCTTCCCTGACAGCTTCAGATAGTGTGTTAGTCTGATATCACCTTACCTTGCACAGAAAATTACTTTCAGTTCTTTTCTCACCCGTCACACTGCAGCCCTGGCACTCGCGCCGCAGGCGGGATTGCGTCTTATTCATGGAACACGCGTTGATGAGTTGACTTTGCCACCTTCACTCAAGTGCAAACGAGCCAGGGTTCTCCTCTGGGCTTTAGAGTGGCTCCGTTTGAGAGAGGTAAGTAGGGTGAGAGGGGATCAGCAGCAGAGATGTTTTAAGGCATTGGCATAGTGGGCTCTGGCCTAAGGCCCCAGCCTTTCAGGGGGCACTCTGATAGACTCAGCTCTGTTCTGCGGAAAGTCTTGCCCTGATGCACTTGAGTAATTCATAAACAGATTGCTTTAAATACTGTATCCCTTTAATTTATTTTTAATGTGAGTGATGTGTTAGAGTCTATTACAGACATTTTGCAGAGAAATGTGTTTATGTTTCATGCAACATCCATAAAAAACTTTATTTTAGATCAAATCAGGACCTCACATGTAAGAAAATGGGAGGGTATCACAGAGATTATTTGCAGAAATATTAGTGAGCTGCTGTGTTACGATATTGAAAACACACATCAATATCCCAGAATATTTAAAGTAACAACTTTAGTATTTGGACAAGTGCACCTGTGCACTGTCAGTGACCTCACCAAAGATGGCATGAAAGAGCTTAAATTGGATCATAAATTCGAAGCTGTTCCAAACGTGGGCCCCCAAAATACATCCGGCCCGGCCCCCAAAATTCATTAAAAAGCCCCTGATCAGCAGTTTGTTGCTTGCAAATAACTGCCTATTGATTTACCAGGTAATTCCTTGGGTTTTCAGAAATTTTACAATTTGCTCTGCCTTCAGCATTCCCATTCGCGCATGCCACTTTCAGAATTTGTATTACTAATTCACAATGTTTCACAAAATTTGTATTAATAATTCAGTCTTTCACAAACATTTTGCAGGGACTTGGTTAGTTATGAAACATGCTATACTCTAATTGCTTTGATCTTGGCACACCTTTTTGAGGACCTAAACATATTATGCAGTGTACACGGTCGAACTGGGAGGAGGAGGGGGAGGTGGGTGCTGGTTGGAAGGCACCACTCCCGTCTCACCACTGCCGCTTTTGTTACAGTGGGGCGATATTACAGCTAATCTGCAAAACCGGTCCCCAGTAACAAAAACGCCCCCAGGGATCCAAAGCCGAACCCCACCCTAGTAGCCCACTGGGGAAGAGCCCGGTGCCCACTACGGCCAGTCCGGCCCTGGCAGTGTATGGGAGGAAGGAAGGTGGTTCAGTACTATGACAAGGATGGCTGTCTCTCAGTATAATGCAGAGTACCGAGAAACAAACCACGCAGAGCTAATCTCTCTTGCTAATCACAATGAAGCATAATTGCCTATAGCTTAGGTTACTAACAGCAGTTAGCACCCTGTTAGAAATGGGGTGACCAATTCTACGGGGGGTAGCATGGAGCAGAGCTGGCAGGTCAAACTCCTGAGGACATGTGTGAAGCATCCACGCAGTACCCACAGACGACACACCAGGCACACCACAAAAGAGACACAACATCACTTTGGATGAAAAAAGAATAACTTTTGTATTAGGTCCAACCTGCAAAAGTAAGATACAGTAATCACAGTGGGACGCCAACGGGCACCAGGGCAATGTCTGCCAGGGGGATTATTTACAAGGAAAATGGGAAAAAGGTAAGTTTGTCAGTTTCCAGGGCTGAAATACAAAGAGCGTTATCACATGTCATGAAATTACAGCAGTAGCAATGTGAGGGAAAGAAAGACTAGGCATCAGCCTTTGGGGCAGGTCAGCATGAAGTAAAACATTAGGGGTAAGAACACAGTATGACCTGCATTGGCGTCTCCTGCAAAAAGGAACAATAAGCACCTAGCATTAACATCAGGCATAGGCCTAAATCATGGGGCAGGAGCCGCAGGGCTCATACAAAAAGAGAAATGGCATAGACCATCAGCATGACCACGTTTCACCCGAGCCCAAAATCAGCAGCAGGGCGGCAACCGGAAGTACACCTAAAATATATCAGGCCTAAATCACATTTGACAGGGGGGCACATACCTTTGGCCGGGAAAACATTAGGCATGACATCAGAACCCCCTTCCTAACGTGTCAGGGGTCCTACATAGGGTGGCCCCTAACTTAATACTGCCCCCAATCGCTGCCCTCTGTCCCGCGGGGCTGTGGTGTGAAGGCAGTCCCTGTCCGTTGGAGTCCCTCTCACTGGTCCTCGGGGAGTCACCAAATGTCGATGTGGCCCATCGCAGAGTTCGGACCCCGGGGGCGGGCACCGACCCTGTGCCCCGACACCCCTCCCAACACAGTCTAAAGAGGCCCCCACTCACCGGGTCTTCCAGGCAGGCTGCACCTTCAGTACTTTAAGGCAGAGGGGCAGGCACCGACAATGTGTCTTGGGGCCCCCCTCCGTACTCCTGTAGATAGCCGCTGCCTCTGATGTTACCCCGGGGCTCTTCTCTTCGATTCCGGCCCCTTCGTGGAGTGGGCCAGCCAGGGGAGGCCCGCGTGGCTCCGGCGCTCTTCCCCGGGCCTCCCCACAGATCCGCAATAGCTCCGGGCCTCGCAGCCAATCTGTGTGCGGCTCCTGGGGGTGTGGTGCCGGCCGCCAATCACAGCGCGGCCAGCTAGGGGGCTGCGTCCGCGGGGACCAATAGTAGAGCAGCAAGGGCCGGGGCACAGCCAATGACACGGCCGGGCATCCCCGTCACGTGATGAGGGTGATGGGGGCTTCAGGGCTTAGCACGGCCCACTCTTTACTGCAGCTGCCCTCTCCTGGCTCCGGGGGCTGCCACAACGATGCTCCTCACAGCGGGGACCTCCCCGATCCAGCACCGGGCCGCAGCGGTGGTAGCGGTAACCTCATGACTTGGCTCCCAGGCCGCAGCGGTGAGTTTTACGGTGCAATTCTGCGGGGTAGGCACCCACTAAAAGGGATATTGACAGGCAGCAACAGGCGGGGTAGGCTCCAGCAGCGCTTACAGGCAGTCAGTTCCTTTGTGGGCCACACGGCGCGCCTGCAGCACAGCGCTATGAAATCCAAGCGCTCAACAGACACAGCTCTATGAAGGGGGCACCAGCGCTTCGACACACACAGCATGGCTCCCAGCGCTTGGGCCAGCAGCAGTTCCCAGGGCAATACTCTAAACGCTCACAGCGCTTCGCAGGGCAGCAGCATCTTCAACAATAGCGCTTTACCAGCACGGCGCTTGATTCAACATGATGTGGGGGCATACCAGCAGCCCCTTCCAAGTGTCGACTAGGCAGGTAGGCCTCAGCTCCTCTTCTCTGGGGCTTGAGGTATGGCGCTTGATGGGCACTGTTCATCTGGGCACAGTGTTTCCAGTAGCACACAGCACAAGGGGGCGGACAGTCCCAACAGCAAGCTCCAGGGGCCCCAGGGTAACACTCCTCACCTCCTGGGGGGTCCAGTCCAAGGCGCTCCTTCCCTTCCAGGCGCTTTTGGGTGCAGCGCTTGAGTGGCGCAAGGTCCTGGCAGCTTCAGGGACCGAGGAGGGCCCTCCTTCAGGGGGCCGGGGGACAGAGCAGTAGGCACTACTGGGCCAGGTCAACAGTCAGTGGGGGCTTCATCAAAACAGGGCAGTAGGCTGACCCCATCCTCCATTGCAGCGTGGCCCTCCTCCTGAACAGCAGCCTGAACTCCTGAAGTGGGGCTTCCACTAGCCCTGGGGACAGTAGGGGGGTTCTAGATGGGTGCAGGGTCCAGCACACAGGCCCAAATGGGTCGGTATCCCCTGGCAGCAGGTCCCCTCACGTTCCTGTCCCAGCTCTGTCTCAGCACATGGTGGCACATCCTCCTTATTTATAACCCCCTCATCCCACCTCCCAGGCAGTGCCAGCAGCTTCTGGAATTCTCTGGCTTACTGGTTCAAACTGGCTCAGGGGGAGGAGTAGAGCACCCTGGGTGCCAGGCTTTCCCTCCAAAAGCAGGGGTGGCTGGGTACCTAACATCTAGACCGCTAACCTACTGCAGTCAGGTGTCACAACGCACAGCCATAGCATCCGTTTTAACTACGACATTCCATCAGGGTACATTTTACACAATGGGGGGGAAAATAAATACACACCATTGCATTTCATTCTCATATTAACATGGCATCTCACACCTCACATGACCTATACAACTTCCTTTACCATGGGGGAGACATCCTAAACTAGGGGGGTGAAAGGCAAAAATGTTTGGGAGAAAAGGGGCCACGTCCAACACAACTCCCTTCCAGCCAAAAGCCAGGGTAGACCAATCATTGCCTTGATGGGCTTCCCTTATTGGGGCGGAAAAAGGTGGACGCAGGCCAGCAACTACAGGAGCACCTGAAGCTTCTTCTGCACTCTGGAACCGGATGGTTCCCTCTCGCAACCCTCCCTTCACCAATCAAACCATCCCACTGAAGCTCTCTATCGGGATGTGGCCAGGACTGGCCACTAGGCCATCCAGAAGTCTCTGGCCTTGCTCCCTCACAGAGTGGGAGGCTTTAGCCTCAGGCCCGTAGTACCCTTTGACCACTCTCCTCCTACCAAACTGCCACTGGTCCTCCCACCTGGGGTCTGAACCCTCAGGCTGCCCAGCATTCAGGGGAGAGGCTCTCCTCCCCCTACCTCTCCTTCTAGGGTTCTGCCCTCTCCTCCTACGCGGGGCAACCTCAGACAACCACTCTCTCCCTAACCTGGAGTCGAAACCCTCAGGTTGAACTGGTGACAGGGGCGAGTCCTCCCTCCCCCTGCACCCCCTCCCAAAGTTCCGCACCCTCCTAACTGGAGTAGTACCCCTGAGAGTCAATTCTGGGGGAACCCAGATTACAGACGTCCCACCCGCCAGTCCAGGCAACCCCTGTCCCTGGCCTCCTAACCCAGGATCTACGCCCTGTGGCTGGACCGTTGACAGAGGAGAGACCTTCCTCCCTCTGCACCTCCTCCCAGAGTTCCGCACCCTCCTAACTGGAGAAGTACCCCTGGGAGTCAAACCGGTAGGACCCTGATTACAAGTGCCCCACCCTCCTGGTCAGGCAACCCCTGAACCTGGAACCCCAGCCCAGGATCTAAACCCTGTGACTGGACAGACCCCTGAACCTCTGGAGCTCCGATTACAGATGCTCGGGGTTCTCCTGACACGAGGGGATCCCTTTCACTGGAAGGCACATCAGGAAAGCATAGGCTCCCAACCCGGGGTTCCCTTATGGAACTCTCCAGGCCCTGTGACTGTGGTTGGGGCACCTCGAGACACCTCCCCATCCCACTCCTTCCTGTAGATAGGATGTGAGGCCCGACAACCCTCTCACTATCCTGGGACCTAGCTAGGCTATTCCTCACCACTCCCACCTCGCTGGGTAGGAAGATCCCTGCACCACCCCCTTCCCTCCCCAATGTTCTCTCAGACTCTTTGGCACTTACCCAAAGGTGTGCCTCCCTTGCAAGTTCCCTGGGGTCTGAGAATCTACACTGCAACAGATGGTGACGCAGCTTTGGAAAACAACTCCTTAGCATGTGCTCCCTGATAACTGCATGCACAGCCCTTCCCAATCCTCCACTTCTCTACTCACCACCCAATCCTCCAATGCTGTCCAACACTCCTCCGCAAACTCACCCCAGGACTGGTGGGACAGTTTTCCCCTGCCCCTGAACACTGACCCGTCCCCCTCTTCCTGGGCTCTGGGAGTGGGACTCCCTGCACTGGAACCACTTTCGCTGCCAAAACTGGATCCCACCCTCACTGGTGAATCCAGACCACAAAAAAACACTCTCAGGGGACAACCTACCCTCCTGAGCTAGTCTCTCCCTGGCAAAGGCCCTCTCCACCTCTGCCAGCCTCTCCTGCGCTAGGACCTTCTCAGTCTCTAGCCTCTCCTGTGCTAGGACCATCTCCGTCTCTAGCCTCTTCTCTTCCACCCTCAGCTGCGCTAACCCTTTGCCATGCCTGAGCTTCTCCAGCGCCAGATGATGTTCCCTTTCTTCCCTCCTATCTACCCACTCTTCTGGGGATGGGTAAAGGGATGGGGCAGTGCCTCCGGGACTGGACCCAGTGCGGGACTCCCTATCTATGGTGTCCTCATCATCTACTGGCGTCTCCGCCCTATCAATTTATTCCTCCTCTTCATCAGAGTAACCACCCTCCAGGGTTATGAACTGGGAGCCCTCCCTCTGGTCTCTACCAAATCCACCCTTCAAATACGCAGAGGGGTAATCAGACAGGTCCCCACCTGGCACTAAGGGTTCCCCCCTCTTGAGAGCTTCGTAAAGGAACAACTTCCTGCATATGTTGCCTACTGGGGGTATCCCTCTCTCCTTGCAGAAATACAAAACTTCCTGCTTAGTGTACTCCATGAGGTTGTCCTCATCATAAACCAACCCCATCCTGACATGGTACACCCGGGACACACCACCCACAGAGCAACAAGGGGACACAATTCCAAAAAACACTTTTCAGGATGAAATAATAAAAAAGAAAACACAATAATCAGCAAAACAATAATCCTCACAAAAAGACTGTGATTACTCTTCCAAGCTCTATTTGCAGTGTAACCTGTGGCCGCTGTGGTACTGCGCAAACACAAGTCCTATCCCACTGCTCGCCAACAGTGTTAGAAATGGGGTGACCAATTCTACGGGGGTAGCATGGAGCAGAGCGGGCAGGCCAAACTCCTGAGGACATGTGTGAAGCATCCACGCAGTACCCACAGACGACACACCAGGCACACCACAAAAGAGACACGATACCACTTTGGATGGAAAAAGAATAACTTTTGCATTAGGTCCAACCTGAAAAAGTACGACACAGTAATCACAGTGGGGCGCCAACGGGCACCAGGGCAATGTCTGCCAGGGGGATTATTTACAAGGAAAATGGGCAAAAGGTAAGTCCGTCCGTTTCCTGGGCTGAAATACAAAGAGCATTATCACATGTCATGAAATTACAGCAGTAGCAATGTGAGGGAAAGAAAGACTAGGCATCAGCCTTTGGGGCAGGTCAGCATGAAGTAAAACATTAGGGGTAAAAACACAGTATGACCTGCATTGGCGTCCCCTGCAAAAAGGAACAATAAGCACCTAGCATTAACATCAGGCATAGGCGTAAATCATGGGGCAGGAGCCGCAGGGCTCATACAAAAAGAGAAATGGCATAGACCATCAGCATGACCACGTTTCACCCGAGCCCAAAATCAGCAGCAGGGCGGCAACCGGAGGTACACCTAAAATATATCGGGCCTAAATCACATTTGACAGGGGGGCACATACCTTTGGCCGGGAAAACATTAGGCCTGACATCAGAACCCCCTTTCTAACGTGTCAGGGGTCCTACATAGGGTGGCCCCTGAATTAATAATGCCCCCAATCACTGCCCTCTGTCCCGCGGGGCTGTGGTGTGAAGGCAGTCCCTGTCCGTTGGAGTCCCTCTCACTGGTCCTCGGGGAGTCACCAAATGTCGATGTGGCCCACCGCAGAGTTCGGACCCCGGGGGCGGGCACCTACCCTGTGCCCCGACACCCTTCCCAACACAGTCTAAAGAGGCCCCCACTCACCGGGTCTTCCAGGCAGGCTGCACCTTCGGTACTTTAAGGCAGAGGGGCAGGCACCGACAATGTGTCTTGGGACCCACCTCCGTACTCCTGTAGATAGCCGCTGCCTCTGATGTTACCCCGGGGCTCTTCTCTTCGATTCCGGCCCTTTCGTGGAGTGGGCAAGCCAGAGGAGGCCCGCGCGGCTCTGGCGCTCTTCCCTGGGCCTCCCCACAGATTCGCAATAGCTCCGGGCCTCGCAGCCAATCTGTGCGCGGCTCCTGGGGGTGTGGTGCCGGCCGCCAATCACAGCGCGGCCAGCTAGGAGGCTGCGTCCGCGGGGACCAATAGTAGAGCAGCAAGGACCAGGGCACAGCCAATGACACGGCCGAGCACCCCCGTCACGTGATGAGGGTGATGGGGGCTTCAGGGCTTAGCACGGCCCGCTCTTTACTGCAGCTGCCCTCTCCTGGCTCCGGGGGCTGCCACAACGATGCTCCTCACAGCGGGGACCTCCCCGATCCAGCACCGGGCCGCGGCGGTGATAGCGGCAACCTCGTGACTTGTCTCCCAGGCCACAGCGGTGAGTTTTACGGTGCAATTCTGCGGGGTAGGCACCCACTAAAAGGGATATTGACAGGCAGCAACAGGCGGGGTAGGCTCCTGCAGCGCTTACAGGCAGTCAGTTCCTTTGTGGGCCACACGGCGCGCCTGCAGCACAGCGCTATGAAATCCAAGCGCTCAACAGACACAGCGCTATGAAGGGGGCACCAGCGCTTCGACACACACAGCAGGGCTCCCAGCGCTTGGGCCAGCAGCAGTTCCCAGGGCAATACAGCGCTCTAAACGCTCACAGCGCTTCGCAGGGCAGCAGCATCTTCAACAATAGCGCTTTACCAGCACGGCGCTTGATTCAACATGATGTGGGGGCATACCAGCAGCCCCTTTCAAGTGGCGACTAGGCAGATAGGCCTCAGCTCCTCTTCTCTGGGGCTTGAGGTATGGCGCTTGATGGGCACAGTTCCTCTGGGCACAGTGCTTCCAGTAGCACACAGCGCAAGGGAGAAGTGTGGCTCACTGGTTAGAGGAGGCAGACCTGGAAGCAGGGGTCAGCCCGGTACCAGGGTTCAATTCCCGACTCAGCGGGGTCTTGAGTCCTAAAATGTCCATGGACTGGAAAATTCTCGCTCCGGTGCCTACTCGTTTCACGGGTTCACACTCTGCGACTCTGAGCAATAGCTTGCTTAATCTCCACAACGGCCCCTCGCGGCGGGATGCCTGGCTTTCACCTTGCGGATACCCTGCTGGGGTTATCTCACAGGGGAATACCAGGACGGGTTCCCTAAGCAAGCGCTTAGAAACCGCTCGGTGATTTGCGCTATATAAATTCCTGTACAAGGGGGGCGGACAGTCCCAACAGCAAGCTCCAGGGGCCCCAGGGTAACACTCCTCACCTCCTGGGGGGTCCAGTCCAAGGCGCTCCTTCCCTTCCAGGCGCTTTTGGGTGCAGTGCTTGAGTGGCGCAAGGTCCTGGCAGCTTCAGGGACCTAGGAGGGCCCTCCTTTTTCAGGGCGCCGGGGGACAGAGCAGTAGGCACTACTGGGCCAGGTCACAGTCAGTGGGGGCTTCATCAAAACAGGGCAGTAGGCTGACACCATCCTCCACTGCAGCGTGGCCCTCCTCCTGAACAGCAGCCTGAACTCCTGAAGTGGGGCTTCCACTAGCCCTGGGGACAGTAGGGAGGTTCTAGATGGGTGCAGGGTCCAGCACACAGGCCCAAATGGGTCGGTATCCCCTGGCAGCAGGTCCCCTCATGTTCCTGTCCCAGCTCTGTCTCAGCACATGGTGGCACATCCTCCTTATTTATAACCCCCTCATCCCACCTCCCAGGCAGTGCCAGCAGCTTCTGGAATTCTCTGGCGAACTGGTTCAAACTGGCTCAGGGGGAGGAGTAGAGCACCCTGGGTGCCAGGCTTTCCCTCCAAAAGCAGGGGTGGCTGGGTATCTAACATCTAGACCGCTAACCTACTGCAGTCAGGTGTCACAACGCACAGACATGGCATCCGTTTTAAATACGACATTCCATCAGGGTAAATTTTACACAATGGGGGGGAAAATAAATACACACCATTGCATTTCATTCTCATAATAACATGGCATCTCACACCTCACATGACCTATACAACTTCCTTTACCATGGGGGGGACATCCTAAACTAGGGGGGTGAAAGGCAAAAAAGTTTGGGAGAAAAGGGGCCAAGTCCAACACAACTCCCTCCCAGCCAAAAGCCAGGGTAGACCAATCATTGCCTTGATGGGCTTCCCTTATTGGGGCGGAAAAAGGTGGACGCAGGCCAGCAACTACAGGAGCACCTGAAGCTTCTTCTGCACTCTGGAACCGGATGGTTCCCTCTCGCAACCCTCCCTTCACCAATCAAACCATCCCACTGAAGCTCTCTATCGGGATGTGGCCAGAACTGGCCACTAGGCCATCCAGAAGTCTCTGGCCCTGCTCCCTCACAGAGTGGGAGGCTTTAGCCTCAGACCCGTAGTACCCTTTGACCACTCTCCTCCTACCAAACTGCCACTGGTCCTCCCACCTGGGGTCCGACCCCTCAGGCTGCCCAGCATTCAGGGGAGAGGCTCTCCTCCCCCTACCTCTCCTTCTAGGGTTCTGCCCTCTCCTCCTACTCGGGGCAACCTCAGACAACCACTCTCTCCCTAACCTGGAGTCGAAACCCTCAGGTTGAACTGGTGACAGGGGCGAGTCCTCCCTCCCCCTGCACCCCCTCCCAAAGTTCCGCACCCTCCTAACTGGAGTAGTACCCCTGAGAGTCAATTCTGAGGGGACCCTGATTACAGACGTCCCACCCGCCAGTTCAGGCAACCCCTGTCCCTGGCCTCCTAACCCAGGATCTACGCCCTGTGGCTGGACCGGTGACAGAGGAGAGACCCTCCTCCCTCTGCACCTCCTCCCAGAGTTCCGCACCCTCCTAACTGGAGAAGTACCCCTGGGAGTCAAACCGGTAGGGACCCTGATTACAAGTGCCCCACCCTCCTGGTCAGGCAACCCCTGAACCTGGAACCCCAGCCCAGGATCTAAACCCTGTGACTGGACAGACCCCTGAACCTCTGGAGCTCCGATTACAGATGCTCCGGGTTCTCCTGACACGAGGGGATCCCTTTCACTGGAAGGCACATCAGGAAAGCATAGGCTCCCAACCCGGGGTTCCCTTATGGAACTCTCCAGGCCCTGTGACTGTGGTTGGGGCACCTCGAGACACCTCCCTGTCCCACACCTTCCTGTAGATAGGATGTGAGGCCCTACAACCCTCTCACTATCCTGGGACCTAGCTAGGCTATTCTTCCCCACTCCCACCTCGCTGGGTAGGAAGATCCCTGCACCTCCCCCTTCCCTCCCCAATGTTTTGTCAGACTCTTTGGCACTTACCCAAAGGTGTGCCTCCCGTGCAAGTTCCCTGGGGTCTGAGAACCTACACTGCAACAGATGGTGACGCAGCTTTGGAAAATAACTCCTTAGCATGTGCTCCCTGATAACTGCATGCACAGCCCTTCCCAATCCTACACTTCTCTACTCACCACCCAATCCTCCAATGCTGTCCAACACTCCTCCGCAAACTCACCCCTTGACTGGTGGGACAGTTTTCCCCTGCCCCTGAACACTAACCCGTCCCCCTCTTCCTGGGCTCTGGGAGTGGGACTCCCTGCACTGGAACCACTTTCGCTGCCACCACTGGATCCCACCCTCACTGGTGAATCCAGACCACAAAAAACACTCTCAGGTGACAACCTACCCTCCTGAGCTAGTCTCTCCCTGGCAAAGGCCCTCTCCGCCTCTGCCAGCCTCTCCTGCGCTAGGACCTTCTCAGTCTCTAGCCTCTCCTGTGCTAGGATCATCTCCGTCTCTAGCCTCTTCTCTTCCACCCTCAGCTGCGCTAACCCTTTGGCATGCCTGAGCTTCTCCAGTGCCAGCCGATGTTCCCTTTCTTCCCTCCTATCTACCCACTCTTCTGGGGACGGGTAAAGGTATGGGGCAGTGCCCCCGGGACTGGACCCAGTGCGGGACTCCCTATCTATGGTGTCCTCATCAGCTACTGGCTTCTCTGCCCTATCAATTTCTTCCTCCTCTTCATCAGAGTAACCACCCTCCAGGGTTATGGACTGGGAGCCCTCCCTCTGGTCTCTACCAAATCCACCCTTCAAATACGCGGAGGGGTAATCAGACAGGTCCCCACCTGGCACTAAGGGTTCCCCCCTCTTGAGAGCTTCGTAAAGGAACAACTTCCTGCGTATGTTGCCTACTGGGGGTATCCCTCTCTCCTTGCAGAAATACAAAACTTCCTGCTTGGTGTACTCCATGAGGTTGTCCTCATCATAAACCAACCCCATCCTGACAAGGTACACCCGGGACACACCGCCCACAGAGCAACAAGGGGACACAATTCCAAAAAACACTTTTCAGGATGAAATAATAAAAAAGAAAACACAATAATCAGCAAAATATTAATCCTCACAAAAAGACTTTGATTACTCTTCCAAGCTCTATTTGCAGTGTAACCTGTGGCCGCTGTGGTAATGCGCAAACACAAGTCCTATCCCACTGCTCGCCAACAGTGTTAGAAATGGGGTGACCAATTCTACGGGGGTAGCATGGAGCAGAGTGGGCAGTCAAACTCCTGAGGACATGTGTGAAGCATCCATGCAGTACCCACAGACGACACACCAGGCACACCACAAAAGAGACACGATACCACTTTGGATGGAAAAAGAATAACTTTTGTATTAGGTCCAACCTGCAAAAGTAAGACACAGTAATCACAGTGGGGCGCCAACGGGCACCAGGGCAATGTCTGCCAGGGGGATTATTTACAAGGAAAATGGGAAAAAGGTAAGTCCGTCCGTTTCCTGGGCTGAAATACAAAGAGCGTTATCACATGTCATGAAATAACAGCAGTAGCAATGTGAGGGAAAAAAAGAGTTGGCATCAGCCTTTGGGGCAGGTCAGCATGAAGTAAAACATATGGGGTAAGAACACAGTATGACCTGCATTGGCGTCTCCTGCAAAAAGGAACAATAAGCACCTAGCATTAACATCAGGCATAGGCCTAAATCATGGGGCAGTAGCCGCAGGGCTCATACAAAAAGAGAAATGGCATAGACCATCAGCATGACCACGTTTCCCCCGAGCCCAAAATCAGCAGCAGGGCGGCAACCGGAAGTACACCTAAAATATATCAGGCCTAAATCACATTCGACAGGGGGGCACATACCTTTGGCCGGGAAAACATTAGGCATGACATCACAACCCCCTTCCTAACCTGTCAGGCGTCCAACATGGGGTGGCCCCTAAATTAAAAATGCCCCCAATCGCTGCCACTGCCCTCTGTCCCGCGGGGCAGTAGTGTGAAGGCAGTCCCTGTCCGTTGGAGTCCCTCTCTCTGGGCCTCGGGGAGTCACCAAATTTCAATGTGGCCCACCGCAGAGTTCGGGCCCCGCGGGCTGGCACAGACCCTGTGCCCCGACACCCCCCCCAACACAGTCTAACGAGGCCCCCACTCACCGGGCTCTTCCGGGCAGGCTGCACCGCCGGTACTTTAAGGCAGAGGGGCAGGCACCGACAATGTGCCTCGGGCCCCCCTCCGTACTCCTGTAGATAGCCGCTGCCTCTGATGTTACCCCAGGGCTCTTCTTTTCGATTCCGGCCCCTTTGTGGGGTGGGCCGGCCAGGAGAGGCCCGCGCGGCTCTGGCGCTCTTCCCTGGGCCTCCCCACAGATCCGCAGGGCAGCAACATCTTCAACAGTAGTGCTTTACGGACACGGTACTGGATTCAACACGACATGGGGGCATACCAGCAGCCCCTTCCACGGTAGTGTAGTTCCATTATTCAATAGGCTCTGCGCATTGGAATAATATATACTGTAGTTTAGACGTAGGACTGAGGTCTACTAGGTCTCTACCGAATATATTAAACTTAATAGTGAGTGCCAGCTAGCTCAGAGGTCACTAGAAACTTTCTCGAATTCACAAGAAGGGATTAGTTTCTGACAACCGTATAACAAGACAACTTTGTTCCCCAAGAATAAGAAATCAAATCTCTAGAGTCGCGAAAACAATAGATAACTATTTTACTCAGTCAATTGTGCATGCTTCGTTTCACCAGAGGTGCTGAGAAATAGAGAGAGACAGGGTTTTTCAATAAATGTATTTATTGAACAGTCTTCTTTCTCAAGCATTGGAATGAACTGCTACAATCGTAACACTGGTTATAAAGTACAAGGCATATAATACACACAGTATTATAAAGTAGTACTGTAAAAGCATGATCTGGTTTCTAAGCCATAAAAGTGCATAAAATGTATAAAATACATACAGTAATAATAATGACCAAAGGTACTCAACTGGTGCTTCTAAAATACGCCTACCTCGGTGTACCTAACCTAAGTTTAGTACTAGGGAGGAAGTAATTGAGGAGTAGCCTAGGTTTAGTAGTTCTCTGCCAAGAATTCTCTAAGAGGTCTAATCAGCTCCGTACCTTGGTTTTTAGAATGAAGGAGGTCTTGTATCTCTCTCTCAGAACTCGATTTCCCAGATACCCGCAAGGGTAGGCCAGAAACACTGGAGCTGGATTTCTCGGCAAGAGAAAAGACAGCGTCTCTCTCAGTGCATCAGCTGGAGGGTCGGTTTCCTTTGGCACTTGCTGCTGCAGGGCGTCAGTCAAGTAGATAGTCGATCTGCTCCAAACCACTGTGTGTTTGACTGGGCAAACCTGGGCATATTTATACTTTGAAGATGCTGAGTTTGACGCATGTTTGGACTTAATATCGTCACTCAAAGGCTAAATTCTTGGAAAACGCCAGGAGTTCTTGGAGAACTTAATATTCAAGCAGGGGGAAGATCCTAGCTGCTGAAGGCGGGTTTTTGCAAGAAATCGTTGTTAATTCTCAGAACCTAGTGGAAGTAGCCATGCCCTATTTGGGTTGTATGGCTTAGACCAAATAGGGTAGTGATTTCTATGCCTATATAAGGATATGATAAACTATACCTATATAAGGGCATGAATCGGGAGAATTACACTAGGGGCCTAAATTCGATTACAACACCCACTCCACGATCTTAAGTTCAATGTAAGCTAACCTAATAAGCACTCAACATATCTTAAGCTAGTGTTTACAATCCCACCCCAAAATACATAAAATGCACTTCGAAATGGTTTGTACATGATAAAAATTTTGAGTATTTCTACAGTACGCATTTTAAGGAAGTGATGACATTCTAAGCATATAGTATGATATCTACATATGCAAATTGAATGAATCATGAATTCACATTTATGAAAAATGGCTCTTAAATACAGAATAAAAAAGTCGAGACCATTTCATAACATAACATATCACGTCAATTGTTATACGAGGACAAGGCCAAATATATTTTCTAGGCAGTGTTCAAAAAGAAAAATAATTTTTTGTTCTCTAAGAATAGTTCTACTTTAAGCAATTAGTCTGTGCCAAAATTCAATAATTTTGGAAAGAAAAAAATTCAAATGGTTTTGACAAACAGAGTCCCAAAGTTACATTTCTTTGTTTTAAAAAATTGAAGGCCGAATTTAAGAGTTCAGGGAACGCTGTGTGCATGAATCAAAAGTTATTCTCGGTGTCATAAGAAAACATTAGATCATCAAGGCGGGCAAAGAAATCGTCTACCATCGTAGATGAAAGTGGAACCACCTGATCAAGCAGATCAAAAGTGCACAGATGAGAAGCATTGCCATCAGCGCCAGGTGCCACATTAGCAGTGTTCAAATTAGATAGTACCTGTGTGCCTGTTGATTCTCGTATCTCACCCTCAGTTAGACTTACTGGTGAGACCTCAATGAATGCCGTCATCAGGATTGGTAGCCTTGGGGACAACACGATGCATGAGCCGTTACAGGACCTAGCAAGGCGTCGACATCTGATGGCAGGACTGATGGAAGTGTAAGACAGATGTCCAACATGCATTACTCTCCGCAAAGCAGGCATCGTAGAACAGGTAAGATGCAATCTTGCCAGATTGGTCTGAACTATAGAAACCAGGTAGTGTTCAGATCTCTTAAACGAGCCAAGCCAAGAATCTGTGATCTCCTTTCATGATACCTCATGTCAAGGAGGGTCCCTTCCATGTTGGTCTGGGTATTATTGGTTGCCGAACTTGCCATATCGGAGCAGAAGGATTAAAAATAGAATTCCTGCTACGAGTCCCAAGATGAGAGGTACGCCGCCGAACACAGAGTGCACGAAATTTGGAAAAATGCTGAGGACTGCTACAAACGGTGTTAACAGTCCCAAAAAAATTGTCTTAAAAACATGTGCAATGCCACTGGTATCAGACATGTTTAAGATTTGACTTAACATTTCTGCGAAATGTAATGGGCAGTTTGTTGATAACAATGCATGTATCTCTGCAGATGTCCCCGCAACTTGCAGATCATACGTTTCTTTAGACGAGGTCAATGTGGCACCGACTTTTGCAAAAGAATGGCTTTTATTCTGCTTAAAGTATCAATTCGTATAGAAGAGATATTCAGTAAAAGCCATAATGTAGTCCCACTGTCTGTCTTTTGAGTTGGATACAATACTTGCATACAACAAGTGACCATGGACGACACACTAACGAGATCAAGTTTTCCTGACATCATGCCACAGCAGCTGTGATCATTCAACATTACGTAACTGCCATTGGATAGCTGCCTGAAAATGGGTTCTATCACAGTGGAGGGAGTACCGCGCAGGTGGCAAGAGAGGTTATTTGCAGAACCGTCGCAGGCTCCTTGTAAATTAATACCTTTGCACAAAAGTGTACCACTTAGTGAGTTTTTACCATTTTTACCACTAAGGAATACCTATTTTCCCTTATTCCAACATTTGTGTGTGTAAGATAAAGTCCATTTCGACTTAATGTATTCTTTACCCAACCTTTCATACAGGCCCGCTTGCATATGCTGTAGACAATTCTGAAATTGGAAAATAGTCACTGGTATCATGATGGTGCCATGAATTGTCCATTCAATGACAGGCTTCTCAGAAACTGTCAATGGTAATCTTTCCAGTTTTTCAATGCTCAGCACCGTATAGTCTGCTCCTCTTTGTGCCAAAGAGATTTGTTTATCTGTAAGGTTAAATACAGCAAACAATGATGTTGTGTTGATTAGACGCCATGGCACGTAGCCTGAACGAAGATTTTGCAAAGTCCAGCCTAACTGCATTATAGAACGTAATTGAGACTGGCCATGTTGTAACATTAGCAAGTCCTGTTCCATTATGTCAATTGCAGAGGTACAATGCTGTCCAAAGAATATATTCTGGAGGACAGAGTCGTTAACCCAATGTCCACTACAGAGAGCTTTCTTTAAATTAATACAATCAATTTCTCGTATTCTTTCTGCAGTTTCCATTTGCATTTTTTTCCATGCTTCGTTGTACGCAGCGTATATACCGGCGTATATGAAAAGTTTTTGCCGTGGTTTGCGAGGACCCATTAAGAAATCTTGCAAATCATTGATTTCTTTAAGTAAAGATAAGTGTTGTTTGATTTCAGGAAGTGTGGATGTCTTTAGCCAATCTAGGCATAGTTTTCCTACACTGTATGTTGTTACTATCCCTGGATGTTGTCTCTGGGAGTATCTTGGATCTAGCCTGTTCAGTTTTAACCCCTGTGTTTTGTTCAGGAATCTATCATGACAGTTATTGGTGTCTGTGGGCCAGATTAACCATTTTTTCCAATCAGGATTTGTTCTGTTTTGTGTTAAAATATATGGTACGTCTACCTCCTTTTCTGTTGTGTCATTACTTTCAGAAGTGGGTTTAGGAAAAGACGGTTTATTTAATTATTTTATCTTAGCCAGGCCAAGAAAAGAAGTCTGTTGAACAGTGTCATTTAAAAACATTATTTGTTCTGGTATAATGCAGGCTCTGAACAAGGCTTCTAAACCTTGTACCTGCCATTCTTTCGTGCCCCAGACAGTTTTGGTCTCAATGTTGTCTTTCCAAAAGTCAAAACCTAATGTAGACAGCTGAGCATAAAAGTTTGCAGAATAAATTTGTTTAGTGTTGGTCAACATTGTTTTCATTCTTGTCTTATACATATTTTTGACATAAAACGTTTCTGGATTTGTAACATTTAACCCTGAGAAGTATGAAAACTTTTCATGAAATGTTTTTGAGATGCCTTTTGGTGGCGTGGGACAATGTTCCCATTGATTATATGTAAAAACATTCCTAGGACTTGCAGATTTATGCAAATAATTGTGACCATAGTGGTTAAAACAATACATTTGTTCATAATCTGATGACCCTTCTAAATAGTCATATTCAATAAATGTTGCTGACATCTTCTTCGGGTGTGCTACGGAGCCAGACTGGCAAGCTTGGTGGCCCAGTCACATGTTCCCTCCGTCTTGTTCATCCTAAATTGCTAAGAATTTGGGGGTCAAGATAGACAATGGTCTGACGCTAAGATCCCAGATCCTCGGTGTGACGGGCACTTGCTTCGGCCTCCTTAAGATGCTGCAGAGGTTTCTACCTCTTCTGTCTGAGGAACATAGGAAGCTGACTGTGCAGGCTCTGATCGGCTCTAGGTTAGATTATTCCAACGCTCTCTACCTGGGCCTGCCAGAGTACCTGCTGCAGCGGCTTCAAGTTGTACAGAACGCGGCCGCGAGGGCCATTTTTGGCCTTAACAGGCGAGCCAGGGCTGCTGGCTTGCTGCAGACTTTACATTGGCTGCCCATCCGTAAACGGATTGTTTTTAAGACATTAACTCTGGCCTACAAAGCTCTTCATGCGGTGGGAGCGAAGTACCTGCAAAGGAGACTTGCCTTTTACCATCCGGCTCGCTCTCTCAGGTCAGAATCTCTGTTCCTGGCGGCTGTGCCACGAGTGAAGAGAGCCCGCATTGGAGGCCGCTCCTTCGGACTGCTGGCGCCACAGTTGTGGAACACCTTGCCACTTGCACTCCGGGGAGCCACCAGCCTACTTGCATTTAGGAAAGGCCTTAAAACCTGGCTGTTTACCCTTTAGGCTGTCCTGCTGTCCTTTTTCTTTTTTTCTGCATTTTATCTTGCTTTTATTACTGTTGTTGTGTTATTTTGCTGTAGGTCTCCTTGTTTAAAGCGCCGGGACACTCTTTTTGAGTAGCCGTGCGCTATATAAAAACAATTATAACATAACATAACATAACATTTCTAAATCTGACATCATATTATTAATAGTCTGAAAAGTCCCAATCATCAGAAAATACTCTGGGTGATACAAAGTCACTTAAAGAAACCTTGAACTGGTGTAGAATCTTCAGCAGCTCCACAAGGGCCATAGATGTCATAATCAGTTCTATCCCATGCTATACCACCAGGTATAGGAATGGCTGTGATGTTTACTGATGGTAGGTCTCTCTTTTCATGATGGGATGATTTGTGAGGTTTTAGGACCAAGTTGATTTTTTGACTTGCTGTGTCCATGTTACTGTATTTTTCATCTATCATTTGTCCCAAGCTTAAAACTAATATCAGCCAGAGTAAGAGAAAAAATGCACCCAAACCAATCCAAAATTCAATCCATGGTGAAACCAGATATATTTTCTCAAGTTGATGAAAGAGTTCTGTTGTTTTTTCTTTGAGAGTTTTATTTACTGGCGTTTCTTCAGGTTCACTAGAATCCTCTGAAAATGTATCAAAAGTTGATGAAATAGCCAGAAGCAGTTCTATCAATTGTTGGAATTGCATCAGGATTATTATTAATCTTTGGAGTTGCTTCTTCCTTATTCATATTGGTATAGTCGGAGGCTACATCATTGTAGACGGGTGTTTCTTGATGAACTGTTATTTGGGTCTCAAGAGGCACGAGTTCCATGGCTTTGTTGCATAGTCCTTCTTTTCTTACTGCAGGTTTATCAAACGTGATAAGTCTTTCAGTCTGAACCTCTTTGATAGTAGCAAGATTTGGTCTTCTTCTACATCTTTGGAGTCCACTGGGCCTACTACTTATCATTGGCCACATGTTGTGGTTTAACCAGATCGATGGACATGACTCAGTTCATCTTTTTTACTTGCAAGGAACGGTAGTACTATTGATCTTGTTCCTTGGATTGCTAAGACAGGTACTGCTTTTCTGTAAGAAGGGCCAAATTCCTTCTTCACCGCTATCTTTTCCCTGACTAGATCCCCAATCTGTGGAATCCAGACAGGTCTTGCTGGGACCTGTGGTTTTTCCTTCAGTGGCTGTTGGCTTTTGTGTTGTGTTACTCAGACTTCTTCTTGTTTCATTTAAGTCCTGTAAAACAGCCAAACGATCTTTGACATCAAAGGGTTTTTGTTCCACCACTGAAGTGTGACAATCGAGGTCTTTGATTATCATTCTAGTACCAAACAGTAATTCATAAGGAGTGATTCCCCTCAGAGAATTTCTTGGCAGATTGTTAAGACTACGTTTGACACTTATTAAATGTTTAACCCACCCATCACCCGAACCTAATACCTTAGCTGTTATGGATTGCTTTATGTCAAGGTTTTTTCTTTCCACTACCGCATTACCCTCCGGATGGAAGGGACTAGAATACCGCAATGCAACACCCAAGCTAACCATGGCCTCCTTGTAAGCTTGAGAGCTAAACGCAGGACCCTGGTCAGAATGTAGTGTGCCGATTGCGTATGTGCCGATAAAGACTGGCAAATCCTTTATAACAGTTCTGGCGTCAGCCGAGTGCTGGGCCCATAACCAAATAAATCTTGTCTTCGTAGTTGTGGGACCGCATTTGTCTGTAGGGACGTCTGTGGGTAGATAGCAGAATGCTGTCTAGCAATGGTATCTGTTAAGACAATGGGGTGACCCAGAACGTCAAGGAGACCTGGGTAATAAATGCTATTCAAAGACAATGGTCTCAGACAGTTATTTCTACTTAAACAATAATCACCTTTTCTTAGTCATGGGGCATGTCCAGCAAATCAGCCCAAGTACATTCAATGATAATTTGTATAAAATCAAATCAAAAAAGCAACGGCAATAATTATGAAACCAGGGCAATTTTAATTCATTGCATTCGTGGCTACTTCACTATATAGAAAGAGAATTTGGATGCCCAAACTGGAGTATGTGCAAGAAACTGAATATAGCGTGCTAGAATAGAAAGATATAGAAAGAGCATAGAATGAAGAGTACTTCAAATTTGGATATACGAACAATGAATTTACACAATGTACAATTTACAGATGGCCTGGCGTGTAATAAATTCAAACATATTTTTCTATGGAGACAATGCTTCCAAAATTACATTGCACATAAAAATGTATAACAACATCCAGGGCAAAGATTCTATGGCGTCGACGTTTCGACTCGTCTTTTAGGCCTTATGGAAAATTAAACCTTGGCCAGCGAGTCTTCATCGGGACTATTAGTGTGGGCAGCCAGAAGAGTAGCAGAAGCCCTGAAACAGATTAGATGTATATATATATAGAAAATATATATATATAAGGCTGTTGCATAGCCAAAATGATAATATTAGCTATAAATGAAGTTTTGGCTTACCTAATCAATGTAGGTGGCAGGGGGAGGTGATGTTTTCAATCTCACACCCAGGGATAGGGAATTACTACCTAAAAATATAACAAAATTGGTCACTGGACCAATCCTATTGTAATTATAATTTACTCATAGGGCCTCCTGATTACATAAAATTACCTTATTCACAAGGAGGGTCTAGGTTGTAAGTTTGATCCAATCATGCAGGCATTAAATCTCTGCTTCCTCAATTTTCATGGAAATTAGTCAGGTCCTATTTACAAGTGGAGGAAAAAGGGGCTCATGAGGAATGAGTCTTAAAAACGTGCAGTCATCCTTTGTATGTAAGCAAGGATATTCGATTTAGTCTTACCCATTTAAGCTTCCAAACGGCCCCTTCACTCTGCCAGTTTGTGGGTAAAAACGAAGTCCATGGGAATAGTGTACAACCGCCCTTCGGTATGCGCTGCTAGTCGATTACCTAAGTGGCCAATGGGAGTTGGGTCAGTTGTAAACTCTAGCAAGTTCAGATTGCAAAAATCAAGGCGGTTGACGGCCGGACTCACCAGTTGTATAATCGGTCCCACAGAGCAACTCAGCGTTTAGTTCCGAGTGTGTCTAGCGTCCGTCATAGAAAGAGAAGACGGACTATGTAGAGACGACGGACCGGATCCAATGGCATGCCGGGACTGTAAGACTTGAGTCTATTCAGTTCCGTGTTCATGGCGGTGTATTTCAACCTAAAGTGCTCACTTCATGGTGATAAACAGCTCATTAAGGTTGTGCGGCTGCATTTTATTTAAGGGATATATGATTACCCAAAGTGTGTCGGCCATTTTGAGTTGGGACCGGCGATTATTGTATTCATGTTGCAATATACAAGAGCATAATCCATTTAGAATTTAACATATTAGGCATATTTAAATTCTGAAACCGAATGTGGAGATATTATACAATTCCATATAAGACAGTACCATTTTTAACATTTCAAGATATGGTACAGTTTAACATTTTGTGCAATAAGTAACCATCGACAATAAAATTTATATCCTTACAACAGATACATAGTAATACAATGCACGACATACAGGTCTGCAGATCAACACATGGTTAAATTTATTGCACCAAGGTGGTATTGTTCATAATGTCTGGTTAAGCATTGCTCTGCTGTCGTGGTAAACTAAACCTTCATGAGATACATAGTAATACAATGCACGCCACTCAGGTCTGCAGGTTGGTCAACACATGGTTAAAACTATTGCACCAAGCTGGTATTGCTTCTGATGTCTAGTTAAGCACTACTTAGCTGTTATGGTAAACTAAACCTTCAGGAGAGACACCTGTCTATTTATTTCCTCCTGTTCGTTAAGTCCCTGGTTTACGGTGTTAAGTGAATATATCCATTTACATTCTCTTAAACTGAGTATATTCCCAAAGTCACCACCACGTGCATGCGCTGTAACCTTCTCAATTACCCACCACCTGAGGCTGTTACAATCATGGCCAAAAGTGGTGAAATGGTCAACCAGTGGTGCTCCTGGTGTTTTGCATCTAATGCGACTGCAATGCTGGAGGATGCTGCATTTCACTCTTTGTGTAGTTTGGCCTACATATAGGAATCCACAAGGGCATATGATCGCGTAAATAACCCCTGCAGTATTGCATTTGCTGTGTTGTTTTAGAATGTGCGTTTTATTATTGTGACTGAATGCGGTGCATTCTTTTGTTAAGGGACATGCAGGACATGATCCACACTTCGTGTGACCCTTGACGGGGGGAAGGTCCGAAAGAGTAGTCTGCCCCACCACTGGCTTCATGGGTAAGAGAGATCGAACCAAATGGTCCCTCACATTCATTGCCTTGCGGAATGCATGCAGTGGAGGGGGTGCCCCACCAAGTTCCTCACTTACTAAGTGCCAATGGAGGTTAATAGATTTTTTGATGGCACTACTCTTAGTGTTGAAGGTAGTGACACACACAAGACGGTCCTCACTTAGCTTTTTGGGGGTTGGGGCCAATAGATTCTCCCGGTGATTGTGCCACGCCCTCTTGCGAGCTTTTTTTAGGAGTCGTGTGGGATATCCACGCTCTTGAGGTCTCACAATGAGCAATGAGTCTCACAATGGCAGGTTATCTCTGAGGTTGCGGGGATGATGACTCGTATACTTTAACAGAGTGTTACGCTCACTACTCTTGCAATACAGCGTAGTATAAAATTTACCCTCATCTGATTTAATTTGGATGTCCAGGAAGTTAATTGAGGTTCTATTGGATTCCAGAGTAAATTGGATATCATCTGAATGAGTGTTAAGCCCCTTTTGGAATTCAGTTAGTTGTTCATTATTTCCTTGCCAGATTAGCAGCACATCATCGATGTAACGTGCCCATAGGGCGATGTGGTCATAGTATGGATTTTGCACATTAAGGACATATCTATGTTCAAATTCATTCATGTATATTATAGCTAGATTGGGGGCAAAGCTTGCCCCCATAGCTACTCCTTTCGTTTGGACATAGAACTGACCTAAAAACGTGAAGAAAATTTGTGTCATCGCTAAGGTGAGTAATTGAATAATGAATTCAGTCGGAACGCGATGTGGTGTGGGTCTCTCATTTAAAACAGTCTCGATACAAGTTAATGCCGCTTGTTGGGGAATGTTTGTATATAAGGACACAATGTCCATTGTGGCCAATATATTTATCGCAGGATCATACGAGCGACCATCAACTAGCTTGATCACATTCATTGTGTCTCTCAAATAAGTTGGAGTAGATATAGCGATGGGTTTTAAAAATATATCTATATACTTACAAAGAAGCTCCAATAGAGACCCACACCCTGAAATAATTGGTCTACCAGGGGGGTCTTCCATCCGCTTGTGAACTTTTGGTAACGTATAGATTGTTGGCATACGTGGGTTCTTATTATTCAAGAATTCAAATTCCTGTTTAGTGATTATGCCCTCCTCCTGTGCTTGAGTCGTGATTCTGTTAATTAATGCACCAATTCTTTTAGTCGGATTAGATTTTAGGAGGGTATAATTTCCTACTACAGACAGTTGGGACAATATTTCATTCTTATATTTTTCAAAGCTCTGGACAACAATCGCGCCCCCCTTGTCCGCGGGTTTTATCACGATGTTGCTGTTGTTCTTTAGAGTAGTCAGAGCTTCTCTTTCAGGTTTGGAAATGTTGTAAGAGACGTACCGTCTATTGGTTAATATCTTATCCACGTCCCGTAAAACTACCTGTTCATATGTTCTGATTTTATGGTCCATTAGATGTATTGGAGGGTTAAATTTGGATGGAGGTCTCAGGCCGCTTCCAGAGAAGACAGGTTGAAAAGGGACTTTAAGGAAATAGTGTTTCAATCTCACTTTCCTGAAGAACTGTTGGAGTTCCATCCTGAGAGTGAAATTGTCAGGCATAGAGGTAGGGACGAAGGATAGCCCCTTACACAAGATTTGTTGCTCGCTCTCATTGAGTTGGTAGTCAGAGATGTTAATGACAGGATTATCAGGGACCTGTCTTACCACCTGTAATGTTGTCGTCGTGTGCGGATTTTGCCATGGGAGTCCTATTGGAACTGGACCTGTTTGTTCCCCCTCCCTGCACCTCGATTCCAACGAGCGGGCGCTGACCCCTGGGTCTGCCCCAGAGACGTCCCCTCCCTTGAGTCCCCCACCATTGGTCCTCGGTTAAAAAAGGTTGTTGATCAGGGGGATTTTGCTCGGGGTTATGTATAGCCCCACCTGTGCACGTTCCCGGGCGTTCAGATTCACTGTCAGAACTGCTGGTATATGATGAGCCTGAGAAGGTATTAAACCGTCTGTAGCAATGTAGAAATAACTGTCTGAGACCATTGTCTTTGAATAGCATTTATTACCCAGGTCTCCTTGACGTTCTGGGTCACCCCATTGTCTTAATGGTTACCTTGAAGCAGTGATACTGCGAGGGTTTTTGTTTGTTAAATGTTGTTGTAATGTCAATTACTGTTGTGTCTCTTGTAAAGTGTGTATTGAATGATTTAAACGCCAGTAATGTCAGGTAAAGAGACCCTCTCGTATAGCGAGGACTATATTGAAAAACTCCTACAAGAGGAAGGAGGGGGTACTCTCCTGTCAGACAGCATCTCTATTGGCAATTTGTCCCTGAACGAGAAAATCTCCAAATTAGAACGCCTGGAAAAGAAATTGATACGAACCAGGCTCCATGGGCATACATTAGCTAAATACTTGCGTTCCAATGTAATACCAATTGGGCTACAGGTACGGAACGAGCCTGCAATTTTTCTTGAGAACCCCAAGTTCAAGGACAACTTCAGCCTCATATCCAACACCTGTTCGAGACACTGGATGGTGTTGGATATTGAGACTGCTGTTGAGGAGGTTGAACGTTTAACAAGAGAAATTGCTGACCTCAGGAAAGAGATCACTGAGGATAAAGCTCTAGCCAACGCCAAAGAGGCGCTGGAGAGACTAGACAAAACCCTAAGGGAATTTGACCTATTTACACAAAGTACCAAGTTGGACAAAGTTGCTAAGGATATAAAATCCTATGATAAAAAGGTTACATACCCCTACCTCCAAGAAGGTTATTACACCAGAGACCAGCCGGGTGGTTTAACTAGTAGAGGGAGGGGTGGCTACAGACGGTTTAATACCTTCTCAGGCTCATCATATACCAGCAGTTCTGACAGTGAATCTGAACGCCCGGGAACGAGCACAGGTGGGGCTATACATAACCCCGAGCAAAATCCCCCTGATCAACAACCTTTTTTAACCGAGGACCAATGGTGGGGGACTCAAGGGAGGGGACGTCCCTGGGGCAGACCCAGGGGTCAGCGCTCTGCTCGTTGGAATCGAGGTGCAGGGAGGGGGAACAAACAGGTCCAGTTCCAACAGGACTCCCATGGCGAAATCCGCACACGACGACAACATTACAGGTGGTAAGACAGGTCCCTGATAATCCTGTCATTAACATCTCTGACTACCAACTCAATGAGAGCGAGCAACAAATCTTGTGTAAGGGGCTATCCTTCGTCCCTACCTCTATGCCTGACAATTTCACTCTCAGGATGGAACTCCAACAGTTCTTCAGGAAAGTGAGATTGAAACACTATTTCCTTAAAGTCCCTTTTCAACCTGTCTTCTCTGGAAGCGGCCTGAGGCCTCCATCCAAATTTAACCCTCCAATACATCTAATGCACCATAAAATCAGAACATATGAACAGGTAGTTTTACGGGACGTGGATAAGATATTAACCAATAGACGGTACGTCTCTTACAACATTTCCAAACCTGAAAGAGAAGCTCTGACTACTCTAAAGAACAACAGCAACATCGTGATAAAACCCGCGGACAAGGGGGGCGCGATTGTTGTCCAGAGCTTTGAAAAATATAAGCATGAAATATTGTTCCAACTGTCCGTAGTAGGAAATTATACCCTCCTAAAATCTGATCTGACTAAAAGAATTGGTGCATTAATTAACAGAATCACGACTCAAGCACAGGAGGAGGGCATAATCACTAAACAGGAATTTGAATTCTTGAATAATAAGAACCCACGTATGCCAACAATCTATACGTTACCAAAAGTTCACAAGCGGATGGAAGACCCCCCTGGTAGACCAATTATTTCAGGGTGTGGGTCTCTATTGGAGCCTCTTTGTAAGTATATAGATATATTATTAAAACCCATCGCTATATCTACTCCAACTTATTTGAGAGACACAATGAATGTGATCAAGCTAGTTGATGGTCGCTCGTATGATCCTGCGATAAATATATTGGCCACAATGGACATTGTGTTCTTATATACAAACATTCCCCAACAAGCGGCATTAACTTGTATCGAGACTGTTTTAAATGAGAGACCCACACCACATCGCGTTTCGACTGAATTCATTATTCAATTACTCACCTTAGCGATGACACAACATTTCTTCACGTTTTTAGGTCAGTTCTATGTCCAAACGAAAGGAGTAGCTATGGGGGCAAGCTTTGCCCCCAATCTAGCTATAATATACATGAATGAATTTGAACATAGATATGTCCTTAATGTGCAAAATCCATACTATGACCACATCGCCCTATGGGCACGTTACATCGATGTTGTGCTGCTAATCTGGCAAGGAAATAATGAACAACTTACTGAATTCCAAAAGGGGCTTAACACTCATTCAGATGATATCCAATTTACTCTGGAATCCAATAGAACCTCAATGAACTTCCTGGACATCCAAATTAAATCAGATGAGGGTAAATTGTATACTATGCTGTATCGCAAGAGTAGTGAGCGTAACACTCTGTTAAGGTATACGAGTCACCATCCCCGCAACCTCAGAGATAACCTGCCATTTGGCCAATTTCTGAGGTTGCGGAGCAATTGTTCTAAAAAGGAAGACTACTTTGAGGAATCCTCCTTGCTCATTGTGAGACCTCAAGAGCGTGGATATCCCACACGACTCCTAAAAAAAGCTCGCAAGAGGGCGTGGCACAATCACCGGGAGAATCTATTGGCCCCAACCCCCAAAAAGCTAAGTGAGGACCGTCTTGTGTGTGTCACTACCTTCAACACTAAGAGTAGTGCCATCAAAAAATCTATTAACCTCCATTGGCACTTAGTAAGTGAGGAACTTGGTGGGGCACCCCCTCCACTGCATGCATTCCGCAAGGCAATGAATGTGAGGGACCATTTGGTTCGATATCTCTTACCCATGAAGCCAGTGGTGGGGCAGACTACTCTTTGGGACCTTCCCCCAGTCAAGGGTCACACGAAGTGTGGATCATGTCCTGCATGTCCCTTAACAAAAGAATGCACCACATTCAGTCACAATAATAAAACGCACATTCTAAAACAACACAGCAACTGCAATACTGCAGGGGTTATTTACGCGATCATATGCCCTTGTGGATTCCTATATGTAGGCCAAACTACACAAAGAGTGAAATGCAGAATCCTCCAGCATTGCAGTCGCATTAGATGCAAAACACCAGGAGCACCACTGGTTGACCATTTCACCACTTTTGGCCATGATTGTAACAGCCTCAGGTGGTGGGTAATTGAGAAGGTTACAGCGCATGCACGTGGTGGTGACTTTGGGAATATACTCAGTTTAAGAGAATGTAAATGGATATATTCACTTAACACCGTAAACCAGGGACTTAACGAACAGGAGGAAATAAATAGACAGGTGTCTCTCCTGAAGGTTTAGTTTACCATAACAGCTAAGTAGTGCTTAACTAGACATCAGAAGCAATACCAGCTTGGTGCAATAGTTTTAACCATGTGTTGACCAACCTGCAGACCTGAGTGGCGTGCATTGTATTACTATGTATCTCATGAAGGTTTAGTTTACCACGACAGCAGAGCAATGCTTAACCAGACATTATGAACAATACCACCTTGGTGCAATAAATTTAACCATGTGTTGATCTGCAGACCTGTATGTCGTGCATTGTATTACTATGTATCTGTTGTAAGGATATAATTTTTATTGTCGATGGTTACTTATTGCACAAAATGTTAAACTGTACCATATCTTGAAATGTTAAAAAGTGTACTGTCTTATATGGAATTGTATAATATCTCCACATTCGGTTTCAGAATTTAAATATGCCTAATATGTTAAATTCTAAATGGATTATGCTCTTGTATATTGCAACATGAATACAATAATCGCCGGTCCCAACTCAAAATGGCCGACACACTTTGGGTAATCATATATCCCTTAAATAAAATGCAGCTGCACAACCTTAATGAGCTGTTTATCACCATGAAGTGAGCACTTTAGCTTGAAATACACCACCATGAACACGGAACTGAATAGACTCAAGTCTTACAGTCCCGGCATGCCGTTGGATCCGGTCCGTCGTCTCTACATAGTCCGTCTTCTCTTTCTATGACGGACGCTAGACACACTCGGAACTAAACGCCGAGTTGCTCTATGGGACCGATTATACAACTGGTGAGTGCGGCCGTCAACCGCCTTGATTTTTGCAATCTGAACTTGCTAGAGTTTACAACTGACCCAACTCCCATTGGCCACTTAGGTAATCGACTAGCAGCGCATACCGAAGGGCGGTTGTACACTACTCCCATGGACTTCGTCTTTACCCACAAACTGGCCGAGTGAAGGGGCCGTTTGGAAGCTTAAATGGGTAAGACTAAATCGAATATCCTTGCTTACATACAAAGGATGACATGCACGTTTTTAAGACTCATTCCTCATGAGCCCCTTTTTCCTCCACTTGTAAATAGGACCTGACTAATTTCCATGAAAATTGAAGAAGCAGAGATTTAATACCTGCATGATTGGATCAAACTTACAACCTAGACCCTCCTTGTGAATAAGGTAATTTTATGTAATCAGGAGGCCCTATGAGTAAATTATAATTACTATAGGATTGGTCCAGTGACCAATTTTGTTATATGTTTAGGTAGTAATTCCCTATCCCTGGGTGTGAGATTAAAAACATCACCTCCCCCTGCCACCTACATTGATTAGGTAAGCCAAAACTTCATTTATAGCTAATATTATCATTTTGGCTATGCAACAGCCTTATATATATATATATATATTCACTGAAAAAACCATAGGTTTCACACCAGTTATAGTTAGGAATTAGCATTTAAAAAACCTATGAAATTCACTGAAAAAAACATAGGTTTCACACCAGTTATAGTTAGCTGGAAATTTTACTGATATAAAACCATTGAAATTCCCACGTTATAGTTAGTCGGACTCACTATAACTTGCGCGTGCAATGCACTGCTGATGACATCACACATTACATCACTCATGACATGGTGAGTGACATCACTCATGACATCACTGATGACACCATCCAGTGAATATGTGTCTTTCTGAAAAATAAATATTAGTGAGTTATGTTTAAATATTTAAATACATATATTAGTGTTTCACTTTGTGTATAAGTGGCTACATGTGTTGATAAGTAGCTACATGCGTATGTATATGGGTTATTTGATATTTTTATTAGTATCAGTTTGAGTGTCTATATGGTTTGGTGGGGGTATTACTTAGCACATAGATGCATGAGTGACTGACTCTTTGTTTGTATGTGTTTTGAAGACAGCATATGTACAGGACTGTATGGGTGGATGAGTGTCTATATGTGTTTGTTAGTGAGTGAATGACTGTCTCACTAGTGTCTTTATCAGTAACTACATATGTTTTAATCTAGTATATATGAATATTGATGTATATAAGTGAGTATATGTGAGAGTAAGAGATTGTAAGAGTTCCTGTTTAAATAAGTATGTGTTTCTATAAGTGATTGTTTAAGAGAATAAATATGTGTAATTTTCAATAGAAGTAAGGTGGAAGTGTGTGTATAACTCTATATTCAAATAAATGGTTGTTCAATAGTTTATTTGCACGTGTGAATATGTGTGTGAGTAACTTTTGGATGAATGTCGGTGTGTAACAGGATGTATAGGTGTATCTCTTCATATGATGAGTGAGTATATGTATGAGTGACTATATAGAACTGTTGGTGAATGAGTGGATGTGTATATAGATAGTGGAAGTACAGAATTGCTTGTTGTAACTGATATAGGTATGTCCATTTTTTAAAAATTTCAGTTTCTATTTTTGAATATGTGTCTCAAGGGTTACTTTACACTGAGAGGAGGTCTGTCACTGTGTCACAAGGATGGTGTCATCAGTGATGTCATGAGTGATGTCACTCACCATGTCATGAGTGATGTAATATGTGATGTCATCAGCAGTGCATTGCACGCGCAAGTTATAGTGAGTCCGACTAACTATAACGTGGGAATTTCAATGGTTTTATATCAGTAAAATTTCCAGCTAACTATAACTGGTGTGAAACCTATGGTTTTTTCAGTGAATTTCATAGGTTTTTTAAATGCTAATTCCTAACTATAACTGGTGTGAAACCTATGGTTTTTTCAGTGAATTTCATAGGTTTTTTAAATGCTAATTCCTAACTATAACTGGTGTGAAACCTATGGTTTTTTCAGTGAATTTCATAGGTTTTTTAAATGCTAATTCCTAGCTATAACCGGTGTGAAACCTATGGTTTTTTCAGTGAATTTCGTAGGTTTTTTAAATGCTAATTCCTAACTATAACTGGTGTGAAACCTATGGTTTTTTCAGTGAATTTCATAGGTTTATTAAATGCTAATTCCTAACTATAACCGGTGTGAAACCTATGGTTTTTTCAGTGAATTTCATAGGTTTTTTAAATGCTAATTCCTAACTATAACTGGTGTGAAACCTATGGTTTTTTCAGTGAATTTCATAGGTTTTGTTAATGCTAATTCCTAACTATAAGTTTCACTTTATAAATAAGACTGTTAGCACTCTAGTTGTTCTTTTTAACACTCTGGTACATTCTGTCATTGGGCTACAGTTGGGCTACATCTAGTTGAAATTTGGGCTACATTTACAATTTTTGGTCTATGGTGGCCATCTTTGGGCTACATTGGGCTACTTTGGGCTACATTTGGGCTACATTTTGGCTCTAACATATATTAAGCCCAATGTAGCACAATACATATTTTTATAAAGTTAATTTTTTTACAAACCACTTCAGAATAGGGCTACCTGTCCCTACAATTATCCCATTTTTTTTTTTTAATTTTTGGGGGGAGCGCTCCCAGAGCGCGCCCCGAAAAGCGTATTTCTGAAAAGCGGCACGGGCGCGCTCCGGGGAGCGTCCCGTGAGCGCCAATATCGCAAACGAAAACATGATCGTGACGTATCGCGTAGCCGCGACCGCGTGATACGCACGGCGTAAGCGCACCCGGAAGTACTCGAGCGAATACGATCGCACAACGTAAACTTCCGACGCGCTTACGCTGCGCGCCCCCGGGAGTGTAGCGTAAGCGCGTCGGGTCATGTGAGCAGAAAATAACACTTTTCATTGGTTCATAACAGTTTTAGTTTCATAATGATGAAGCCCCTGGTCTTGTGACCTGAAAATAACACTTCTCATTGGTTTAGGACAGTTTTTTTTTCTAAATGATGAAAGACCCCACCTTTTTTCCTTATTCTGACTTTGTCCTTTGACTGAGGAAGACCTGTTTGTTGCTCTCTCTACTTTTTTGCTCCAAATAATGGCTTCAGTAGTAGCATCAGCTGGTGCATCTGCCCCACCACCACCACCACAACCACCAAGAGGACCAGCTCCAAATTATATTGGTGGTCAAGAACAGGAGGAGGAGGAAGAGGAAGAGGAGGAGGGGAGAAGAAGATGGCTGCCAGAAGAAAATACACCTTACAAACCCAAACCACACATTGTATGGCAGTTTTTTTCAATCCCAGAGGGGAAAAAAAAGGTGAATGCGCCCAAGGTGACTTGCCTCATCTGCAATGATGAACTTTCACGGGGCAACCCAAACAAAAAATATTCTTTTGGTAACTATACCATGATTCGGCACATGACCAGAAAGCACCCAAACAACTACTCTCGTGCAGAGTTCAGGGAACTGGCCAGTAACCTCCCCCAGTCATCAAGGACCCCCTCTCAAAGAAACCAACCCACCTCATCAGAACCAGAAACATCCGAGGTGATGCCTTGCATTCAGCCGAGATTTGCTGATTTTAAAATCACTTGTTCTGCATGTGGCAAGCTTATCGCCTATGGCGAAAAAAGCGTTAAGCTCATCGTCCTTGCAGGTGATAATCACAAGTGCCCCAAAAAGAAGTAATTTTTTGGGTTTTTTGTTTTTTTGCTCCAGTTGAGCCAGTTTCAATTCCTTTTTTTGTTTCTCCCCCTAAAAAAATACAAAAAAAATATAAAACTGTTTTGAAAAGCCAAAAAAAGTTCAAAAAGTTCAAAAAACACAAAAAAAATATAAAACAACAAAAAGAAGAAAAAAAAAGTTCTTTTTAGAACTACCTCCAATTTCTAAATAAAAACTTCATTTTTTTAAAACTCTGTCATCTTTTTCCCTCATTTTACGCTCCCCGGTGCGCTACCTGGTGCGCGTACCGGGCGCTTCCCCCGCGCAAAACGAAAAAAAAAAAATATTTTAAATGCCCCGCGGGCCCTTTTATAGCCCCCACATCAAACCTAGGGGGTCAAAGGGGTCTATCCCTGACGCCTTATGGTCAGTTCCCCCTTTGTTTTAGCCACCTCTTATGTCTCGATTTTACCGAGACCCAAGATGGCGGCCGCTCTGGACTGTTTCGAATGTTTACAGACACCCGAGAGCCAATCAGCTTTCCATGCGCACCTCGCGTCACGCGCCCGGAGCGCTCCCTGGTGCGCGCACCGGTGCGCTGCTATAGATATATATATTTTTTGTAACCTAAATTACTCAAAATCCACTGCAGCACATATCTTGAGACATAGCAAAGGCACATCAGGCTACCAATCCCTACAATTTTGCCAAATTTGGTGGAAATCCATTCAGCCGTTCGGGTTAAAAGTGAAATCGACCGCCCTATGGAAATTAACATGGGGAAAATGCGTTTTGGGACCCCCCTTTTATCTCAGCCCCCGCTTGACGTATCCCCCCCAAACTTTCAAGGAAGGACCGGAGCTCGACGAGGCCATTTTCAGGAAATTTTCAGGCAGATTCGTCAACCGGTGCCAAAGTTATTCCAAATAGAATTTTGAGATTTAACATTGAAAAAAATCCTAACTATAACTACCTACTGGCGACCGCCAGTAGGTAATATATATATATATATTTTTTATATATAGACAACTAATCTGTTTCAGGGCTTCTGCTACTCTTCTGGCTGCCCACACTAATAGTCCTGATGAAGACTCGCTGGCCAAGGTTTAATTTTCCATAAGGCCTAAAAGACGAGTCGAAACGTCGACGCCATAGAATCTTTGCCCTGGATGTTGTTATACATTTTTGTGTGCAATGTAATTTTGGAAGCATTGTCTCCATAAAAAAATTGGTTTGAATTTATTACACGCCAGGCCATCTGTAAATTGTACATTGTGTAAATTCATTGTTCATATATCCAAATTTGAAGTACTCTTCATTCTATGCTCTTTCCATATCTTTCTATTCTAGCACGATATATATTCAGTTTCTTGCACATACTCCAGTTTGGGCAACCAAATTCTCTTCCTATATAGTGAAGTAGCCACGAATGCAATGAATTAAAATTGCCCTGGTTTCATAATTATTGCTGTTGCTTTTTTGATTTGATTTTATACAAATTATCATTGAATGTACTTGGGCTGATTTGCTGGACATGCCCCATGACTAAGAAAAGGTGATTATTGTTTAAGTAGAAATAACTGTCTGAGACCATTGTCTTTGAATAGCAATGGTATCTGGACTGGGCTGGCTACTCTGCAGTCAGGTATCTGTGGCTTTCGCTGCTGCGATCTCTGTTGCAGTTAGGGCAATAAATTGCAAAATTGTACACATCAACTCCCAGTCCCGGCCACCAGTACATCTTTTCTAATTCTAGTAGAGATTTCAAGGTCCCTTGATGTCTCAGACCTTCTCCCATATGTGCTTCTTGAATCAAGTAAGCTCTCTGCTTCCTATTTGGAATTACTCTGTCCCCCACTCCAGGGATTTGAGCAAAAGGAACGGAGTTTGCATCAATTATGTATGTATTACCGAGTGGATAGTTCAGAGGTAATGCTGTATGATTGCCTTCCATTGAGGCTTTTACTGCTAGTAACGTTTCACCTTCCATAACTTTTTTCGCGCGAACGATTGTAGTTACGGAAGTCGTTTGCACAGCTGCCGTCGCGACTTCATCAGCCAATGAATTCCCTGCAACGTGAACGCCATCACGTTGATGACTCGGTGTATGTATGTATGTATAGGCATTTATATAGCGCACTACTTACCCGGAGGGTCCCAAGGCGCTTCGACCGCTGCGAAACCCTTCCTGGCTTCCCTGAGAGATGGTCCCTTATCACGTGAGTCTTTTGTAGTTATTTTTGTAAAAGAACTACTTGATCCCAAAGCGTTTTATGCTTAATTGTGCCACCTTTTGAATTTTTGAACCCGTTTTTAACCCAGTTCTGCAAATTTTCGTTGTAAGATTCAACGCAGAAATACGAATCGCACACTATTAGTGTGGGGAATTTGCGATCGGTATTTTTAAGTGACATCTTGAAAGCCTGTAGTTCAGCTCGCTGAGCTGTACAGTCTCCGAGTGATTGAGTTTTTGTGACCATAGGTCTGAATTTGCCTTCGGGCCAGCGACCTTTAACAATCGCGCATGCAGCACTATAGGCTTGTTTACCCCCAATTGAGGGCTCTGCTGATCCGTCTGTATATATTATACATAAGTAATGTTCAACAGGCAGAATTCCGGGCGGCAGGGGACATTTGTGTTCGTATGGGAGAAATTCTTGTGTTTTTAAGCTGGGGTCAAAAACGTATTCAACATCTGTTGTAGCAAGAGAGTTAACCCATTGTATTTATCTCGGATATAGAGCTTTAGCATTTGGGATGCTTGCTTTCGTTACTGCCTCTAAGGCAGGTACAGGAGTAATGATCATTATGCGTTTACCCTGTGCAAGAGCTCTCTCTTTTGCTACTGCAGTTTGAACCGCTGTCAGAATTTTCACAGTAGAAGTGAACTTCATTTCAGCTTGTGTGTACAAGTGTGATTTGTATGCTATTGGTACCGTTTCTCCTTCTTTAAAGGTCAGGTACGTGAATCCGCATTTCCCAGGGATGATTCTGATCACAAGATTGCGCACGTTTTCGCGTGTCAGTAACTGTGTTTTAGTTAACATGTCTGTTTGGACTGAACGCTAAATTTCTATGTGTGTTTGAATCCAATTTGTTGGTTTGAAATCAGGTTTGATTAGTTCGTAGAGAGGTTTAACTCTTTCTGCCTAATTATGGTGTTCACTCTTTTCAAATGCCTGTCCAAGTCGTCATCTGTAAGATAGATGTCATCGACATAAGATAATGCCTCATCATCGTACGTTTGTAGTAACTCTGTTACCCTGGCTGAAAATAACCCTGGACCATTCTTGAATCCTTGGGGGAGACGGCAGAATTGTCTCTGTGTCCCCATTATTGAGAATGCCTGCTTTCAGGTGCAATGTTTTGACAGAAAAACCCATTTGAAATATCTAATGTGGTTTTATATTTTTTGCGCACAATGTTATTCATCAGTGCTGCACTATGTGCATTTTGTACTGCAAATGTTTTGTAACAGGAGTTTAAGTGTCTGTAATCCAATACTAGACTATAAGAATTGTTTGGTTTGGACACAGGAAACAAAGGATTCTTCATTGACGAGGTACATGTTTCAAACACCCCTTGGTATTCAAGTTGATTTAAATTCTCCCTGACTTGTTTTTAGCTTCTTGCTTAACTGGGTACTGCCTTTGTGCAGTAGGTTGATTTTTTAACTGGATTTTATGGTGAGGTGAATCCTCATCCCATCCTACATGATTTTTATATAATGCTGGAGCTTGGGCCACTGCCCATTTTCTGGCATATGTGTATTTTTTGTGAATTGGAATATGATTTGAGAAGGCTGGCATAATTATCTCTTCCACTACCATTGTTTTCATTTAAAAGGGCACCTAGTCTTCGAGACACTCTTGTCCACACAAGACCTAGAACTACCAAGACTGACGGCTCAACAACCCTATGGAATCTTCCCCCAGTCTCTGGTCACCACCCCTGTGGGTCATGTAGTGTCTGTCCCCAGACTGAGAAAACCACCACAGTCGATATAGGGACTGGTAGGTCATGGTTGCTCAAGAAGCACACCAATTGTAACACCGACAACGCCATCTATATGATAATGTGTCCCTGTTCCCTCAGGTATGTTGGCTATACCACCCGCAAGATTAAAATAAGAATAGGGGAGCACAAAAGCACCATCAGGTGTCGCAAACAGGCCACGAAATTAACAAATCACTTTCTGGAGCAAGGACACACTGCTGAAGAAATGAAATGGGTCATTCTAGAAAGGCCATTCATTCCGTCACACATCAGTGACGTAGCCAAATTTCTCTTCAGGAAGGAGCAGAAATGGATTTTTCTTTTGAAAAGCCATATACAAGGTTTGAATGATGACATACCGTGGACATCGCTGTAAATCCAACTAGTCCAGAGTCTTTTGGCATCTGTTTTCTGTAGTTTACTCATTCTGGGGTTATTCAAGATGCCATCCCAGACCATATGTAGTCAATCTAAGCCTCACACATTATGTCACACATGTAACTGCTTCTTCTCAGTACACTTTTTAATACAAAATAATTTTTAATACAAAATAATTTTTTCATCATCAGGTGTTTGTATACAGCTACTCATCATGGTCCAATTTTAGTACTGTGTATACATGTATACTATGGCCCTTTCTGTGCATATATTCCTTTCCAGTATTGTATTAGGGATTGTATATAAAAACATCTCTTTGCGTCTCAGTGCCTTCTAAATGATAGCCTGTTGTGCAGACGCTTGTGTTCCCTTTTGGTGATAGACATCGGCGCGACGATCGCCTTTGGCTGAGTCTTAATATCAGCGCATGCGCAGTACAGTTTGGCACAAGCGCTGCTCTAAACGCATGGCTCAGAGCTCGCGCATGCGTCTTTCAATCTGGGCACAGTGCGCATGCGCGTTCAGGGTTCGCTATCAACGCGCCACACTATCGGGTTGCCTAGCGCATGCGCTATCGAGCGCAGGCATCCGATTTCCTAAGCGGACGCGTTCATGAGCGACCACAGCTGCAGCCAGTTACCCAATTAACGAGGGTATTTATACACATGCGTGTTATGCGTCGGTACCTCCGTTCCTTCTCGGACGCCTGCATCGAGGTACCGACGGACAGGTAGGGTAATAGATCTTCCCCTTGCCAACTGAGTAGGGCGAGCCACTGTATTACTAGCGAGATTTCCCTTAATGGGTGGCCCTATTCTCCTTAAGTCTTCTGTGATTTGCCCAGCACTTAGTCACTGATAGGCTTTGGTAGTTGCTTCTTATTTGATGCTTGTCATTTGATACAGTTCTCTAAGGTTATTTGGTAGCCACTTGTAGTCATTTTATCGCTAGGCACAGCCCTCCAAGTGTAGGCTGACTACCTTCCTGTAGAGTCACCCAGCCTATTTTCTTATACCTGGTTGAGTCTCTTTTTTGTTTAAAGCTAGGTTTTGTTAAGCTCAATTTTGAAATGGCAGCCACCATGGTTGTTAGTCCCTCTGCTATTTCTCAAAGGTACTTTTTCTGTCCATTTCCCTCCTTAACTAGAGCGGGGCCTCCCTCTTTCCCGAGAGGGTTCCGGGTGAGGTGAGGCGTACTCCCACATAATGCTGGGTAAGTTACCACAGACACTCTTGTTGATGTGATTTTAAATACACTAATTTAAATATAGTTCAGCGGGGAGAAAGTGTCTCCATCGCTCTGCTTGTGTGCTTAGTATCCTATGCTTGTTTTCCTTAAATCCGTTTTGCACTAGATGGTTTCTGATTCACGTCTATGTCTCTTCTTTAGGAGATACATAAAGTTCTGGACTTCCTACAGTATTCATCTGGGCTCAGAGGAACTGGTAGGACTTATCCAATGTATATTAGCGTGCATCACTGATCCTTTAATTTTTTGATTGGCAGTCGCAGTTTCCCTAATGGTCCTGAAGAAAGCTAAGACCAATAGTCAGTACAGCTGAAACATGTCGACCTTCACTTACTCTGCCCACATGTAGTTATTATTTTAAACTATTTGGCAGAATTTTAATCTTGACCCGAGCGCCATACTGATTACAATTGATTTTGGCCCTTGGAGTCAATTTTATCCTCACATTTATCACTCTTATTTTTTGCACTGCACCCCATTAGCATCACCAGTGAAGCCCAGTGGTCTGTATTTACACCATGTTAATCCATCCATCTCTGCGCCATGATTAGGTGCACTGTTTGTGAATTGGATTGGTGACATCTCCCATATGACGACATTCCACCACATGGGTGGGCTGATGGGAATTTTTCAAACAGGCTTGGGCTATCACTTCTAGTGCTTCTAATGGTTTTGGGATACTAGTCCGGTTGCGGCACACTTGCAGGTTTTTTGACCAGGCCTCTCTTTTGCTTGTTGACATAATTATCTCTTCGCCATGTGGGCAGGCACTCCCTGGCAAATTCAGGTGGCCAGTCTTGTTCAGCTAGAAGAATGTCATAGCCCTTAGAGAGCTTCTCCCAAAAGAGTGCTCTTATTTTTCTAGTAATGTCCCCCTCCATCCGGAGTGTTAATTCATATAACTTGTGGGGTACACTAACCCTGGTGTCGGCAGTTTCAACTTGAATGCATTCATTCAAGTCCACTGTCTCCAGATGATCCTTCCGTATCCTGCGAACTATGGTGACTTCTGCTGCGCCGTCTATCATGGTTTGAGCCCACTCCCCGTTCTCGAGTTGTGTCCTCAAGATCCTTGGCATGTGTGATCTTTATGCTTGCTACCTTTTTTTTGGGTGAATTGGGCTTTTTTGCTTTGGTGAACGGGTTCTTTGTCTTTGGACTTGATGCGTTCCTCTTTCTGTTCTGGCCGTCCTCTTCTTTCCGATTTTTTCGAGGAAGTCTGAAAAGATCAAGAGGGACGTGTATCATTATCTTGATATCTGTCTGTTTTTTTCAAATTATCCCTATTCCTAAGGTTATACCTTTTTTCAGAGGGGTCCGGTTGGGGAGACCTATCTCCCCTTTGGGGAGATCTTCCTCTGGACTGAGAATGTTTCTCTCTAGGAAGAGTCTGTTTAGTGTTTTCCCACTTCTTTTTACAAGTAGTAATATTATTTTTAATAAACACCTTTTCAGGATTTTCAGTTAATTCAGGTTTTACTCGTTTCCCACCCAAACTATCTCTTCCTAATTCTTCATAAGATTTTTCAATAATTCTAGAAAGCTCATATGGTTGATCTGTTATATCTGTTTCTTTTAACTTTTGGCGGATTGCCACTGATGCTGCTTCACCTTTAATGTTAGCTAATAATATAGCTGAGACCTGTTTGAAATTTTTCAGTAATTTAATACCTAGATTTAAGTCCGGTTCTGGACCTTATTCATTTTTAATCTGCTTCAGAACATCTGGTATTACCGCCATGGACGGCACACCATGTGTTTTTGAGCAGATTGAAGCAAAGACTGTACCCCAAGTGTCACAGTCCTCCACATGTGGTGCGATCCCCATTGGTAGACAGATTGTCAGAATTCTGTGTTTCTCATGAGGTGTACTATCAGGGAATACTGTATCTATCTGAGCAATTTTTTGAGCTAACTAGAATGGAATTTGTTCCCTCTTTGCGGGTAATTAACAATGACTGATTGTATAGTCTGTGGTGTTATTTTATTTGTGTTCCCCTGGTGAGGGGTGTGCTGTGGAATCCTTATCTCATGACATATTGAACCAATTGTCTGTGTATTTTAATTAATTGTTTCAGCTGAGCTAACAGTTCTGAACCTGTCATTCCGTTAATGTCAGGATGTGGTGTATAGCTGGCTAGTACCAGCCATGTTCCTCCTGGTCTACCTAGTGGACCGAGCCTGGTAATGTGATTTTGATGTTGTAGGGTGCCATTAAACCAGAGCTGATGCTCTTGGTAAGTTAGTGGAATTTCAACGTCCTCGAAAGGAACGTATTCCGTTGGCGGTTCCTCTGCTTTGTAGTAGTGGAACACCTGTGTTACTGGATTTGCTTGTGGAAAAGTAATCCATGAATAGAATACATCTGTCTGCCGATATTCATGTGCCTCTATAACAAATATAACTTTACCACTTCTCGATGATACCCCATTTTCTATACGTTTTATAGTTATGGTTTTCCTTATATTTGCCGGGATGATTATAGCATCATCGTCGTTTTCATTAAACCCTGTAACGTCTAAACCCGGTTGATTCGCATCTACTGCAGCTCTACCGGTTGCGTTGTTGTCGCCATTATTCGACATTGTTTAATGAAAGTTTGCAGAACAAGTTTCAAGGAAACAAAGATTAGGTGCACAATATTTTGGAACACTGTATCCTTCAACGTTGAATAAACCAAAAACTAATACATAGGATTTTCGTCCTACTCAGTTTTGGCAGATAATAACCTTTTACCCACTCCAGACGTCTATTGGAGTATTTTACAGGAAAAAGGGGTCTGTGTGAAAAGCACAACTGAGTTACTCTAGCATCTAGCGTTAAATTATCGCCTTACCAAACGTTGGGCGCCATGTAGTGTAGTTCCTATATTCCCAATAGGCTCTGCGCATTGGAATAATATACACTGTAGTTTAGACGTGGGACTGAGGTCTACTAGGTCTCTACCGAATATATTAAACTTAATAGTGAGTGCCAGCTAGCTCAGAGGTCACTAGAAACTTTCTCGAATTCACAAGAAGGGATTAGTTTCTGACAACTTTATAACATGACAACTTTGTTTCAGAAGAATAAGAAATCAAATCTCTAGAGTCGCGGAAACAATAGATAACTATTTTACTCAGTCAATCGTGCATGCGTCGTTTCACCAGAGGTGCTGAGAAATAGAGAGGCGGGCTTTTTCAATAAAAGTATTTATTGAACAGTCTTCTTTCTCAAGCATTGGAAATTAACTGCTACAATCGTAATACTGATAAACAAACAAAGCTCCTGCACTATACAATATTAATCCATTCTTGGTAATGCTGGTGTCAGTTGAAGTGATTGGTTGTGTACATCAGCACTTTCAGTATGACAAATCGAGAATAACAAGTCTTCAAATAGACATATAAAAGTTCAAAAAGGACGTTCCGTTCTTGGTGTGGTATATCAGTTTATTGTTCCTTTAGATAGGCCAACACGTGTTTCATCGCAGGGAACACACTGCGAATCTTCAGGGCCTCATGTGAACACGGGCGAAATAGTGTTGGTCAAGAACTCGTTTGGGGCGGTATTTGAAGTATATATTTTTAAACTGATATACCACACCAAGAACGGAACGTCCTTTTTGAACTTTTATATGTCTATTTGAAGACTTGTTATTCTCGATTTGTCATACTGAAAGTGCTGATGTACACAACCAATCACTTCAACTGACACCAGCATTACCAAGAATGGATTAATATTGTATAGTGCAGGGGCTTTGTTTGTTTATTGTTATTTGTGTGGATCTTCTTGGTCCAATCTTGAGCGGTTGTGAGGGATTACCGCTCGCCCTATTGCCTTTACTGACTACTTCTTGTCACATTGTACTTTGCGGCCACTCAGGTTGTGCGCCTAATCACTCTGGTTGACTCAAAAAACCTCCTAGCTGTATTCTACAATCGTAATACTGGTTATAAAGTACAAGGCATATAGTACACACAGTATTATAAAGTAGTACTGTAAAAGCATGATATGGTTTCTAAGCCATAAAAGGGCATAAAATGTATAAAATACATACAGTAATAAATAATGACTAAAGGTACTCAACTGGTGCTTCTTAAATACACCTACCCCGGTGTACCTAACCTAAGCCTAGTACTAGGGAGGAAGTACGTTAGGAGTAGCCTAGGTTTAGTAGTTCTCTGCCAGGAATGTATTCCAAGAATTCTCCAAGAGGTCTAATCAGCTCCGTACCTTGGTTTTTAGAATGAAGGAGGTCTTGTATCTCTCTCTCCGAATTCGATTTCCCAGATACCCGCAAGGGTAGGCCGGGAACACTGGAGCTGGATTTCTCGGCAAGAGAAAAGACAGCGTCTCTCTCAGTGCGTCAACTTGGGGGTGCGGCTTCCTTCGGCACTTGCAGCTGCAGGGCGTCGAGCAAGTAGATAGTCGATCTGCTCCAAACCACTGTGTGTTTGACTGGGCAAACCTGGGCATATTTATACTTTGAAGGTGCCGAGTTTGACGCATGTTTGGACTTAATATCGTCACTCAAAGGCTAAATTCTTGGAAAACGCCAGGAGCTCTTGGAGAACTTAATATTCAAGCAGGGGGAAGTTCCTAGCTGCTGAAGGCGGGTTTTCCCAAGAAATCGTTGTTAATTCTCTGAACCTAGTGGAAGTAGCCATGCTGTATTTGGGCTGTATGGCTTAGACCAAATAGGGTAGTGATTTCTATGCCTATATAAGGATATGATAAAGTATACCTATATAAGGGCATGAATCGGGAAAATTACACTAGGGGCCTAGATTCGATTACAACACCACGTGGCGACTAGGCAGGTAGGCCTCAGCTCCTCTTCTCTGGGGCTTGAGGTATGCTGCTTGACGGGCTCAGTTCCTCTGGGCACAGCGCTTCCAGTAGTACACAGTGCAAGGGGGGGTGGACAGTCCCAACAGCAAGCTCCAGGGGCCCCAGGGTAACACTCCTCACCTCCTGGGGGGTCCAGTCCAAGGCGCTCCTTCCCTTCCAGGTGCTCATGGGTGCAGCGCTTGCGTGGCGCAAGGTCCCGGCATCTTAAGGGACCTAGGAGGGCCCTCCTTCTTCAGGTAGCCGGGGGACAGAGCAGTAGGCACTTCTGGGCCAGGTCAACAGTCAGTGGAGGTTTCATCAAAACAGGGCGGTAGGCTGACACCATCCTCCACTGAAGCATGGCCCTCCTCCTGAACAGCAGCCCTGAGGACTGTAGGGGGGTTCTAGATGGGTGCAGGATCCAGCACACAGGCCCAAGTGGCGGTATCCCCTGGCATCAGGTCCCCTCACGTTCCTGTCCCAGCTCTGTCTCAGCACATGGTGGCACATCCCCCTTATTTATAACCCCCTCACCCCACCTCCCAGGCAGTGCCAACAGCTTCTGGAATTCTCTGGCAAACTGGTTCAAACTGGCTCAGGGGGAGGAGTAGAGCACCCTGGGTGCCAGGCTTTCCCTCCAAAAGCAGGGGTGGCTGAGTACCTAACATCTAGACCACTAACCTACTGCAGTCAGGTGGCACAACGCACAGCCATGGCATCCATTTTAAATACGACATTCCATCAGGGTACATTTTACACAATGGGGGGAAAATAAATGCACACCTTGCACTGCATTCTCATATTAACATGGCGTCTCACACCTCACATGGCCTATACAACATTTTTGGGAGAAAAGGGGCCCAGTCCAACACACCCCCTGCAGAGTTTGTTAAACACTATTAATTACATCTCTTTAATTATGGAAATGAGTGGAAGGTAAGGTCACATAATGTGGTGAAAGTCAATTAACAGTGCTTAATGCCCAACAATAAGTGGTCAATAGCGTTATTAGCACCAGTTTCCTCTTATCTCCCCCAACAAAATGAGGCAAACAGATCACCTATCTACCTCCACTACTTCAATAAGTCCCACTCTAGCTGTTCTTAGATACAACCAAAAAATAGTATTTGCCAGCATTATAGGAATTTTGATTATCTGAGTCAATATCTGGAAAGAATATAGGGTGATAATTGATTATTAATTGTGAGGCCCATTCTCCGGTTCCTGAAGCAGTCAGTAATTTTGGGGCAGTAACAGTGGCAGGCACTCGTGTGTACCATTGCTGGTGGTAGCCTTAGGTCCAATTGGATAACAATGTTACTCTCTTTGTAACCTTGATTCTTACAAAGTTGCTGTGTCATTAATTATGATTTATTCCAGAAGGTGGCAGAGGACATGGCAGGGGAGCAGCCAAGTTGACAGTGGCAGCTTGAGGCTGCTCCCGACCTCTTTTGTCATCCATCGCTGTCCTTGATGGAGAAGGCACTCCCCAGGGACCCGCTGCCCTCCCATATACCCAGGCCGATGTTGCAACTGTTGTGGGGGGCCAGAGCCGCTGGGGCAGAGCTGCAGGTCCCATTTTGCGGCCTTGGGTGCAGGTGTGGATGTTGCTGCCAGCCAACAGTAGGCCTAGGTCAGAGGATGGAGAGGTGACTGGGTTGCTTGCTGCCCAGATATGTCCGCATTGAGAATGACCGATGGCCAGTCTTTTCTGCTTGGGCCCCGTGGATGGGCCAAGGCCCCCGCTTGCCGAAGCAGCTTTCAGGTGCTCTCCTGATCCAGAGTGCAGGCCCTTGTGGACTTGGGCCAGCCATGAGGAAGCATCCTTTGCCCCTGCAGCAGACGTGGGGTCTGCAACTGCAGAGAATGGGGCAGCGGCGGCACCACGGATCCTGTGCTGCAGACTTAGGTGTGGCCGTGGACATTGTGGCACACAAACAGAGGGCCAAAGATAAGGGAGCCGAAAAGGGAATGGTAGACCTGCTGCCCCAACGCAGCTGCTTTGAGGTGGACTGACGGCTACTTCATTGTGTGAGGGCCCGGCTGGTAACCCCCCATCTCAACAAGGTGGAGGACATCTCAACATCAACAACTCTGGGATCCCTCCAGGTCCAAGATCACTGCTCGTAAGTGCAACACCACCCTGAAGGCCGAGCTGAAAGCAAGAGTCCCGACAATGGCGAGAAGATCATGCTGTGTAAATATGTAATATATATTTGTCCAAGCCGAATCGCTTCAACTTTTCTAAAATGTTACCTTGAGTGAATTTGAAACTTGGATATATGTAACTCTAACAACTAGTATCTGTAGTAGACTTATGTACTTACTACCATTCTTATGTGAATTTAGAGTTTATCTGTCTGTATCTTTTATCTAATTCATGTACTCTGGAGTACTTAAGTAATGTAACTGGTTCTACTGTAAAGCCCTCTGACACCTTTGGGTAAAGTTTGCTCTATAAAAAAAATGCATAAATAAATACATTTGAAACTCAAATAATGCATAATACATACAATAAACTCAGTATAAAACTTTCAAAAAGAGAGGAGATTTCATTTAAATACTGGAAAGGAAAGCAGCTAAAATTAGGACCATTAAAACACATAACATCCTTACATATCGATGATAAAGTTGCGACCCCACATATAATTATAGTGCTTATATAGTAAAGACTCATAATATAAATAACATGAAGCCCTATGGCCTTGGTTAATTTAAACTATACTCAGTTTGCTTCTCACTGGCCCAGGTTTCAGTTGCGACAACTCAGGGCTGCTCACAATCAACTAAAATAGTACTGAAATCAAGTCACCCAAAGACCTACTACCCACAAATGTAATAAATATCCAAGCAAGTCACAGAGTTAATTTTAGATTATCAAATGACTAGTGACCCAAAGGCTTGATCTCTAGTTTAATGGGGCCTCTAGGGAGGCTGTGGTGGTTGAGTCTCCTGCTCCGGATACAGATCGAGAGATGGGTAGTCAATGTCATAACTGGCCTTCCTATCATTTTTATTGCAAGGAAAGGACTGGGGCTGGCGTTGGTGATGGACTAACATTCGAAGTACATCTGCGGGGTTACCAGACTTTATAAGGTGTATCTCAAAAGTCTCTGATCACAGTTGGAATTGGCAGAAGTGCCCTTAAAGGCCTGGGAATATTTTTTTTCAGTACTTGACTAGTTAAAACTGGGGAATTAAGCTTCTAGGAAATCTACTGAACTCTAAAGACTATTAGAACATTGGAATGTTGGGAGTTCCATTGAAAACAATGGAGTGCATGGTCTTCGATTGGCCTGTAGAAGCCTGGAGCAACAACATTCCGATGTTTGTTCACAGCTGTTGCTGTGAACAAAGGCAAAACTGAGTCCGAGGGAATTTCAGTTGTTGTTTTACAAATTAGAACATTCTGCCCTCTAGGGGTCGAATGTTCTAATAGCCTTAGAGCCCTCTGTAGCGGGCTCTACCGGCCATTAAAGGCCTACTCCCTTGTTTAAGGCCCCAGCTGAGCGGGACTTTAATGTTCCGTAGAGCCCACTACAACAGGCTCTAAGGCTACATTGGATGTTTCAAATATTTCAGGAAACAGGTACCCGGCCCAAGGCAACAAGATACTTTCCTAAGGGTTAAGATGAAGAGGAAATGCCTCAAGGTCATCATGGTTCTCGAGCAGCTCGCATTGTTGAAACAACCTCTATGTATGTTTCAGCCCCTGAGAGTCTTGTTCTTTTTCCTCCTGCTCAGGGTTTGCACCTCTTTATACCAAACAATGCCACTTCCTCTTATTCCTCATACTGGCCTTAATGCAAAACAGAAACATGCGGAATCTTATTCCTGCTAAAGGTCAGTCGCTGTTGGCTCACAGATCTCTTTCTCATAGTCCAGGGAGAACCCAGGGCCAACCAACATTCAAGATTTCTTCAAAACTCATAATTCAAAGCCCCAAAGGGTCAACTATGTGTTATGGGAATCTTAGACAAGATTCTCTCCGCAGGGTTTAGCTCTCAGTAATAGGCAACACCAGATCTAAAAAATGAGGAAAACTGGCTCAAATACTGCTGCAGAGCAAATGTTTTTGGTAGGAAAGAGATATATTCTTTTGCATGTGCACAGGCACTTATAGGGTCTTTGAACATATCTCTCAGGCCATCAGCATTTAGAATGTTACATCCACACAAAAGATGGAGAAAACGGGGAGCACAACCACAATTCATAGCAACACTCAATAGGTCCTCCATAAAGCTTTACTCTTATTGCACATATCCTCTGAGTCCGACCCAAATCCGTAACTTTACACACGCACATAATAGAGGGAAGTAAGGACACCAGTTGAGGGGAATGGTTGCTTTTTCAAGTGAGAATAATTAGATCGGGTAATATGGCTGTCACATCACCAAAATGGCTGGTGTTGCAGAAGATACATCGCAGGCGCTTTGACCTGAATGACATCACAGGAAGTGACATCATAAAATCTTCAATTCTGGTGTCATCACAGGAAGTGATGCAATTTGATTACTGACCTTGGTGTCTTAACAGAATAATGGAAAAAACACAAAAAAGGATAAAGTAAATAGAATTGTATTTCAGTTGCTAATTATAATATTACTCATGCCGCTGCCATGAAATAATTGGTCTGTAAACATGAAAACCCAGAAGTAAAACCATCACAGACGATCGACAGCCATCCTAGTGCCGAGCAAATCTTGATGCTAAGGCACAGTTTTAGATGTCCAGGCACCACTATAGTGTGATGACCACAAACATGATTTCCTTGGTGCTGGCAATCGCAGTCTTCAACATAGCCTCAAAAGCTCAAATATATGCGCCAAACCATAACCCCATATGACAGATTAAATCTTTAGCTGATCCTAGTGTATGCATATTCTTCTTAGTCAGTCTGCTACCATGCTGAACAAACCAAGCCTCAGGCACAAATGTGTCCACCCAAAAGAAGTAGACAGCCAGCTCACTCACACACAAGTTCCTTTGCCCCTCTCCTGTCACAGAAGACGTCATGCACAGAAAACAAGTGTGCCTATTATGGAAAGAGCATGATTATTCACTGATTTGAGCTGCATATAATAAGCTTGTTTTTGGTTTTATATACACCAGGGGTGTTCACAATAGATGAATCATTGCTGGATTAATGCCAAAAATTCAGCATAATCACTATATGCAAGTGTCATATAATTTAATGTCATGTAAAGTTATTTACGTTGTTTATGTCGTGTAAAGTTATTTTACGTTGGTGTCATGTGTACTACACTATTATTATTGGAGCAGGTCCCTGTCCAGCTCCCCCTTGCTGCTTCGAACAGCAGGTCTGCACTTCTGCTGTCAGCCATTTTTGCTTGCTTTTTCCTGTAGTCTGAATTTCTGGAATTCGTGCTTGCTTGTTTTTCATTGTGCCTGCTTTTTCCTGTATTCTGTACTTAATGCTCGCTAAGTTGCATTGTATTTCTTTGTAAGTGCCTCTTCCTTTCTTTGCCGCTTCCCACTCCCCCGTTTTCCCGCCGTTCTCTCCCCGCTTCCTGCTTCCCGTCATTCCCACCCACCGCCGCCCAGCACCCCTCCCTACTCCCAGGGACTACTTAATGGAAGCTGTACTGCAGCCCCATTGAGCAGGTCCCTGTTCCAGCTCCCACTTGCTGCCTGGAGCAGCAGGTCTTCGCTTTTGCTGTCAGACATTTTTGCCTGCTTTTTCCTGTACTCTGCCTTTCTGTTCCGTGTGCTTGCTTAGTCTTCATTAAATTTAATTTTGCCATTTTTTTCCTGTATTATGCATTTCTGCACTTCATGCTCGCTTAGTGACATTGTATTACTTTGTATTTGCATCATTTTGCCCAGTCTTTTGTTTGCCTCTTCCAGCCTCTTTTGCCGCTGTTCTCTCATTGCTTCCTGCAAACCCTGCCCCCTTGCACCTAGCACCCTCCCTCCTCCCAGGACCTACTTAATGGAGGCCGAAGCACGGCCGTAGCATGGCCGTGTAGTGAGCTCGCTACCGGCAAGCCTGTCGGCGCCCGTCTGCACCTGGACCCTACCCAGGGCAGGAACCCTGGCTCTTCCACCTCACGCAGACACACCGCCACCAAGTTCTGTGCCCTGGACCCCCCAACCCTGCAACAACAACTGCTGCCTCTCTTTTCCATGATAACCGGTAGAACTTTTCACCAGCTGGCACTATCTCTTCTGCAATACCAGAGCACCTGGATGCACAACAACCACCACCATGCAGACTAAGACTGCTTCTGAGCAACTCCACTGCCTCTTTCTCAACGCACGGTGACTCTGCAAACAAGCCAACAAGATCTGGGACATCATCTTCACCCTCACCCCAATGTCATCTTCCTCACCCAGACCTGGCACACCCCTGCATCCACTCCGGACAGCACCTCAGAGACATCAGAGAGTTACAAGATAGCACACCGGGACCGTATCAACAAACACGGAAGTGGGACCACCATCATCCACAAAGAAAGCATCCACTGCATCACCCCAACAGACGACACCACCCTGATCATGCAATACCTCAACTTTAAATTCCAAAAAGATGGCAAATCCACCATCAGGTGTACCCTCTCCTACAGACCTCCAGGAACATGCCCCAGCTTCTGCAACACCATCCCCGACTTCTTCACCCTGCTTGCCATAGATCCAAGGACTACATCTTCCTCAGAGATCCTAATATCCACCTCGTTGACCTCAACAACAATAACTCCTTGAAAGCATGATCATCGGCCTCACCCAACTAGCCACCAGCCCTACTCACAACACAGGACACACTTGGCTTCGTCCTCACAGCAGCCAACAGAGTCAAGTACAGTTGTGGCACCGAGCTCACCTTGACATACCATGCCATTATCTACTTCATCATCACCACACACCGGCAGTGCCCGAGCCAGCCAATACCCCCATTGCAGTTGGAGCAAAGTGTCAGAGAGCCAGTGGACCAAAGCACTCAACACTTCCCACCCTGGTGGGGAGGAGCTTTGTCAGCAAGCAAGATGGCTGCGTAGGCGCCCGGCTCCGTCGACCCTCGTAACCCACCGCGATATCCTGCATGTTATCCTGGCTTAACACCTAGTCTCTGTGTGCATGAACTGTCCCGCACTCCGATGGCGAAATCCGGAAACTTTTATCGGCTTGTTTGACGGAGTTACATCGAGTTTAAGTTTGCGGCCTGCTCCAGCTGTGAAGCCGGGGCCTGGAGTACTTTCACAGCCGGGCTGTAGTGCAACAACATCGGCCAGGAGACTCAGGCTGGGCCCGGTCGACCGGAGTGGAGGCTTTGTTTCAGCCCGGATTTTTGGGCGATCGTTTTCATTGCTCAGTATCGACGGAGGAGTGAGTCTGCATGCTGCTGGCAGCGGTGGGGGCCCCCGTCCCGCGGACCCGGTTCCCTCCCGCCGGGTTTCGGTGGTTCGGGGTCACCGGCCTGCGGCCTTAACTGGGTTGACCATGGTTGCGAACAAAGACTGGTCACCCTTCGCATTTGCACGTTCGAGATCCTGTCTGTCCCCCCGAGGATGCCGGATTCACCCGGGGAGGTGATAGTGATTGATATCGAGCACGAGAACATGGATCGAACAGTGCATGAGCCATCGCTGAGGTTAATACTGGCAGAACTCTGGGCATTCCGCTCGCATGTGGATACTTTGTTGACCAAATTGGACATGCGCCTATCTGAAATGCTCCTGGTGGAACCGGGCCCGGCCTTATTGTTGAAATGGGATTCTGCAGCCATTCAAAACGTGGCCATTTTGACTCCGTGTGAGGACCCCGTGAGGAAACGAGTACTGGAACCATCGGATGGTGCTCTGGTAGACGGTGTTTCAGAGGATTGCATGGTATTGCTGAACCTTCCACCACTATCGGCTTTGGAGACATCGTCAGGCGTTCCCCTCCCGGAGACTTTTGTCTGTGACTTTCCATCCATGTTGTGGTCATCTTCTCCTTTCCTGGCGACGCTACGACTCCTGTTCAAGACTCATTGGGACTGCTCATCTCGGAGGGAGATTTCGTTGGAACTACAGTTCCTGAGGACTCACTGCCTGCTGGTAGCCATGGGCTGATTTCTACTGACTCCTTTCTTCTTTATTGCTTCTTTGTGTGCCTTTGGGTCTCGCTGGAAGGGGTTCGTGTTTTCGTTCGGAAGGGCCAAGGTTGAGATCGGCTGGATCGGGATGGGTTGGCATGACTTTTACAAGTGTTGGACCTGCAACTGTTTGCTTAAAGAGGCTAGGCGGTGTCTCACGGTACCCTCTAATTTCTCTACATTGCTGTCATAAGTTTGTCTTTTAGTGATAGGGGGTGGCTGTTTCTGGCTGGGGGTCTAAAGGGGCTGGGAGCCCACATGGATATGCCCTCCTCCGTTCTTCTTTTTCCTTCCCTTTGGGGTTTTAGTTGTTAGGGGCGACAGGCACGCTGCTAGTGGGGTTAGACTGTAGCCCTTTGCAGGGGTGCAGGGTGGGGGGCTGGAGGGGGGGGGTTTATTTTGCCTTTTTTATTTTCTATGGCCTTTCTTCTTTCTCTTTCTTTCTCGGAGGGTCAGGATAGCTACGAATCATTCGGATTCTTATCGTAAGCTTGTACTTCGTGCTTTTGCTTTAATGATATCCTGATTTATGGGCGGGCCGGCCTTGAGTATTGGCGCAACATGGAAATGTATATTGGGTGTTTTTTTCTTTTTGTACCGACCTATATGCTCTGGCGCCAAATCTCCATTATAGTGGTCATTACATGTTTATCCTGTTTCTCACCCTGCCCCCCGCATTCTCCGGGTTGATTGTATGGCACCTGATCCTCTCTTATATAATATAAAATGAAACCTCTGTCTTATCCTGAAATCCAGCTATGCATTCCAATACCAGTTTTAGTTTGAATCGCTGCCGGACCTCGGTTTGTCGGCTGATGAGCTGTGTCGTATTGTGATATCAACAAATTTTAATTGATCTAGCGGCCGGCCCCAGCGGTTGTAGACCCATGCTTGTATTTCTACTGAATGCTAAAATAAAGGTTTAAAAAAAAAAAAAACACTTCCCACCCTGACACCACACCCAACCTGGAACAGGCTGTCAAGAACTTCACCTACTGGATCACCAACTGTACCGACAGAGTCACCCCCATCAAGCCCAGCAAACTCAAAAGATCCACCAAACAAGCCAGACGGTACACCATGGACTGAGCACTACAAAATGCAACTGCAAGTGACTACTAAGAAAATGATGCACCAGCAAAGATTCCGCAGACAGATCCACCTGTAAGACAGCCCTCAGCCACTACCCCAGGATCCTGAAGGAGATGAAAAAGGATGCCCTGGTGGATTGCATCAAAGCCATCTCCAACCACAGCAAAGAACTCCTCAACATTGTCAGAGAGTTCTCCAACCCCCCCAGCTACCAAATACATCATCACCCCTTCCCATAAACTCCGTACGGACTTCTTCCACAACAAGATCTCCACCATCTACAAGAACTTTGAACACCAGTCCACCCACTCTGACCTTTTTGGTCACCTTGCTCCTACAGAAGCAAGCCCTGACCACCTACTCACCAGCTGAAACCAGCTTATCCACAGAATACCACAGCTATCATTAACTCCGTCCACTCAGGAGCCCCCACGGACCCCTGTCTTCACCACATCGTCAACCTCAGGAGCAAGAAGATCAGCAGCGATCTCACTACCCTCTTCAATGCCTCTATCACCCCGTCACCTTCCAGAAAGAATGGAAACACACATAAGTCAAACCCCTTCTCAAGAAACCGTCCACAGAACTCAGCAAACTCAAAAGCTACCATCCCATCTCTTGGCTCCCCTTCAGAGCCAAAGTCCTCGAAAAATCCATAAACCAACAATTCACCGAACACCTGGAGAACAACCATCTTCTCAATAACTCCCAAGCTGGATTCCGCACCAACCACAGCACTGAAACCGCCCTGCTACTGACAACATTAGAACCCTCATTGATCAGGAAGAAACGGCAGCCTTTATCCTCGTCATCTCAGCAGTATTCAACAGGGTATGCCACCCCACCCTGATAAAAAGGATTCATTGCTTCGGAATCCAAGGAAGCTCTCTCAAGCTGATTGCCTCCTTAATTGCCGGGAGAACCCAGAGAGTCCGCCGACCACTCTTGACCTCGGAAACCAAGAACATCATCTGCTCCGTTCCTCATGGCTCGTCCCTCAGCCCCATATTGTTCAACACTTGCATGACCCCCGTTGTTCAACACCTGCATGACCCCCTTGGCCAGAGCCCATATACTATGCAGATGACACCTAGCTCATCCACTCACTCTCAGAAGACCGCACGCCACGAGAGCCAATTTCTGCAGGTACATAACGAGCATCAACGACGGGATGAAAAACAACTACCTGAAACTCAACACGGACAAAACGTAAGTACTGATCTTCTGAGACAACACCTCTTCATGGAACGACTCCCAGTGGCGCTGGGAACTAGGACCCTCTCCCACACTGAGAGACCATGCCCGCAACCTCAGCATTATGCTGGACAGCAAACTCACCATGAAAACCCAAATCAATGTAGTATCAAACACCTGCTTCCTCACTCTTCACAAACTCTGGACAATCTTCACATGACTTACCATCAACACCAGACAAACAGTTGCTCCAGCCCTAGTCACTAGCTGCCTGGACTATGGCAACACACTCTATGCAGGAATGATCACTCACCTCCTGAAGAGATTGCACACCATATATAACTCAGTGGCCAGACTCATCCTCGATCCTTCCAAATGGACCCACATCACCCTTCACCACAAGAAACTCAACTGACACCCCATACAGAAGAGATGTCAATTCAAGATGCTGATCCACACCTAAAAAGCCCTGCTCAACCAAGGTCCCACCTATATCGACCACCACCTCCAGACACCTGCGCTCCACCTCCCTCTCCCTTATGCACAAACATCCTGCATCCACTGAAGCAACAGTGGAGGGCACTCCTTCTCCTACCTCACGGCTAAATCCGGGAACAGCCTCCTCCTACATCCCAAATCTTGGAACAGCCTCCCCTCCAGACCTCAACCTCTCTCCTAGAATTCTGGAACAAGACCTGGCGGTTCAACTGATCCCACCTGAAACATCAAGACCCTCAGCACCTGTATACCCTCACAGGTGACTAGTGCACTTTATAAATCCTGCTTGATTGATTGATTACATTAGCCATTTGTAATGCACAAGGTTTAAACAAAAGTGTCTCTTGATACTTATGTTAATAAGTGATACTCAACAGATCACAGTTCATTGAGGGTCATGGAGCGACCATTGACCCTGCCTTCAGGCAGGTCGCTCCCCACGCCACCTGTGCAGCTTCACCTGACTGCGCCTATGTTCCTGTGCCCCCGCTGCTGAATCGCTCTGTGGGTGTTCGAGGCCTGCCTCCACCCGCAGGCTTCCACCTGCGCCTCATCCCTGGTGGCCAGTGGGCCTGAGGTTTGTTGCTGCCACCTGTTTTGTGCCCCCAGTATCCTTTGTGACCACCTGTATTGTGCCCCAGTTACCGCTTGCATTTGTGACCGTTTTGCCTCTGTTTTTCTGTTTGCCGCTCGCCTGTTGCCTTGCCTTAGGCTTGTTTTCTCCTTCCTGCCCGTACCCGCTGCTGCATCCCTGCGGCCCCGCCCCCGCCCCCATTGGCTCCCTCCCCCCTCCCAGCTGCTCCTCCCTCCCACCTCCCCTTCTTATGGCGGCCGCGGCGCGGCAGTGAGAGCGACCCTTGACCCTGCCTTCAGGCAGGTCGCTCCCCACGCCACCCGTGCAGCTCCACCTGACTGCGCCTGTGTTCCTGTGCCCCCGCTGCTGAATCGCTCTGTGGGTGTTCGAGGCCCGCCTCCACCCGCAGGCTTCCACCTCCGCCTCATCCCTGGTGGCCAGTGGGTCTGAGGTTTGTTGCTGCTACCTGTTTTGTGCCCCCAGTATCCTTTGTGACCACCTGTATTGTGCCCCAGTTACCGCTTGCATTTGTGACCGTTTTGCCTCTGTTTTTCTGTTTGCAGCTCGCCTGTTGCCTTGCCTTAGGCTTGTTTTCTCCTTCCTGCCCGTTCCCGCCGCTGCGTCCCTATGGGCCTGCCCCATTGGCTCCCTCCTCCCTCCCACCTCCCCTTCTTATGGCGGCCGAGGCGCGGACGCGCGCAGCGGGCGTGCCGCTGTTGCTCTGAAGGTGCGCCAAAGGCAAGCCCATCTGCACCCGTCTGCGCCTGGACCGCGCCCGGGGCCAGAACCCCTGGACCCCGAAGCCGCCACAATACCAGACTGCACTATGACTCCAGCACCCTCCACGCACTCAATTCCAGACGAGATCGCCCCTGCTATCGGGCCACCCAGAAGCGCACCCAAGGGCCCTTCACCTGCCGGAACCGCAGCTTCTCCAGCATCCGGCCCGCCAAACCATCAATCAGAGAACCCAACCACCTCCGATGCATCCTCCTCAACACCTGCTCCGCTCGCAAGCATGCCATCAAACTCTAGGACCTCCTAGACTCAACCAACCCCGACGTCGCCTTCCTGACGGAGACCTGGCTGAACGCCACCTCGGCACCAGACATCGCCATAGCCATTCCAGAAGGCTACAAGATCTCCCGTAGAGACCGCACCAATGGAGTGGGAGGGGGAATCACCATCATCCACAAGGACACCCTCAGAGTCTCAACCAGCACCGACACCCTCACCACCGCTGAGCACATGCACTTCCAGATCCACACCAACCCCAACAACACCCTCAGAGGAACACTCGTCTACAGACCACCCGGACCCCGGCCACAATTCAGCCACTCCATCGCCAACCTCATCAGCACCCACACCCTCACCTCCACGGACTACATCCTCCTCGGGGACCTGAACTTCCACCTCAAGAACAACAACGATGCCAACTCCACCGCCCTGATCACCAACCTCGCCAACCTCGGACTCAAACAGCTCGTGATGACACCCACCCACGCCGCCGGACACACACTGGACCCCATCTTCTCCGCAAATCCCCACGTCTCCTTCAACCACACCACCGAACCCCACTGGACAGACCACAGATGCGTCCACTTCACCTTCAGGAAACTTACCACACACCACTGCACCCAACAGATGACACGCCGCTGCTGGGGCAAGTTCACCGAGGACCAACTGACCACCGCCCTCGCCCTGGGACCAACTGTCAACCCCACCGACCCCGACACCGCCGCCATCAACCTCAAACAGTGGATCAACGACTGCGCCAACACCCTCGCCCCACTCAAGACCTCCGCCACCAATCATACCAACAAGAACACCGCCTGGTTCACCGAAGACCTCCGGACCTCCAAGCGCACCTGTCGGAAGCTGGAGAAGAGCTGGCTCCGCGACCGAACACCAGACAGCCCCACAGCCAACAAGAACGCCACCCGCAGACACCACCAACTCCTCAGGACCGCCAAGAGGACCGCCTTCAAGGACCGCCTTGACAACAACACACACAACATCAAAGAGCTCTTCAACATTGTGAAAGAACTCTCCAACCCCAGCTCCAACACCAACGACATTCCATCATCACAAGACCTGTGCGACTTACTGGCCACCTTATTTCACCGCAAGATCACCAACATCCACGACAGCTTCAACGACATCCATGACAGCTTCAACACCACCACCCCCACCTCCACCGCCGAGACCACCACTCCTGCGACCACCACCCGCACCAGCCGCCTGACCACCTGGTCCAACGTCAGCGACGAAGACACCGGCAAGACCATGAACTCCATTCACTCTGGGTACCCATCTGACCGATGCCCTCACCACGTTTTCAACAAAGCCAGCACAGCCATCGCCCCCACCTCCAGAAAACAATCAACATCTCCTTCGAGATAGCAACCTTCCCAAAGAACTGGAAGCACGCCGAGATCAACGCCGTACTGAAGAAACCCAAAGCGGACCCCAAGGACCTCAAGAACTTCCAGCCCATCTCCCTCCCTGCTCCCTTTCCCGGCGAAAGTCACGGAGAAGATCGTCAACAGGCAGCTGACCCGCTACCTCAAGCACAACAATATCCTGGACCCATCTTAGTCCGGCTTCCGCAGCAACCACAGCACCGAGGCAGCCCTTATCGCCACCACCGACGACATCAGGATCCTTATGGACAAAGGAGAAACAGCCGCCCTCATCCTTCTGGACCTATCAGCAGCCTTTGACACGGTCTGCCACCGCACCCTAACAGCACGCCTCCATGACACCGGAATCCAAGAGAAGGCCCTGGCCTGGACCACATCCTTCCTCTCTGGCAGAACCCAGAGCATCCGCCTCCCACCCTTCTGCTCCAAGACCACCAAGATCATCTGCGGCGTTCCTCAGGGATCATCCCTCAGCCCGACGCTGTTCAATATCTACATGGCACCACTCGCCCACGTCGCACGACAACATAGCCTCAACATCATCTCCTACGCCGACGACACCCAGCTGATCATCTCCCTCACCGAAGACCCACACACCGCAAAAGCCAACCTCCACAGAGGAATGAAGGCTGTTGCCGAATGGAGGAAGGACAGCAGGCTGAAGCTGAATTCGGACAAGAGGGAGGTCCTCCTTCTCGGCTCAACCCCCTCAGCCTGGGACGACTCCTGGTGGCCAACATCGTTAGGAACAGCCCCAGAACCCACCAACCACGCACGCAACCTAGGGGTCATCCTCGACTCCACCCTCACCATGACCAAGCAGGTCAACGACGTCTCCGCTGCCTGCTTCAACACCCTCCGAATGCTCCGCAGGATCTTCAAATGGATCCCCTCCAACACGAGAAGAACCGCCACCCTGCTGTCGTCACCAGCAGACCTGACTATGGGAACGCCCTCTACGCAGGAACAACAACCAAGCTCCTGAGTCGGCTGCAAAGAATCCAGAACGCCTCAGCAAGGCTGATCCTCTACGTCCCCCGACGCAGCCACATCACACCCCACCTGAGAGGCTTGCACTGGCTCCCCGTCAACAAGAGGATCACCTTCAAACTCCTCACCCACGCACACAAAGCCCTACACAATGCCGGACCAGCATACCTCAACGACCGACTCAGCTTCCACACCCCCACCCGCAGCTTCTGCTCTGCCAACCTCGCCCTCGCCACAGTTCCACGCATCCGGAAAACCACCGGCGACGGCAGATCCTTCCCCTACCTCGCCGCCAAGACTTGGAGCACTCTCCCTACCGGCCTACGACAGACCCAAGACCTGCTGGCTTTCAGAGGACTTCTCAAGACCTGGTTTTTCGATGAGTGCCCCCCCCCGCCCAGCACCTTGAGACCCTCACTGGTGTGTAGCGCGCTTTACAAATGTAATGAATGATTGATTGATTGACTTTGGAAGGAAGACAGATTAATTAATTAACTCATGAATTCTAACCTGCACTGAGAAATAAACAAAATGCAAAATGCTTTTGATCAGCATTCGTATAAGAAGATGTGACCAGGTCCAGAAGGTTGCTGATGTATTGACACTAAACCCACAACTCAAGAAAACAGTATCAGGCTACAGTCTGCAAAGTAATGGCCAGATATATCAAGGGATTGCGTTGCCTTTGCGTCATGTGGGGTGTCACAAGGGCAACCCAATCCTAAATCAGATTTACCAAGCAGCGGAAGGCCCTGCGTTGATTGGTAAATCTGTAGTAATGCAAGGCAGCACAAGTCGCCCCACCTTTTTCAAAGGTCAACAGCCACCTCTGGTGAGCAGATGTGGCAGGGAGGTGTTAGGGCAGTGTATGAGCCCATAGAGTAGGGAGTGTGCAGAGGGCAGAAGTAGAAAATTGGTAGTAAAATTAACACCCTTATCTGATTCTGATTCTAGTGGAGAGCACATCTCAGAAGCATGGGCCAGTGCTTGTTAAAGTTTTTGAGTGTTACTGTGCTGCCCGCTGCTAGTTTTTTCTAACTTAGTGTGTTAGCGGTACACAAAGACCTCAAGTGCCATTTATTGTGAGACTCACACAATTAGCAGTTGGGTTAAGCTTTCACACACTGCTTAATCTGAGCCCTCTTGGTTTCCGGTGCTCGGCACTGCATTTAATTGTCAACTCTTATGCCAGTCTGCCACATGATGATGCTGTTTGTCTAATTTAGTGATGAGCACAACAACAGTTGTTTATTATTTAAATGCACATTAAAAATGACTAATACCTGTCACCCAAGCCATTCTTAGCTTTGGGGGCCTGAAATCATCTGAATTGGCACATTTGTGCGAGTGTGATAGTTATTAGTTGTGTTGACAGCGCTGGCACAGGTAATAGGTGGTGCAAGCTACAGGGGCCTCCTGACGATGGCCCTGGCACTTATTTTTTTGACAAATTAAGTCATGCCCGGCATGTCTCACAGTTCGGGGGCGGCTGGGGTTCGTGTGGGGAGGGGGGTCACACGAAGGTTAATTTAATCATAAAAGAAAAATTAAACGTACCTTCCCGCGGGTTGGATCCAGCGTCATCTCTGCTCTTCTCCTGTTCTCCTGCCTCCAGCAGGAACAGGAAACAGGCAACCAGGCTCCCACCCCTAAGCCAATCACAATGCTGCAAGCAGCGTTGTGATTGGTCGGGACGCCACCCAGCCAGGGACTAATGGCCCGGCAATGTTCTCTAAGTACACTGCATTGCACCCTGCATGGAGAAGGCAGAGTGCGCATGACTGGTTTGGTCGCCCCAGAAAGCCAACCAAACCAGTCATGAACACTCAGAAGTGGGCACACCACTCCTCCCCTGCCCAGCGCTGCACGCAGAGCAGCCCCGCCCGCAATCAAACCCTTCTGCTTTCTCACACACCATTTTATGTAGCTGCTTCTTGCACTGCGAGAAAGCAGTGGAGTGATGATCCTCCGCCCTAGTGGAGGAGCCGCCCCTTTCTCACATACAACATGCTTAGGGTCTGTGCACAAGTATAGGTGCTATTTATCACACCTGATAAATAACAATACCATAGGGTACATTATTTACCAGGTGTGATAAATAACACCTATTACGAGTTTCAGGGGAATAACATGCAGATTTTGGTGTTTAACGCACCAAAATTTGCATGGTATGGGAAATACCGTACACATTTCCCTGTTAAATTTTGGCACGTTTGACCTGCCAAACTCTTACGAAGGTAGTCATTTAACACATCCAATTGCTATTAGATGCATTTAATGCAACCAAATTTGTACTTCAGACCCCTGTTCAAATAGGGGTTTATGCAGGAATCAGAAAACAACGACCCCCTCGTAATCAGGCCCTAAGTATCACATTTGGTGAGAAGAGCTAGACCTTAAACACCACATAAAACTATTCAAGGACCTGCTGTGTGCAGGGACGCTCCTGGAGGCTGCGAAAACTTATTGAGGCAAATCCACAACAATGGAAAACATTTTACAGGCTGCTTCAATTAACGCAGAAGCCTCTTTGAATACATCAGACTGCTACTCCACGACTTTCAAAAGCTCCTACTCTGCTTTACTACAATTTGGCAGTCTTTTAATTCATTTTATATGTATTTTTTTGTATTATTTCACTGATTGCTTCAATTTGTGTGACATCACATCGTGTGATGCCACCCTATATATCAACTAGTTTCACTCCTACAAATTCTCAGAACTTCAGAGTTCTCATTACATACTCCGTAAACAGCAACCATTTTGTAAAAACCCCATAAAAGGGCACAATCTAAGTTTTGCGCACAAGTTCATCATGGAGTTCCAACTACTTCCAGCACTTATGAAGCGCTATGAAAATAAATTAAGGGGCAGATTTACAAGCCCCTTGCAACACATTTACGCCGCTCTTGCGTCTCTTCTGTGACGCAGCGGCGGCGTAAACCATGCGCCACATTGCGACTTATTTACATCTAGGGAGATGTGTCACGTTGTAAAGCCCTGTGCCACATTAAACCTGCATCAGGTTTAATGTATGCAGGGTGGGCGTTCAGTCGTAAGGAAGCCTCGTAAAAGTGACGCAGTGAAATCTACAAGATTTCACTGAGTCACTTTTTTGTCCATGCTGCGTTAAAACCCTGTGCCTGCTTGAAGCAGGCGTAAGGAGTGACGCAGCATGTTAGGCAAGTTAGGCATGTTAGGCTGGAGTTGCATCGCGCTTGCGACACGACTCCAGCAATGCGCCGCCCTTACGCCATCAGATGCGACACGCATCTGTCTATCCCTGCGCCACGGTGCGCCGCATTGTAAATGAGACGGATCTGTGGTGGCGCAAGGGTAGAATTGCGTGTCACATCTTTACTGGCGCATCCCTGCTGATATGCAGAGATGCGCCAGTCCTTGTAAATCTGCCCCCAAGTCATCTGCTCTGTTGAACCTTTGCAACGCTCGAGCCTGCTTTATGATATGCAAGAAACACAGGAATCCCTCCTTGTGAGAAGGAAGTGTGCGTTCGCAGGGACTTAGTAATTCTGTGGTTTTCGGCAAGGCTGTTCCACACATTTATAAAGTTAGGAGAGGGCCGTTGGCAGTAGCGCTGCATTAAGTATCACCCATCACAGAGTGTTTAGCCGCCTCCGCTTGCTGTGGCGGGGACGGCAGATTCTCTGAGACGAGAAAGAAGCGGGAAAAACAAGTACACGACTGACTTGCTATGGAGAGAAAAACTGAAAATTGATTCCTGAAGCAAAAACTGTGCTCAAAGGTAAAGAGGATGTACACTTTGAAAAGCGTCATTAAAGACCTGCGGTAAAATTATTTATGTGCTGTATATGTCGATTTTATATTCAGGCCAATACCTAATATTAAGATTGTTTGTGTTCACTAATTACGATATCTATATACATCAACTGTAATCTCAGACGCATTTGACCCTGATGTTACCGGATGTGACGTGATACATGACGTCACTGGAAGTTTCCCTGAAGCGTTGTGGAGAGCAGTATAATAAATTATGGATAACATTAATGTAATTCACTTGTCTTAAAGAGAATTTAAATAACGTGGTGTCCCGAATTTGTGAGAATGGGAAGGAATTTTGGGAACCAACCTATGTACTAATAGGTCAGTTCACAAAATTCTGAACCTTAGTAGGTCGCCATTCTACTCACCTCATTAATATGCATGCAGCAGGTCAGAAACTGCAAACACTATGATTGGCTAGAGTCACAGGCTTGGTGACCTGCTGGGGTGAGCCGACCCTCATAACTGTGGTTGCTTTTAAACAAAGTATTTTTTTTTTGCAGCCCATTTTTCTATTTAAAAATGAAAAGTAAACAGTCTGTTTTTTTAACAATTTTTTTTTAGGAGTAGCCAGTGGTCCTTGGCTCTACTGCTGACTCCTAAAAAACATTTTCATCAACCAGGCGACCCATTCCCAATTGTGAGTGGCTTACCGCCAGTTTTGAATTATGGTACAACCATCTGGTGATCATCCCCCACATTAGGAGGCAAAGAGTGGGAGGACAATCTTTCTCTTACAGAGCAGCTTCACTTTACAATGCCCTACCCTTTTCTCTGGATTTTTCAAAACTTATCGCAGTTATATGATCCCTGTCCTGATAAGTATTATCTGCGGTAATATCAGCTCTGGGATGCCTATGGTGCGCTCTGTAAGTGCTTATAACATAACATAACATAACATATTAATATTTTGCAATCACATTTAGAAATTAGTGTTATACAGATTCCTTAATGTTTAGTTAACTCATTTAACAAAACGGAAAACATTTTCTGGATCGTTACTTAGGTTTAGTGAATTACAAAAAGGGTTTTAGCTTTTGCAAACCCTCAGATTTACAGATTCTGAGGGTTTACGACCAATAAAAATAATTTGTACATCAGACCCCTGATTCACTATGTGAAGTGAATCAACATCATCTAAATTCTCACTGCCTACCAACACTCACTCTAAGGTTGCTGACTGTGGCTGTGGATGATTACATTAGTGCCATGCATCCATGCTTGTGTGAGAATGGTGTCACCCTTAGTGCCAATATAGGCCCATACCCCAGGCCGCTCCTCGGCCAACTTTCCCAAATAACAAACACCACACCTTCAGTTGTTGGAGAAAGTTGTTGCAGCTTTATTAGCATGTACATTATGCCAACATGTTGGGTTATGTTACGGGCGATCCAAGAGCAGGCCGCCCCTCGCGACCAGCCCACCTGATGAGCCATAACCCCCCGTGGTGTTAACCGCCGGGGCGTTGTCAATTTTGGGGGAGGGTCTAACCCTTCCCCAGCGGACCTCCAGTCTGCCCTTTACTCACGCCCGTCCCCCTCTGGGGGCGGGGCGTTGTAGGCAACCCCTGGTTGCTCAGGTCCACAACCGCCCGAAGGACTAACGGGGCGCCGTCACTCCTCCAGGATCCCACCGTGGATCTCAATGGGGATAAATTGCTCTCGCACCCTTCCGGTGCTCCTGTAGAGGGTACCCTTCTGTACCTTCCTGCATTGGATCGCCCTGTAACTCCGCCTGCAACTCAAAAGACAGTAATATTAATGAAAACCCCCCCACTTACTGCCTGAAAGCAGGGTAAGCGGATGGGAGGGAAAACAGCGCACGGGCAGCCAACAGCTCGGGGTCCGGGTAGAGCTTTATATTACCGTAACTTATCAATCTATCTGGCACATGCATCAAGGTAGGATTTTGCCAGTCATTAATTGAGATAATTAAGGAATCTCAATTAAGGACTCGAGAAAGCCTATGCATGTAGGAATTGCTGTAAAAATAGCGATTCCTACACATTCCTTATTTGAGACTTGCAAATTGCGATTAGCAAATAAGGAATGGCTTCCCATTCATTCCTATGGGCCTACAGGCCATACCGGTAGCAAAGGGGCAGATTGCAACCGGTTTTTCTTTTGATGCATGTGCCTGGACTTGTTGCCTCTTCATCTAATAAAGAGCCTTGCTTTCAGCGAGTTTTTTTTTTACAATGGGTAGGCACTCTACTGATTGATGGACTTAATATTTTACTCACTTGGAAGCTTTATCATGCTTGCAATGAACTGGTCCACTGTCGCCCCTTGTAGGACTCATTATAGCAGTGCCGTTTTGTGGCTTAATAGTATCTCCAATAAGCTGATCCATAGCCACTGGGTGGAACCCATAGTGTACTCTATGGGTGGATTATTAGAATCTCCAATGGGTGAGCCCCTCTATTGCACCTGGGTGGCTTTAGTACAGTGCTCTCTGGTGATTTAATAGCATGTCCAATGCCGTGGTCCATTGCCATTCCTGAGTGAACTCAGATAGCACTCTCTTGCTGGTTTTGACATTCCCACAGTGGTCAGAGTACTTTGTCTGTCCAAGCTGGTAAGCATGTAAAGTGCAATAGTGTCCGTTTCCCTCCATGTTTATCACTAGGTTCACAGTGCTTACACCATATCATTCAAACTTCAGGCACCTCACCCAATATACCCAATCTTGGCCAAACCACAAACAACCCCAGTACACGGCCTATCCCTGCTGATGAGGGGTAATACCCCGAAACACGTGTCCAGGGATGGCGAAGACAGCGAAGATAGCAGAAGATCGAAAGATGATGCATCGCGAACACTTTACTACATTGACCAGAGTCCTTTGGGGCGACACCGCCGGTGTGTGAGTAGTGTGCGACCCCACCCCCATTTGTAACTTTAAAGCTCCCTTGAGCAGCGGGCTGACGAGCCTGGGATCCCGCACCTACGCACCTGAGTGGTACTATACCTGGCAGATATTACTACACTAACCAGAGTCTTTAGGGGCGACACCGCCGGTGTGTGAGTAGTGTGCGACCCCACCCCCTTTTGTAACCCTTCCAACTATATAATGTGAAGGGGTGCCCTGGAACCCAATGCAAATAGTAATGCTTCATGACCGCGCAAGAAGTTTGAAGCACTTTATAAACAACTAGCAGCCCGTCCCGATGTTGTCCGGGTATGAATTGCTGCCGGCCAGTAGTATATTGTTTTGTAGGATTTCGTTTTGATAGCATTTCTTATCAGTGACAGGCCTGTGAAACGCTCCAATTCACAGTGCACTGCTGGTGCACTTAAGATATGATGATATGATATGATAAAAAGGATTTATATAGCGCTCGTTCACCAACGGTTTCTTGGTGCTGGGGTAAGGAGGCGTGAACAGAGGGGGGGGTGTGGGTTATTGATCATAAGCCTGGGAGAACAGCCAGGTTTTGAGAGATTTCCTGAACATGGGGTAGGACTCCATTTGGCGTAATGTGGGTGGCAGTGAGTTCCAGAACTGGGGTGCAAGGAACGCAAATCTCAGCCCCTGTGTTTCTTGCGCTTGAAGGCGAGGGGTGTCAGGAGATTTGCGTTGGCGGAGTGGAGGGTACGGCGTGGGATGTAGCGCTGGACTCTGTTGGCAATGAAGGCTGGCCAATGGGATGAAAGAGCTCTGTGGGTCAAGCAGCCAATCTTGAAGAGGCAGCGTTGCCCCACAGGGAGCTAGTGAAGGCTCTTAAGGAGAGGTTTGGCCTGGTGCAACTTAGGTAGGCCGTGAACAAGTCTGGCCACCCGGTTCTGAACCAGCTGAAGCCTCTGCAGCTGATAGGCAGGAATCCCGGCATACAAGGAGTTGGAGTAGTCTATTCGTGACATTACTAGGGCCAAGGTAACCTGAACCAGGGCCTCAAAGGAGAGGAATTTGCTAATTTTTCGGATCCTGCGCAAATGAAAGAAACAAGAAGAGACTACGGAATTGACTTGAGTCTTTAGGGTGAGATCGCTACTAATGGTGACTCCAAGGCTTTTGACTGCTCCGGCGGGGCTAGGTGGAGGGCCCAGGGTGGGTGGCCAGAAGCTAGGGTTCCAGGGATTTGATGAGGGCCTAGTAAGTACTAGCTCAGTCTTGTATGGGTTTAATTTGAGTTGGCTTGTGTTCATCCACGTTCGAATGAACGTCAAGGTGGACTGGAATGATTCGATTGCAGGAGGAGAGGGATCGATGGTAAAGACGAGCTGAATGTCATCAGCGTAGTTGAAGATGGCTACGTCCCTCTTCTGTAGGTCTGATATTAAGAGTGCGCGTACAGTAGTGAATGTCATCAGCGTAGTTGAAGATGGCTTCGTCCCTCTTCCGTAGTTCTGATATTAAGAGTGCACGTTCAGTAGTGTGTGAACTCGAATTTCCCTACTTTATTTTTCCTTGCAATATTATATAGCGCAAACTCTACAACATGGCATGAGCACAATTTAAATTACAGAAGAACACATTCATTTGTGGTAGGCACGGGGAGACAAAGCGATTTGCCTGGAATCACAGGATGTTGAGCTGATGCTGAGATTCGAACGTAGCTCCCCAGCTCTAAAGTTCGCAATTCTAGAACTTGTGGCGGGAGGTGTGTCTAAAAATGTATGTTGGTGCTGGCCATCAATGAGAGAGACCTGTGCATTTTTCAAATCGGTGGTGAAAAAATATGAGTATGTTGCTGGAGATGTGGGCCGCGCGTGCCACCAATGTACTTACCGGGGAAGGGTAAACACCCATTATTCTGTAACTTTCTTTCCGCATACCATCGCTCCGCATACTTTCATTACGAAAGTACCATGACTCCGCAATGCCATTATAACGCATGGCATTACATTTTATATGCTTTTACCATGCATACATTTACAACGAAATTCGTTGTAAATGCATGAATGGTAAAAGCATGTTTTTTTTTAATGTTTGGATAAGGTAAGTATGGGTATAGGGGTATATGTTTTGGGGTACTGAGGTATATGTTTTGGGGTGTTTTGGTATTTTAAGGGTTCAGATATAGTTTTGGGTTATGGGGTACAGGGGTAGTTTTAGGGTTTAGGGATAGGTATGGGTTTTGAGGTACAAGGGTATTTTTAGGGTTCAGGGCTAGGTTTGGGTTTTGGGGTATAGGGGTATTTTTAGGGTTCAGGAGTAGGTTTGGGTTTTGGGTACAGGGGTATTTTAAGGGTTCAGGGCTAGGTTTGGGTTTTGGGGTACAGGGGTATTTTTAGGGTTCAGGGCTAGGTTTGGGTTTTGGAGTACAGGGGTATTTTAGGGTTCAGGAGTAGGTTTGGGGTACAGGGTTATTTTTATGGTTCAGGGCTAGGTTTGGGTTTTGGGGTACAGGGGTATTTTAAGGGTTCAGGGCTAGGTTTGGGTTTTGGGGTTCAGGGGTATTTGAGGGTTCAGGGGTAGGTTTAGGTTTTGGGGTACAGGGGTACAGGGGTATTTTTAGAGTTCAGGGCTAGGTTTGGGTGATAGGGTACAGGGGTATTTTTAGGGATCAGGGGTAGGTTTGGGTTTTGATGTACAGGGGTATTTATAGTGTTGGACTTGGCCCTTATGGCAGGTTCACCCCTAGACTTTTTGCTTGTAATGGTGACCTGGTGATGGTGATTTTTGGGCTCTGCGCACTTTCACTGTGTCCCAGTGGAAAGTGCGTGCGCACTCTGAGTGCATGTGATGAGATAGGCCTGCCCTCCCATAGGAATGCATGGGGAATGTATGTGTCCCTTGTAGTTCCTGATGCGTGGGGTGTACAGGTTCGATTTTGATATGTGCAAACTCGTGAGAGTGAATGCTTCGCAATGGTGTGTGTTGCATGAGTGTGCCATATGTAGAAGTGCCACTTCTAGGACTTGGCATATTAATGTAAAATATGCCTGGCGTGTGATTGGCTGGAGCTGGCTGGTGAGCCAGGCTCCAGGAAGGCTGGATGGGTCTGCCCGGTGGTGAGTGTGAGATTAGCATGAGTGATGTGTGGGAGGAGTGTACCTGTGTCCTGGATGGGCTAGGTTTTCCCCACACAATGCTGGCTCCGCCCCCCTGTGGTGTGACTGATGACCCTAGCCCTGCCAGTGAAAGAAAGGGGTGGTTGGGCCATCAAGGGTACTCCCAAACCAGCTGCGACTGGTTTCTCCCCACCCTGCACCTCCAAACAAAGGATTTAGGTGTATAAAAATGGGGCTGTGTCCCCACAGAAATTGTTCTCTTCCAGGATTCTGCCTGAGGGGGGCTGCTGCTGCTGCTGGGCCAGAGGACCGCCACTTGGACTGTCTCCCTGCCTGGAGACCCAGTGAGCTGGCTCTGGGCCCAGCCTTGCCCCCCTGCCTGCCTACAAGGGCTTTGGCTTGACTTTTAGGGACTTTGGGGCCTGGACTTTGCCTCTAGCCCTTGGAAGCGCTTCCTTGTGGCCCTTAGCGCTGGAGAGCGCTTTCTTTTACCCCTGAAGCGTTGGAAGCGCTTTATTTGCGGCCCTAGCGCTTAGAAGTGCTTTATTTGTCGGCTAAGCGCTGGGAGCGCTGTCATTGTCCTTCCGCGGCTGCCCACGCCGCTTTTGCCGATTTTAGAGTCCCCTGGCAGGTGCCCACCCTGCCCGGGACATTGCCGCTGTTTTTCTGCCAACCGAGTGCCCACCTCGCTCGGGGTTTGGAATTGGAGCCGGAGCCCACCCGGCATTGCCCAGCATCTCCGCGCTGCCATTGGCTGCCCGAGGAGGAAGTCAGGCAATCCAGCCTGTGACATTGTGGGCGGGGCCAGCGGGGAGAGAGGAAGTCCCGCGCCTGCCCCGAGAGAGAAGCCGGAAACAGCCACAGCGTCCTGCCCGGGGCTCCCAAGTGTAGGGAGAGCCCCGGACCTACCGCCAGCCCCAGAGGAGGGAGAGAGTTCTGCCGCCACCGACCGGAGACCAAGGAGAGTCCCGAGGAGCGGGAGCTCTCCAGCCGGCCGCCAGAACCCGGTGAGTGCATTCGCAGGAGAGGGGGGTGTCGGGGCACATTGCCGGTGCCCGCCCCTCCCATCCAGTGCAGGCCTTGGTGCTAAGAGGCCCGTGGGGCCCCCCCTTTGATTCCGAGTCATCCGGGAGGGACTCCAACGAGCAGAGTCAGAGCCCCGAGAGGCTCAGAGCAGGCATCTGGTGATTTGAGCCCCGAGGCTCCTGGGGGCAATTACAAGTTCAGAGTCCCCAGTGGGGGACTCCACCGTAACGGCTGCATTGTCTGTCGAGCCCGGAGAGGCACGTGGGGCATCTGGTAGCTCTGAGTCCCCAGGAGGGGGACTCCACCGAGGCGCCACATTTGTTTGCTGCAGAGCCTGTGAGGCTTCCCCATCGTGTTGGCCCCATCATTGTTCTTTCAGCTGCCCAGCACTTCGTGGGCAGCTGCCACGTTTAGGCCCTGATATTTGGACACAGGGACTGCCACAGGTGGTGGCTAATGGGGATTTTGCGCTACTATGTGTTTCCTTCCTTACACCTCTGAATGGGTAGTTATTCATCATGTGTTTCGCTGTTCTTACACCGCTGAATGTATTGTGATGCATCATGTGTTTTCCTCTTACACCCCTACAGGTATGGTGATACTTAGGTGGTTGTTTTCTTGCTAGTTCAGGTGGTGCTAGTGAGTTCCTGGTTACCAGTAGATACTGGTTGTGTACTTTATATTCCATGTTCTAAGTGCTAATTCTACCTAGTGCTAAGTTCTAAAAGTGCTGATTCCTGACAGTGGTCCAGGTGGCCCTGTCTTGTACATAATCCCCTGTAAATTCTGCCCGTGCCTGTTGGCACATTGTAAAGTGTGTGTTTTATCTAATGTGTTTTGGTGTAATACAAAGGCTATTTTTATATATAACCTTGTGTGGAGTTTCCTTTGTGGTGGGCCTTGGGTGTTGTTGCTGGGGTGCGTGTGCAAATACTTAACTCATATCGCCTCCAAGTTCAGCCTTGCTGCTCGCGCCACGTTACCTAGAGGGTGAGCAGGGGTTATCTTGGCGTGTAACTCCCTTGCCCTGACTTGGGTGTGGTGGTCTCTGACTGACTTTGGCGAAAGCCCTGGCCAGCCAGGGATCCCATTTCTAACATTGGACGCAGCGGTGAGGATAAGGACTTGTGTTTGCGTTGTACAGCAGTGGCAACAGGCCACACTACAAACTCTGCATTTTAGATGACCACATTTTAGGGGATTATTGTTTTAGAATTTCCATTATTTTCTTCTCCAAAAGAGTATCATTGTTTAATTGTGTCCAGTACATTTGTTCCCCTGCCCCGCGCCCAGAGTTTGGTACCTGTGTCACATGTGGTCAGGTTGAGGAATCAGGGGTGGTAGAAACTGCCTTACAAGTCCGAGGGGGGGGGTTGTGTGTGAATGAGTGGTGTGTGGCACTAGACAAGTGAAGGGTGAGTTCTCTAGGGAGCTCACTGAATCTTTGTAAATTTGGTACTCTTGCTTCAGCTCTGACAGTTAAGTCCCCTGTGTTGAACGTGTCTGTGAGCATCCTGCCAAGATGGAGTCTGATTTTAATGTCTGGGGTCTGTTTATGCATGAGCTGAGAGAGTTTTGCGAAGAGCGAGACATTGCAGTGAATGAGTCAGACACCCAGTCCCAACTTGGGGGTAACCTGATCCAATGGCAGAAGGATGACTGGGAGTGTGAGCACAGTGAGGAGAGGGCCCGGGTCTCACACCATGAGGGTGGTGAGTCAGAGGGGAGCCCTGAAGAGTCTGAGGAGGAGGAAGAAAATGAGAGTACAGGGACGCCAGTAGATAGTGAGGACCCCATAGATAGGGAGTCCCTTGCTGGGTCCAGCGTAGGAGGCAGCGCCTCATTACTTTCCCTGTCCCCAGAGGAGTTGGAAGACAGGAGGAGAGAAAGGGAGCACCAGCTGGCTTTAGAGAAGCTCAGGCTGGAGCATGCCCAGGCTATGGCACAGCTGGGCGTTAGAAAGCAACAGCTAGAGACTCAGAGGGTCTTGGCGCAGGAAAGGATAGAGGAGGCTGAGAGGGCCTCCACCAGAGGCAAAGTAGCTCTGGAGGGTAGACTATCCCCTGCGCGCAGTGTTGATTTTCTGGACTCCCCAGGGCGGGTTGGGTCCAGTGGTGGCAGCTATGTAAATCTCAGTGTAGGAAATCCCAGTCCCAGTTCCCCCAGTCTGGTACCTGTTTCCCCAGAGGAGGAGTTAAGGGTGAAGTTCAGGGACAGTAGGAAACTGTCTCACCAGTCTTGGGTGGAGTTTGAGGATGAATGTTGTGATACACTGTTTGATTGGGTAAAGGTTCACACGAAAGATGATATTGATGTCTTGTTTGATCTGATTGTCAAAGAGCACCTGCTCAGCTGTTGTTCACCAGGGTTGCGCCAACACCTGTTGGGGTGTGGATTTTCTGAAGCATGTGAGCTTGCAGATGAAGCAGACCGCTGGGAGAGGGCCAGAGGTTCTTTAGAGTCCCTAGTGAGCGAGTCCAACAGTAGTGGTATAGGTATCTTCCAGCCCAGCGTGGTGGAAGAGGCTCAGTGTAGCCCAGCTAGGTCCCAGTATAGTGAGAGGGGTGGAGGGGCTGACTACCTGGCTCAGTGGAGCAGGAGTCAGTGGGAGTCTGAGAGTCCCCAGAGGCCCGAAGCCCTATCTCAGAACCTGGGTGGTTTCTTGAGGGAACACCAGGTTAGGGACCTAGGCTGTCCTGTTAGTACACTTGAGGAGGATCTCCTAGTGTCTAGGGAACCTGGAGCATCTGTAACTAGAGCTCCAGGGGTACCACTGTCCGGCAGTGCTGCTCCAGGAGGGAGGGCACAGAAGTCCGAAGTGAGGAGTGATTGGGGGATGAGTTTCCCAGTGGATGCACCAGTGGACCAGGGACTAGCCAGTTGGGCTAGATCTTCTTGGGGGGACCCAGGTTGCGCCACTTCTGTTCTGGGGGATCTTCACGCCCTGTCAGGTGGACAGGGGACGGGAGATCTGCGCCAGACAGACAGTCACACGACACATGGGTCATGTGTCAGCCTCAGGGGGATTGCGTGTGAGTCTCCAGAAGTCCTGGAGTGCCAGGCAATTGTTCCACCAAAGGTTTTAGACCGGAGGTTGGGAGGCCAGGTTCAGGTTCAGCCTGACCTGAAGGGTAGGACGACTGTAACCAGTGTCCTGACTGGTTCTTCTTCCAGAGGAACTTCTCCAGTTGGGAGAGGGCAGACCTCTGGAAGGGGGTGCAGAGGGTGGGAGATCCCACCTCTGACCCCGGTACAACCTGAGTGGATAAGCCCTGGGTTGGAGTGGCGTTGTAAGGGTACCCCTCGCAGGAGGAGGAGGAACCCTAGAAGAAGAGGTAGGGGGAGGAGAGCCTTCCCCGAGACTCCTGGTCCGCCTGAGGTTGTAGACCCTAGGCTGGAGAACCAGAGGCAGTCTAGTCTTGTCTTGCAGACAGGAAGAGTGGAGAATGGCTACTATGTACCAGGGGTTACTACCCCCCACTCTGTGAATAGGCATGGACCGGTGGCACCTGGGTGGCCCAGGGCCTGGTCCTGGCCGCGGACAGCTCGGGAGTACCAGTGGGGTAGCCCAGTTGGTCCAGACAGTGTTTTGAGAAGGAATCCCATGGGTTCACCGTGGCGTAGAACAGGAGGGTGTCCCTGCAGTTGCGGGCCCGCGTCCGTGTTCTATCGCCCCAAGCAGGGAAGTCCATCACGGTGGTGATTGTTCTACCCTGCGTTTTGGCTGGAAGGGGGTTGTGTTGGACTTGGCCCTTATGGCAGGTTCACCCCTAGACTTTTTGCTTGTAATGGTGACCTGGTGATGGTGATTTTTGGGCTCTGCGCACTTTCACTGTGTCCCAGTGGAAAGTGCGTGCGCACTCTGATTGCATGTGATGAGATAGGCCTGCCCTCCCATAGGAATGTATGGGGAATGTATGTGTCCCTTGTAGTTCCTGATGCGTGGGGTGTAGAGGTTCGAATTTGATATGTGCAAACTCGTGAGAGTGAATGCTTCGCAATGGTGTGTGTTGCATGAGTGTGCCATATGTAGAAGTGCCACTTCTAGGACTTGGCATATTAATGTAAAATATGCCTGGCGTGTGATTGGCTGGAGCTGGCTGGTGAGCCAGGCTCCAGGAAGGCTGGATGGGTCTGCCCGGTGGTGAGTGTGAGATTAGAATGAGTGATATGTGGGAGGAGTGTACCTGTGTCCTGTATGGGCTGGGTTTTCCCCACACAATTCTGGCTCCGCCCCCCTGTGGTGTGACTGATGACCCTAGCCCTGCCAGTGAAAGAAAGGGGTGGTTGGGCCATCAAGGGTACTCCCAAACCAGCTGCGACTGGTTTCTCCCCACCCTGCACCTCCAAACAAAGGATTTAGGTGTATAAAAATGGGGCTGTGTCCCCACAGAAATTGTTCTCTTCCAGGATTCTGCCTGAGGGGGGCTGCTGCTGCTGCTGGGCCAGAGGACCGCCACTTGGACTGTCTCCCTGCCTGGAGACCCAGTGAGCTGGCTCTGGGCCCAGCCTTGCCCCCCTGCCTGCCTACAAGGACTTTGGCTTGACTTTTAGGGACTTTGGGGCCTGGACTGCCTCTAGCCCTTGGAAGCGCTTCCTTGTGGCCCTTGGCGCTGAAGAGCGCTTTCTTTTACCCCTGAAGCGTTGGAAGCACTTTATTTGCGGCCCTAGCGCTTAGAAGCGCTTTATTTATCGGCTAAGCGCTGGGAGCGCTGTCATTGTCCTTCCGCGGCTGCCCACGCCGCTTTTGCCGATTTTAGAGTCCCCTGGCAGGTGCCCACCCTGCCCGGGACATTGCCGCTGTTTTTCTGCCGAGCGAGTGCCCACATCGCTCGGGGTTTGGAATTGGAGCCGGAGCCCACCTGGCATTGCCCAGCATCTCCGCGCTGCCATTGGCTGCCCGAGGAGGAAGTCAGGCAATCCAGCCTGGGACATTGTGGGCGGGGCCAGCGGGGAGAGAGGAAGTCCCGCGCCTGCCCCGAGAGAGAAGCCGGAAGCAGCCACAGCGTCCTGCCCGGGGCTCCCAAGTGTAGGGAGAGCCCGGGACCTTCCGCCAGCCCCAGAGGAGGGAGAGAGTCCTGCCGCCACCGACCGGAGACTGAGGAGAGTCCCGAGGAGCGGGAGCTCTCCAGCCGCCCGCCAGAACCCGGTGAGTGCATTCGCAGGAGAGGGGGGCGTCGGGGCACATTGCCGGTGCCCGCCCCTCCCATCCAGTGCAGGCCTTGGTGCTAAGAGGCCCGTGGGGCCCCCCCTTTGATTCCGAGTCTCCCGGGAGGGACTCCAACGAGCAGAGTCAGAGCCCCGAGAGGCTCAGAGCAGGCATCTGGTGATTGGAGCCCCGAGGCTCCTGGGGGCAATTACAAGTTCAGAGTCCCCAGTGGGGGACTCCACCGTAACGGCTGCATTGTCTGTCGAGCCCGGAGAGGCACGTGGGGCATCTGGTAGCTCTGAGTCCCCAGGAGGGGGACTCCACTGATGCGCCACATTTGTTTGCTGCAGAGCCTGTGAGGCTCCCCCATCGTGTTGGCCCCATCATTGTTCTTTCAGCTGCCCAGCACTTTGTGGGCAGCTGCCACGTTTAGGCCCTGATATTTGGACACAGGGACTGCCACTGGAGGTGGCTAATGGGGATTTTGCGCTATTATGTGTTTCCTTCCTTACACCTCTGAATGGGTAGTTATTCATCATGTGTTTCGCTGTTCTTACACCGCTGAATGTATTGTGATGCATCATGTGTTTTCCTCTTACACCCCTACAGGTATGGTGATACTTAGGTGGTTGTTTTCTTGCTAGTACAGGTGGTGCTAGTGAGTTCCTGGTTACCAGTAGATACTGGTTGTGTACTTTATATTCCATGTTCTAAGTGCGAATTCTACCTAGTGCTAAGTTCTAAAAGTGCTGATTCCTGACAGTGGACAGGGGGCCCTGTCTTGTACATAATTTCCTGTAAATTCTGCCCGTGCCTGTTGGCACATTGTAAAGTGTGTGTTTTATCTAATGTGTTTTGGTGTAATACAAAGGCTATTTTTATATATAACCTTGTGTGGAGTTCCCTTTGTGGTGGGCCTTGGGTGTTGTTGCTGGGGTGCGTGCGCAAATACTTAACTCATATTGCCTCCAAGTTTAGCCTTGCTGCTCGCGCCACGTTACCTAGAGGGTGAGCAGGGGTTATCTTGGCGTGTAACTCCCTTGCCCTGACTTAGGAGTGGTGGTCTCTGACTGACTTTGGCGCAAGCCCTGGCCAGCCAGGGATCCCATTTCTAACATATAGGGTTCAGGGCTAGGTTAGGGGTACAGGGGTATTTCTAGGGTTTAGGGATAGGTTTGGGTTTTGGGGTACAGGGTATATTGATAGGGTTAAGATGGGTTAGTGTTTAAGGGTGTTGGGGTATTTTAAGGAGTACGGGTGGGTTATGATTATGGGGTGCAGGGGTATTTAAAGGGAGCAGGGTGGACACCCGGAGCTGGAATGTACAGAACCTGGGAAGAAAAAACAATGAAATATTGGGCACAACGCTCGCTTTTTTTTCCCGTAATCCCGCACCCTGCACACGCCCACGCCCCCAGCACACACCCACAGTACACGATATGAGACATGGCATGAAGGGCGGAATGTACCACATGCCCCCAACATTTGTCACGCCCCCAGCACACGCCCACTGCACAAGGCAGATACTCCCACAAGGGACTACTCTGCTGGCACGGTTCTTTTACCTTTTAAATGTATATGGTGGGCGTCTGCGTAGCCTATGTCCTTCTGCTGCAACTGCCCTTTCCAACGCTGTATTGGGTGTTGTGATTGGTGCTGTGGTTCCTGAGATTACCCGCCTCAAAGGTTTGGGCTCTCTCTTTATTATATTAGTATAGATAGATGCAGTCAGACCTTCCAAAAAGGACTTTAGGCCTCACAGGTGTTATGGAAAGCACTATAGAAACACTGATGCATTATATTACATACATTTTATTAAAATCTTAATAATTTTAATTATTCAAATAAGAGGTGATTATTATAGAAACTAGTCGAATGAAAGGTGTAGCTGCCCTCAACAAAATATAAACCTGTGACCTTCAGAATACCTTAGTATCCCATATTAGAAGTGGTTGCTACTTAGCTATTTTACCACCCTGATCTACTTACTAGCCAATAGTATGTGCTGGTAATATGACCTAGGGAATTAAGGCACCTGCTGTGGAGATCTAGGTACATCCATCAACACTTACTCAATGTGAGTCCCAAGCAAAATCTACAATTGTTTGAACCCAATTTTGGATTCTGTGTTGAAGGAAATATGAACTTCGAACCGGTATTTCCCCATACAAATTTCGTGCAGATAGTACCTGAACGAATGTGTGCAGGGAAACCCGATCAGAAAAGGGGTTGGAAGCGTCCTTCAGTGCTACCATGCAATAAAACCACTACTGCACATTATTCCCCAGCCACAACCATGAAACCTCAAAATGGGTTGCCCAAATGTACCACCAAAAGTCCGATAGCAAAGCCACCACTGTGTGGTAGCTTTATTTCCATTGTGTAGCTTCGGGAAGCAAAAATACTGGAATCAGATTGAGCCCATGTATGTGTAAAACTTCAAAAATTGCTCAGGAGTGGAATGCACTTGCAACAGTTTTCTGTATCTATAGAGCTGGCCACATTTTTGAACCAGAAATAAGTATATTTTGTGGCTAACATGTTTCTGGCAATGTATTGTGTGTAACATGCAGGTCACATGTTGTAATCCTAACAACGTGGTATATTGGTTCCTAGCATTGTTCCTAAGATCCTTCTGCATCTTGCAGGTCATAACTTCCTATCCTAATACACAGTTCAATGGATTATGCACCTTGTACAAACATATAGTTTAATCTTTCAGTCTCCCAAGGTTGATAAAAGAGTACCATTGAGTTTGGCAGTAATTTATTGTTTTAAAATAAACTCAGTTTGCATTTTATGTTGTATCAATGGTCATTTTTATGGTCTGGTATGACAGTGCAGCTGTCACCAGACAATTATGTGTGAATCACCAAGAGAGGATCTTTGGCCCTGCCCACGTTAGGAGCCAAGAGTACATGTTTTGATTGGGTTGAAGTTGCGAGCTTATACAAAAAAGTATTTGCGGCCCACCTGCTGTGATCATGTTGTTCATTTACACAGCTTCCTGAGCTTGTTTCAGGGGCACACACATGACATTGCAATGCTATTAAATTGTTTTAGATAACTAGATAATTTACTGTGATTATATTTCTCAGGTATCAGAACAGATAGGAGCAGGACAGCCAAAAGGAATGTATTTAAGTCCCAGCACTCTCCACTTCATCATTAACTTTAGATTTCAGAGTGCCAATGTCTCTTTTTGAGCAGTATGGGATGCCCACACCTATACTACTCTACATGGTTTTTAGGTTTGTCTTTACAATGCCACTTTTGCCTGACGTTGTGATCAACACTACTGAAAGTTGGGTTTATGTTCCATTCACATATTGGCTCCCTTGAATACAGGATTTCATTGGACACGTTTGTGTGCTTTCAATAAACAGACAGCTAGTATGGCTCTTTTTGGTTTGTAGTAAAGATTTTACTCAATGCAGCAGAACTGAGTTGGTTTTGGTTGCAAGCTAAAGATCATGGGCAGATTTACAGGAACTGGCGCATCCCTGCATTTTAGCAGGATTGTGCCAGTTAAATTGTGACATGTAAAAAAAAACCTTGCGCCACCCTGGATGCGCCGCATTTACAATGCGGTGCACCGTGGCGCAAGGATAGACAGATGCATGCCGCATCTGTTCGGCGTTATGGCAGCGCATTGCTGGAGTTGTGTCTTAAGTACGACACAACTCCAGCAAGGGTTAGGAATGCCTATTCCTTATGCCTGCTTTAAGGAGGCGCAAGGTTTTGATGCAGTGGCATCGTAAAAGTGACACAGTGAAATCTTGTAGATTTCACTGCATCACTTTTACGAGGCTTTTCCTGCATGGGAACGCCCACCCTGCATATATTATACCTGACGCAGGTATAATGTAGCGCAGGGCTTTACAACATGACGCATCTCCCTAGAGGCGTCACGTTGTAAATATGTTGCAACGTGGCGCATTGTTTATGATCCTCTGCGTCACAGTAGTGGTGCAATGGCGGCGTAAAGTTGTCGCAAGGGGCTATTTAAATCTGCCCCCATGTCTATAGGCCTGATCTATTTATTATGAAATTTTATTATAAAATACAGTAGATCTGACATATTTATTATGAAAAGCATATGTTAAAGTCAGTAGGCATTTAAGTGTGTATTGTTATTACTCTCTATCGCAGCCTACCAATAGGTATTTTTTTACATGTAATCTCAAAGATTATCACATAAGGCAACGGTTTTGGTGTTGGCCTCCCACTCACACAATCCCTGGGGTTTTTCAGTGTTATGATTCTTGTTAGGTCCTGTTGAGTGGGGTTGAATATTGTTCCGCAAGCTGTATTTCTCTACATATTTGTAATTTTATAACTTTATGCATAATAGTAACCAGTTTATGTGCACTTGAATAGGCCAGTGTTGGGTAAGGTGTAAGGCTAATGATAAAGAGTAAAGGCTTCATCGATTCATTGGGAAACGTAATGAGACATGTCAGAGATTTGACCATTTTATTGTGATATATTGTAACAAAGCCAGTAGGCCTGACCTATTTATTGTTTAAAGCATGTGTTAAAGATAACAAGCTTTTAAGGATGGATAGTTATTGCACTATGCTAAGGCCTGTAGGCATGTATTTAGTTTCAAGGAATTTCTTTGATTACCTTAGTAGGCAAGGTGTTTGGTGTTGGTGATTTGCGGTATGCACTACAATAATCCTTGTTAGGCTCTCTTTGAAGAGATAGTATTTTTCTTTGCCAACTGTAATTTGGTATACATTTGCACCTTTATGACTGGATGCTGGATGGTTGCCTTGTAGAAAACATACACTTAACATAATAGGCTTTTCGTTGGTTTTGGTGACACACCAATGATAACGGTTATATGCCTGATTGTTTATTATGCAATGTTTGTGAAAAGCATGTGTTAAAGTCAATAGGCAATAATAACAGCTATGCACTTGGATGGTATGCAGGGAAGGAAATGTTATGCCAGATGCTATAGTCCTGGGTTTTTTATTATGAAAAGTTATTACATAGTCAGTGGGCCTGGCGTATTTATTGTGAAAATCATAGAGTAAAGCCAATAGGCCTTTAACGGTGATTTGTTGTCACATTATGTTACAGGCTATAGAAAGCTATTTGTTACTGTAGGAGAGTGCCTTTTTGACATGGTCATCCCAACTTTTTGTGTGGTGTTTGATGTGATTTAGACTGGAAGTGCACTGGGTTCCTGCTAACCAGGTCCCCAGTGCCTGATCTCTTTCCCAAAGCACTACAATTGTTTCACCAATTGGAAATACCTTTGGTACTCCCTGTAAGTCACTAGTAAAAGGTACCTCTTACTTAGGCCAAGAAGGCAAAAGAGGGCCCTTAAGGGCTGCAGCACAAATTATGTCACCCTAAAGGACCCCTCATCAAGCACATACAGACAGCCCCTGCAGGCTGTGTGTCTTGGTGCAGACAAAAGTGAAAACACAGCATGGCACACCGCCTTGTATGCCATGCCTGCAGACACTGCATGCAGTATAGGTAAGCCACTCCTATGGCAGGCCTTACAGCCCTAAGGCAGTGTGCACTATACTACATGTGAGAACACATTTCCACTTCGGATGTGTGTTGTACAGTGCAGCACGCATGCACAGTAGGAAATATTAGGAGAAACAACACCATTTCTCCTTTTAACACCTGTATCAAAATAGTGTTATTTTTTGGAGCAAAACTCTGTCTACTATTGTTAGTAGATAGAGTTTTGGTTAAAAAACCATGGACAGTTGCTTGGGAATACCCATGTACCACCTATGGAAAGCCCCATTGACACAGCGCAACACAAAGCAGTGCTGTTTGACCAGCCCATTCGTTTTCAAATTTCTCCATTAATAGTTTCCTTTTCATTTCTTTGCTTCCAGCTCTTTTCATTTTAATATTTCTTAAGATGATACTACAGTTCTCCAAGCAGTGGTAATGAGTCACTCGCTTGCCACTTATTTAATCTGCAGTGCACCGCACCCCACGTGCCCACTTTTTTGTAAACCAGGAGACCATTATGAAATGCTATTGCCCATAGTGTGTCATTGTGTTTCCACTCCAAGATGGCTATCATGTTAGTTCTAATGTGGTGCCATGCTGGAACTTTAAATAAACAACAGGCAATTTGCAATACCTTTGCATGATGGACACATGCTGCTATATTTAATTTTGTTATCACAAGTATATGTCCACTGAGTCAGACATCAGTAGGTTTTCTTTTTCTACTTGTGTTCTTTTAACTTATCATTTTTATTGCAGTTGTGTCAGAGGGTGAATGGAAAAAGGAGTCAGTGGATGAAAGAATGGATGCATGGGTGCAAGATGAGAGACAGAGTACATATATGATGACATACTGAGTGACTAAAGCCATCAGTGACACAAAAGGCAGTTTAATTCTTAAGCCTGACCTATTGGCATTTATAATGCGTGTTTATATCTTTATACCCAGAATCTGCACATAAATGGTATTTGCATGGTATTTAAAGTTTAGTAGGTGGGATTTAAGGGTGCAATCATACTTGAGATTGGTAGCCAGGTCCAAGGTCAAAGCTGCCCTTGTCTTCACATTGAGTGAATCACTACTAGCTGTTATACCAAGCTAGGTAAAAGTGCTTGTGCATTTAACTGTGAGCAAAACAAGGGTTCTCAGATGATAAGCACCTCAAGGAAATGGTGCTCAAATCAGCAGTCTTAGATCAGAGTCAGCTGCTCAAGCCAAACATATGATACATTACATGGAATAGAATGGGCATATTCAAAAGTGTCGAATAGACATGTTAATTTCATTACTTATACCAAAGACAGGATGCAACATAGATATGTTTTCCAAATACTACAAACCTGTTACCTCACCAGTACAAACTTAGATGACACTGGTCAAAAATAGACACTGGGGAGTGGGAAAATAAGCTCACCATTTCCACCCCTGAAATGGTGGGAGATGTGGCCAGCAGATACAGTAAATTAGCAATATGGATGTTGATTACCTCTAATAACTTGGTTCCTCTTAGACAACAGAAACCAAAACACCCTGGAGAAAGGGGACTATGGTAGTTACCAGAGCTTGAACAACTGAAAAAGGAATGAAAACAACTTGAATGGGTCTGGACAAAACGTTATGGTAAAGTAGTAAAAACAACTATAAGAAGGCTGCAAAAAATATTATTAAGCCATCATGGAAGCAAGAGTTAACTTTTTTTTGCTACAAAGATTGACAATGCCACAATCTCATTCAAGGAGTTATTCAAACTGGTGAGTAGTCTAATGAATTCAGTAAAAAGCCCACCCGGCCCCCTTCCCACAGATTCAAGATATAACGTTAGGCAACTTTTTTCTGGAGAAGGTCAATAGTATCTTCACCCTTGGTTGGGTGGAAGAGACAGTTATAGCCCCCCAATGAAGACAGGATAAATGAACTACATTCACAGAAATCACACAAGAAGATACATTTGCGATCCTCAGATCATTAAAATCAGGCTGTCCATTCGACCCAGTCGCTCCGGACATTATGCTCAAAGGTGGGAAGGCAGTGATAACTCTGCTAACAGATATGTTCAGGTTTTCTCCTTAATCAAGGACAGTTCCCCCAGAACGAAAACGTGCCACTGTTAAGCCTCTGCTATCTGCTATAAAAACCCTTGGCAGACCCCCGAAGTGGGAAAATTAGAGACGATTTCCCTCCTTCCAGTTTCCAGCATAATTCTAGAAAAAATTGTCAACAGAACCCTCTCGCTATATATCTAGAGACTAACAATATTTTACACCCATTGCAAACTGGCTTTAGATCAGGCAGCAGCATGGAAAAACTCTAGTGGCTGCCAACTTAAGAGCCATTTTGGATGAAGGTGGGAAAGCTGCCCTGATCCCATTAGATTTGAGGGGGGCTTTTGCAACTGTCTCCCACTGAATGCCAGTAAAAAAGGCTGGAAGAGGCAGGTATAGTAGGTAAAGCCCTAAAAAGGTTCACCTCCTTAATCCAAAATAGGACCTTCCAAGTCTGTGATGAAAATAAATTTCTGGAAAGTTACTCCCAGGGCTGTGCGGTACCTCAGGGGTCCTCATTGAGCCCCACTTTGTTTAACCTGTATGTCGATCCACTGACAGAGATTATAGAGGCTCATGGCATTTCTGCAATATACTACACTGATGACACTCAGATTATCTTCTACCTTTCTAACCAAACTACAAATTACAAGGTACAAACAGTCTTCCAACGCGCTCAATAACTGCCTTAAAATGTTGTTGACTGGATGGCATCCGGCAGTCTTAAACTAAATGGGGAGAAAACTAGATCTTGTTGGAACAACCTTTGTCTTTTGGATGGAGCTCAATTGACCACATTTTATGGGGGGGAAACCTATACCTAAAATGGAGGTCAAGAGTTTAGGCTTCTGACTAGAGAACAAGCGTTGAATGGCAACACAGGTAAAAAACTACTGACAACATGTTTCGGCCTTTTAAGATCCTTGAGAAAGCTTTTGAGATGGCAACCTGACACATCACGTAGATTGGCAGTGCAGGGTTTAGTCTTCTCACGATCTGGGTAGTCCCAAGGCTATTATAAAAAGACTTCACGTCAATCAGAGTGCTGCAGCACGCATACTGCTGAAAATCGCCAAGTATCAGTCGGTATCTACGACTTTGGCAAACTTGCACTGGCTCCCAATTGTCAAGAGAATTCATTTCAAGGCTCTATGCGTTGTGCACTGAGTAATGTACAAGAAGGGTCCAAAGGTGATCCAAAGATTACGAACTGCCTATGATCCCACAACAACGCTGCACACCACCAGCCAGCGACTCTTTACAATACCTAGAATAAAGAGTGCAACGATTGGAGGATGTTCTTTTGCGTTTTTGGCCCCAAAACTCTGGAATTCCCTACCTCTTCAAACAAGGACAACAGAATCAGAGCCACAATTTAGAAAATTGCTAAAAACGATCTTTTTAATTATTCAGCTCGATGGGAATGCTATCTCAATGCTGGGGGGTCTGGATGGGTAGCCATGCACTCTACAAATTCCCATGAATAGAACAGAAAGTGACAGTTACTGTCTCATCTTGTTCTTTTGGTATTATCACATACATTTTCTTTGTAATCATTTATTTGTTGTACTTCTTAAAAAAGTAGAACCTAATATGTTGGTTTATATCTCAAGCAATTTGTGGGGGCAGAGTGCCTCTTTGTTTGTCATGATGGCCTGATAAGTTTGTTGGGAAGGTTTGAAGCATGTCCAGCTGTGCTGACCACTGACCATACTCAGAACGCAACTATTTAACAAGCTTTGGGAAAGCTATTAGGTGTCACCTTTTGACTGGCATTGCCAATCTATTGTCCTTGCTAAGGATTTTTGCTGACAATATCCAGTAAAAGCAAAAACAGAAAAAATGCACAACTATTTGTAAGCAAACATAAATCATCATGCATGCGTCCATATGTGTCATGACACCTTGGCTGCCACGGTGACAAAGTATATGCATGCATGCGTCAGCAAGCATGCGCATGCATACAGCCCAAAGTGACTATCAGTTTGGTGCTTTTTACTTACCATTTCAAGATGGCAGACACAAGTCTTGGAGCTTTAAATGATAAGATATTTATTTATGTGCAAAAGAGCATTTTGAAATAGGAGCCACCCAGCAGCAAATTGCAATTGTTGGATCCTCCAAAAAATAAAACAAATAATTGTTTTATAAAGGTGAAAAGCTGCAACCAGATGAGATAGGAAGCAACAGAGTAGCAGGTGCGGGGTACGTTTTAAGGGGATGGAGAGAGCTGCAGGTAGTGGGCGAGTGGGCTAGGTGAGCAGTGGAGGAGTTCGAGTTGGGGAGGTAGGAGCAAACATAAAAAAGATAAAAGTCTAAAAGTCTGGGCAGGGATGAAGTGAGAAACCAATAAACAAGCTGGGGTGTAGGAGGAGGGAGAAACACACAGGACAAATGATGGACAGGTATTTGAGGGGAGAAGCCGCCTACTAGGGCAAGAGCAAAAAAAAAAAAGTCCCATGAAGTGCTGAAAAAGAATAAAGTAGTTTCCAGAAAGCAACCAGTGGAAGCACACAAGTCACCCAATCAGAACACTGCAAAAAAAGAAATGATGCTACGGCAGGACAAATAATAGGGAGGAATGATATCAAATAAGCAGTGGCGACTCCTCCACTAAGGCAGAGAAGCGTTGCCCCACTGCTGCTGTGCAGCAGTAAAAGAAAGGAAAATAAATTTATAATAATGTGATGTTACTGTCATTTTATTCTTCCCTGCTGCAGAAGCATGAGGGCAGAGCGGGGCAGGGCTGCTCTGCTGACTCGGGCCAGTCGAACAGTCATGCACACTTTAGGATGTTCTCCAAGCAGGCTGCATTATAGCCTGCATGGAGAACATGTCTAGGCTCCCAGACCCCATCCGAGCGCCGAACCACAGCTTCTAGTCCGGGTAAGGGGGTTAAGCCCTAAGACAACCCCTGCTCACCCCCTTGATAGCTTGGCACAGGCAGTCAGGCTTATCTCAGAGGCAATGTGGAAAGCATTTGTGCAAACATACTCTAACACAGTGAAAACACTGCAAATGGACACCACACCAGTTTAGAAAAATATATCTTTATCTAAACAAAACAAGACCAGACAACAAAAATCCAGCATACATATATCAAGATATCATGAAAAATAGGTTATTCACAAAAATAAGGCTTGTAACAACAAATAGCTCCCCCTGGGGCTGTTACGACATCTTGACAGATAACAATCCCAAAGTACGGCGCCAACAGTGCCATGCACAGGTTGGATGCTGAGTCGCACGGACCCTCAAGAACAGTACCTTGGCAAACGAAAACAAAGAAGGTGCACGTCATCAGGGAGGCGATGCATCGTTGGCGCTGGGTGGTGTCGGTGCCTTACGACCCAGGAGAGGTGAAGTGTCCGTTCCTTACGACCACAGGGAATGTGAGGTGGCGGTTCCTTACTGCGAGGCAGGGGCAGGGAGGCGTTGATTCCTTACTGTTCCCGGGGAGGTGAGGTGTTGGTTCCTTACTGTTGCCCGGGAGGTGACGTCATGTTGGCGCCAAAGCGCTCGTTCCTTACAAGGTCACTCAAGTATTGACTCAGCGATGATGAGGCACCGGCGCTGGTGAGGTCAGGGCTGTGGTGCAAGTCGGGTGAGCCATTGTGAGCGTCACGAGCGGTACCCTCGGCTCCGGTGCAGGCAACGGCCTCAGTGGTGGCGTCAGAGTCCATACCGTGCGGCATCGGCATGCGTGGTGCACTTCTTGAACCGTGCCCATGGCTCTGTTGCAGGTCGCGGAGACGCTCACCGGCATCGGTGTTGCTTTTTCCCTCTGTGACAGCTGACACAGCAGTTCCAGGTGGAGGAGCACAGAGGAAAAAAAGTCTTTGTGTCCCTTAGACTTCAGAACAGGAGGCAAGCTCTACACCAAGCCCTTGGAGATTTTCTTCAAGCAGGATACACAGCACCTTTCAGTCTTTGTTATATCCTTGGCAGAAGTAGCCACTGTACGCCAACCCAGCTAAGCATCCACATAGCAATGGGGTAGTACTCCTCCTTCCAGCTTCCCCAGCTCGTCTCCTTGGAAGACGTTCCTCTAGAGTCCAGAAATATAATAAGTTCTGGGGTCTGTGCCCCAATATTTATACCACATTTTTCATTGTTCTCTTACGGCAGAAAGTCTCTCCACTCAGTCCAAACCAGTTTTGTCCTCTCTGGTCTAGCTTCTTGGCAGGAGGTGGAGACAGCATTGTGCAAAGGAGACAAGGGCTATTCAGGTTCAAGTGCAACTCCTCCCACTACTCTAAATGCAACCCAGGTATATTCAGCTCAGTTCCGAGTCACCCAGGCCTTGTCACTCCGAAAATCAGACAGTCAGTACACAAACCAGCAGAGACACATAGGATGGCTAAGCAAGAAAATGTCCACTTTCTAAAAGTGGCCTTCTCAAACACACAATTGAAAAAACATCATTACTAAAAGATGTATTATTAAATTCTGAGTTCAGAGAGCCTAAACTCCATTCCTTTATCTTGTTCCAATGGAAATGTATACTTGTAGGATGTTACAACTAAACCCCCATTCTAGCCTACGGGTCAGATAACCTTTCAATAGTGAAAAACGAAATACACCGTATTTCACTATCACGACATGCCACACACACTAGTACATGTCCTACATTTCACATACACTACTTCCTGCCGATGGGGGTACCTTGGGCATACCCGAGGGTGCCTTGCATGTTAGAAAAGGGAAGGTTATGGCTTGGCAAGTGGGTGCACTTGCCAGGTTGACATGGCAGTTTAAAACTGCACGCAGATACTGCAGTGGCAGGTCTGAGATACACTTACAGGGTTACTTATGTGGGTGGCACAACCAGTGCTGCAGGCCCACTGTAAGCATTTGATTTATAGGCCCTGAACACACACAGTGCACTGTACGAGGGACTACCAGTAAACCACATATGCCAATTATGGATAACCAGTCAATCATCATCATTTATACAGGGAGCACTTGCACTTTGGCACTGATCAGCAGTGGCAAAGTGCCCAAAGCATCTAGACCAGCAAAAACGAAATCCAGCACACAGGAAAAATACAGGAGGCAGAGGCAAAAAGACAGGGGAAACCATGCCAAGTATGCCAGGTCTAACAAAGTCCTAATACCAATCACTAGCAAACTTTGTCATTGATAGTTTATGGGTGGGAATTTTTGCTTACAGAATACACTCACTGCCTTTCCCTTCTTTTTATTTGTGTTGTAGTTTCTGTTGAAAGAAAACGATGACCTCAATAAAGTGCTAAAGGATAAAGGAGCTAAAGTGGTTGTTGCTGACCTTAAGTATCTTATCCTTTAGTGGAAGAGGCATGGTACCAAAATTTCACTGTCAGTATATCGCCTTACATAAATATTATGTTGTAAATATTGTTTGCAAAATGTGGGTTTGGTAGGTGGCATCAAAGACCTACCCCCGACCTTTTTGGGTGGGTGGTGTAGTTTGGTGATCAGAGGGGGGACAGCTATTGTTAAGGAGCCAGGCGGAGTTATGAGCTTCAAAGAACAGGGCAGTTAGAACTGACCCCATCTTTGTTTTCTAATAGATTGATACGCCTGTCAGCAGGGACTGTGGCAAGCTTAGTTTTAAGCTTTTTATTTCCTAGTGTGGTGTAGCAGTTTCAGTGGACTCTTCTCCTTTAATGATGTAGGTGATCACCCTCAAACAATAATAGAGGCTCTCCTGGCTATAGAAGAAGTGGAGAGAGACCATTTATTCAGGCCTAGGCCCTCAATCAGGCTTGTGTCCCTAGGAGGAGGAGGCCTTCAAGGTGGTCGGGGGGCGACAGGAGCTGTACTGGCCTGCCTGCCCCAAAAAACCAAGGTGAAGCAGGTAGGGGCTGCAGTGGAGAAAGCTGAGGAAGCGGGGAAGAACCCCGAACCCCTTTGGGATGGCCCTCCAGGGCTGAGAGGCCCCGCCGGGCTGCCTTGTTATAAAATAAGCAGAATGTCGGTGCGTGGCAGTGAGCTGAGATGGCCACCTGGTAGTGATTCTCCATAGCCACTGAGGAGTCCTTCATTCAGAGGAATGCTTCAATCGCAGCCACTTCTCTTCCTGACCTCACTTATGTTGTCAGAAGCTGTCTGGAGCAGCAGGGTAAACATGTCTAATAGCGTTCTTCATATTTGCGGCTGTCATTTTAAATATCCTCCTGGCATGTTTTTACCTTAGAGAGGAGCGTGTCTTCTCACATTAGCTGACATGGGAAAAATAAGTTGAATTTCTTCTTTTATAATTCTTATACTTTTTTTATTACTCTTTCTTACAGCCTGCATTTCTGGCTTCACTTTGGTTTACTTTTCTTTTCTGAAGGAGCATAGATTTTAAAAAACAATTACATCATTTCGTTGCTCATTCAATTTTTTATTGCCATTTGTCATTATTGTTCACTTCTTTGATTGAGCAATAAGTTACGTTCAGCTAATATTGCAACTTTTCAAGCAATTTTTCTCTCAGTGTTGACACTCTGTTGTTTTTTTACCTGCCCTCCTTTCTTTGCCACAAATTTTAAATAATCAACTTTTATTTACCTTGGTTGAATCTCAAAACGATTTTGTGCATCCTACTTCACAAGCTTCTATTGCTTTTAATTTTAATGTCCAAATAAATCACCATTGCCTCTGACTTTGGAAGACATTATGGATGAGCTTTGAAACATGAGACCATTTATGGTTGAGACAAGTGCTGCTCTTCACAGAATTTAGGAAAAATGGTCTTGTCTTGATTCATGGCTTACAGAGCTGGGACAGAGAATTAGTGATGCACAGAATGTCATTTCAAAAGTGGACTCTCTTACTAAGGAGGTAACTCAACTGAAAATATTAACGGAGGACCTAGAAAATCATAATTGACGTAACAATTTCCACATTTATGGCATACTGGAAGGTTCTGAAGGGCCAGACATGATCAACTTTTTGAAGTTTCATATTCCTAAATTAGTTGGTCCACAAACTTCTGTTGAACTAAACATTCAGAAGGCATGTCGCTTAGGTCCTTTACCTACCTCAAACTTCACCAGACCGAGAGGGATTATACCTCTTTTTTTTCATTATTCTGACCTCATGGCAGTTCTCACAGCAGCTAAGTGACATAAGAAAATGCACTGGGCTGGTCAAAAGATTTTTTTCAACCAGTATGTCTCCAGCGTTACGGCTAATCGACGAAAGGAATTTTTAGATCTCAGACCAACGCTTCGATCTATGAACAATTGTTATGGCCTTATCCATCTTTGCTTTTTTAAGGTTACATACAAAAACAAGACTACAACTTTCGAAGACCCGGTTGAGCTTAAAAAATGTATACACACCTACAAGGGAGAAAGAAATTAAGCTTTACTATATGTATAACTCCATATACTTGATTTCTCTTTTTCCTTACAGGTCTCCAGTCTTCCCTGTCTATTGGAGCAAGATGTTGTATCCCCTAATGTCTATTTGTTTCTGTGTTAACGTATTGTCCACCAATTTGCGTCTCCTTTTGTGTTTGGTAAGTTTCCTTTTGTAATTTGTCAGAAGTATCATTATCATCTCGTTCATTTTATTTTCTATTTTTCTTTCATTATTTCTATATCATCAATGTTCTCCTTTCCTTGGTGGTCCTTGGTGGTCCTTACCTGGAATGGTCTCTGTCTCCTCGCTCCCTCCCGCACCACTACTATTATCTTTTTTACAGTTTTTTGTTTGACTAAAGTCTTTTGGCTTTTCGTCATCTTTTCTCTTTATTTACCACTGGGGAGTTTTCTTCCTCCCTACTTTCTTTCTCTCTCTCTCAGTACTTTACCCCATATATTTTTCTTTATACTCTATCATACTTTTTCTATGTCGTTTTTTTCTCCTTAAGCAGCCTGGTTCAGTATCATTTCTGCCAGTTCTTATTTTATAATTCTCTCATTGTTGTATACTATTCATACCATAGGTTTATAAATGCTAGTAGTTTAAGTATAGTTTCATGGAATGTTAAAGGTCATCATAATCCAGTCAAGAAGTATTTACTCACCTATCAAAACAAAATTTCCACATTACTTTATTATGAGAAATGCATCTTAAGGAAAAAGACATTGTTTGTTTGCGTAGACATTGGGTGTGGACTGTTTTTGTCCTCCCACTGTAAATAACAAAAACCGTGTTATAATACTGCTATATAAATCTTTGTGTTTTCATTTGTTAAATGAAGTTAAAGATGATGCTGGTAGATGGCTGTTACTAATATTAAGATTAATGATACCCAGTTATCTCTCTGTAACGTCTATAATCCTAATGGTGTAGACCTGGTATTTTGCAAAAACAAATCTTTATTTTTGTCTTCTTGTTCGTCAGAAAATCTCATAGTAGGTGGTGACTTTAATCAGTTAATGGATCCCTTCTTTGATCATCGTTCTCAGACTAAGTTAATTCCCAACAAAATGCATGAAAATTTCAAGAAAGCTATTTCCTCTAGAGGGTTAGTTAATGCTTGGAGAACCTCCCACTCTGATGTGTTTGAATGTACTTTTTTGCACCTGTTTATAGTTCATATTCCTGAAAAGATTATATATTTCTTACTCAGACCGTGCTCCAATTCATGACTCATGCTGAGATAGGCTCTATTCTTATCTCAGATCACGTTCCAGTCATGGTAGATATGGATACACCTACAGATTCCCCCACTCTCACAGGTGGAGATTTAATAATGTCCTATTGCTTGATAAACAATTTACTGATCAATTTTCAACTCATTTTACAAGTGTTTTTCAGTTAATCTTTCTTCTGATACAAAGATTAATTTTATTTGGGACACCTTTAAAGCTATTGCCAGGTGTGTCATAATAGCTTATGTTGGAATCAAGAAAAAAAGCTTTCAAAGATCTTTGCACCTTTTAAAACAAATTAAATCCTTAGAGCATGAAAACCTTTCTTCTAATAAAACTGATACCTTGACCACACTAATTCATGTTAAAATGCAATATAATAAACAATCCTGGGATAATGCTTGCGGTTGCATACTTAAGTTTAATACTAAAATGTATTGATGGCTGTAACAAAATGGACAAATCCTTAGCTAATTATCTTAAAATAAAAAACAAAAATCTAAAATAACGGCCATAACAGATAATAATGCAGTCCAACAAATCAGTGATTCCAAAATACTAGGGTGTTAAGGAATACTATACTAAATCATATACCCCTAAATCCAATCCCAGTAAGGATAACTTGGATGCTTTTTTCAATCAATTCCCAAATCACCCAATCAAATAGTCTTTCATCCATTGATACCGCAATCGCTGAGCAAGAGATGATAAATGCCATCACTCAACTTCCAAAGGATAAAGCTCCTGCGCATAATGGTTCTTCTATTCAATTTTACTTTCATTTTAAACATCCTTTAGTTCCAAAGTTATTACTCCTAATCTCCCATTTCTAAACCACAGGGCAAACGCATGAAACATTTTCCCAAGCTACGCTTTGCCTGCTTCCAAAAAAGAGAAATATTTATCTCAATGCAGTAGTTATAGATGCATTAACACTGATTGTAAGACCCTAGCAAAAATATTTTCCTTACAGATTAATCAAGCCATCCCCGAATTGATAGGCCTACATCAATCTGGTTTTATCAAAGGACGCTATATCGCAGACAATTCTAGAACTTTTCTTAATATCATGCATATGGCCTCCAAGTTGAACTCCCCTGTAGCAGCTATAACTCTGGATGCTGAAAAATCTTTTGATACGGTTAATTGGGATTTTATGTTTGGAACAATGAAATGGCATGGTTTCAGCACTCATATCCTTCAATATATTTGTTTATTGTACTCTGAGCCCTCTACTTCTGTTTAGGTTAATGGAAATCAGTCACACTGTTTTGCCCTTCACAGAGGGACCATACAAGGTTGTCTATTACTCCCTCTTTTTTTATTATCCTTACAACCCTTTTGGTAAAAACTCATAAGTCTCCAACTTTTTCAGGATTTCACTTTATGAATATGGAGATAAAATTCACAGCCTTTGGTGATGATATTTTGTTATATGTATCTAATCCATCCACTACACTTCCCGGTGTATTTTCATTATTAACTGAATGTTCAGCAGTTTTAGTTTATAAACTTAATATCGGAAAATCAGAAGTTATGTCCTTGAATAAATATTGCTTCCGTGACATGTTTAAAGACACTGGCTTTGCATGGAATTCTAAACATAATAAATGTTTAAGTATTTTATATTCAAACACTATTGAAGATATCATTAAAATTAATCTTACTGAAGTTCATTCAAAGATTTCAACCATGGCTGAGTGTTGGGCCCCTCTTTATTTATCTTGGAGGGGTAGATTAGCCACAATTAAGATGTTGATGTTACGTTGCTGAGAATACATTCCTATTTGTCTATGCTCCCAATTACACCTCCGCTCATGTTTTTTACATTTCTTAATCGTTCTATGATTAGAATCATGTGGAATAAACATAAGCTACAAATTTCTCTAGCAAAACTTCAGCTGTCCAAAGATAATAGTGGGATCAACTTTCCTTAGCTTAGGCAATACCACTCTGCTTTCACACTTCAGGAAATTTGGACCTCCCTTTCAGCCATTCCTCCTGTTTCACTGTCAATCTGGGCTCAATTTGAGCTTGCACAGATTACACCATTTTTACAAAGGGAAGCTGTATATATTTCTCAGCCCCTGAAGGCTTTATTTATGCCTATACTTGCTCACTCTATTTTCATTGCCACACCTTTGATTACTAATTCTATTTCCTTTTCAAAGAATCTTGTCAAACTCCTTTATTTTATAATAAGCACATTAAAATAAAATATATAGTTCTTTCATGGACAGAATGGATACATAAGGGCATTACAACCATAGGTCATGTATTCTATCATGATTCTCTTTTAGATTTCCATGAAATTCAACACAAATATGGAATCACCTCTTAATATGCTAGTCAATATCCTCACCTTAAGACTATCCTTCTTCAAATTCTTTTTTACATTCTTCTGCTCCTCTATTTCACATGAATCAGTGCTCTTTCAACCCGGATTTTTCTTCACAAAGGAAATCATCTTGCATATATACAACTTTGAGTTCTTCTTCTATACAAAGTGCAAAATCCAATATTGAATTAAAGTGGGAAAGGGACCTTCACCAAGAGTTCTCTCCTCAAACATAGAAATCTGTGTGGGCCAAGATACGTAATACTTCTCGTTCTGCTAGCACAACTCAAATGTTATTTTGGTTGGGAAATGTATTGATCTGCTAATTGCTATTACTTTGAAAATAATCACATTAAATTGCGAAGACACCACTAAAATTACACTGACATCCGGGGGCTACTGAGCCGAGAGCACCACAGTGGGGATTGCGCTGTGAGAATGGTGCAGCTTGAAGTAGCTCCCACAGAGTTGGGCCGGGCCTGGAGCGATGTGGGCCTGATGCTAGATTTATCTAGGCCATGCAGGCAGCCCCACACAAGCATGAAGGAGAGCACACAAGAAAGGGAATACATGGTCATAGAAAAAGGACTGCCAGGGCATGTCACAACATACAGCCATGGAAGAAGCGATGCAGGTGGGGTGCTGGCTTGGCATGGACGGCTGGGGTGCAGGGAAATGAGTGAGCCTTGGGAAAAGCGTTCTAAAGCCAGGAAAGGACATAAATGTGGGCAAGAGGCAGAGAAGTAAGGCTGGTCGCTGGAAGAGATAGGAGGTCAGAGGAATACTGTGAGGAGTGAATGGGGTGAGAGGTCCCACAGTTTTTCAGGGTATGTGTCCACCCCACTATAGCAAAGGGGGCCATAAAGGTAGACAGCAAGGGGGTAAGTGCCTGTTTCATTAAAGCTTCCTTTTTCACACTTAATACTTACTCATGTGGCCTACGCTGTTATGCCCAGTGAGGGTTTGGGGGTGGGGGGTGGGCATCAGAGCCCTACTGCTCTTAAGGTGTTCGGTGGGTGGTCTAGTCTGGGGACCGTGGGGCAGATATTGGCAGGGAATCAGCCGGGACAGATATAAGAGCTTCAAAGGAGAGGACAGTTAGACCTGAGCCCTCCTTTGTTCTCTAGTACATTGATGTGCCAGTCAGAAGGGATGGTGGAAAGCTTTCCCACCACCCCACCCTTGAAATTAAGGCTTTTATTTTGCGGTCGGTGTGTCCTGGGGAGATGTTTTTGTGACATATGGGGCCTTTTTGGTGAGACAGGTTGTAGACTTTCAGGTTTTGAGGGGTTTATTGTCGTGATGAGCAGGTGCATGGGTGGCGGTAGATTGAACAAGTTTATAAGGTCTTTCAACGAAAGTTGGTTATATTGAGACTCTGTTAAGAGATGCAGAGGGTGAAACTGGAATGCAAGAGGAAGGCAACAGTTGGAGTATACACAGTAATGGTTGGATGGGAGAGGTTTCACTTGATGTGGACATATTAAGGGTTATTTAGGGGAGGAGGGTGGTGGCTGGTTGGGTTGCTCGATGTCTAATGTGGCCGAGGTTATTTCTAGTTTGTACAGCCTATTGCCAAGGATTGTTTAATTGAAGTTTTAACCTGTTTGATTAAAGTGGCCCTATTCACACTCAATAGTGACTAATGCAGTCTCTGGGTGCGCCATCCTGCCCAACATATCTCATTGGCGTTAACAGTACATAATCTACGCCCAGATATTTATACCAATGATATTTATGTCAAACAATATTTTGGAATACAATATTCTAACATACAAGGAAGCCTTGGTTGTTTTTTAAATGTATATTGTTATAGCCTGCATTGTCTCCATTTTAAGATGTACACAGGCAATGCTTTCTTTATTGTAGGTGCCATTTGATTACAAAGGGGACATTGTGATTCAAAATTGAGGCTAAATTTATTTCTTATTCATAGATAGTGTGGCATGTTAATCCTGTGAGCTTGTCTAAGCATGCAAACTATGAAACATAACTAGATTTAAATTGGACCTTGGGGCAGAAATTAATCCCACCACTCAGTCTGGTCGGTCATTTATTCAAAGGGACACCCAGTGGCACCCTCTTTGAACTTTATCCTAACATGGTTAGCCACATTGCATTTCCAGGCAGGTCTGCAAAAATTTAACTATTTAGGCTGTTGAGTTTAGGAGTGATTACAACACAATAGGGTAACCCAAAAGACATTATGACCTGGGTACAGTTTGGTACAAACAACAGAGTGGTCGATATGGGGACTGCAAAAGTTATTTGAAAAGAGAAACAAATTCTCACAAGACACACAATGTTTTTAATCATATATACAAATAAAATAATGGAATATGAATTGTAGTGCTGAAAGTTTTGGACGCATGAGCCCTAGAATAGAAGCCCAAGTGCCTTTGTCCGTATTTATTTGCTCACCCAGTTGGGGGATGAGTAACTATGCTATCCCTAGGCGAGATTTTGCATGTTAGGAGAACCTTAAGCATTACGAGAACACACCAGACTCATTTTTAACCAATAGTATTCCCATACGTTTGCCCCATGTATCTGTCCTGATGAAGAACCACATCAAAGGTATTGAGTAACGGCATGTATTCTCTGGGTTGAAATGTCGACAACCTACTATATATGCCTGGACTGAATCATTGTCCTCAAGGAGGAAACTGATTGATTCAAGTATTACTTCTGCCATATGGGTATTGAGTAAAAGACATATCTTCATCTCAGGCAGGCTGTATGGGGTTGCTTGCATGCACTGCAATTCATAATCCATTATTTTATTTCTCTGCTCGAGAACTTTTTTGCACTTTTTCACCTTTTGGAGAAACCATAAGTATGCTTTTAACTATCTGTATATACCACAGACATTTTTATACAGAAGATAATTTTTCATATCTCTTGGCTCTGACGTAGTATTTCTTTTGTTCTCTCCTTTTTATTTCCCATAGGGTTCAACGTACAAATAATAAAGTTGTGTCTTGTGAGTTTATGAGCGAAACATTTGTCTGTACTAGACTGGTCAAATTGTTTGCTAGATCTTCGATTGGGAGGGTTCTTTAGACCATATTTCATTAAAGATGAATATGTTTTGCGTCCTCTATAGGAGTAAACCACTGACTTGGGCCTGGGTATGCGAGGACTACAAAGTCATACCAAGGGAGGGCTAGCGACAAAGCTCTGTGCCCACTGCTCTGCTTTCTGCTGAATGAAACTAAGAGAGGCTGCTTTTCTTAGCCTGTGAAATAAACAAAAATGTTCAGAACGTTTAGTGATAATGAGTGTAGCGGCTCTCAAAATGTGATGACAGCAGTGTCAACATTCAGCTGTTAACACAGCATCTTTCTGAGAGCGGGAATAAAGTACAACAGGCAACCAAGCTAGGGTGGGTGGGTAGCAAAGCAGATATCCATGCACAAAAGCCACTCTTAAAATGGTGCACACATCACGGCAGACATTGGGGCAAGTTTGATTACACAGGACATCAGACACCCAATCAGTGGTCTAGATGAATAACAAGCTACTTGCTGTTGCTTTTTTTTCACCCAACTCAAGCGCTGGTGCCTATAGTGACTGCTCTCCAAGACAGACATCTTTCTGGAAACCTTCCTTATTCTTGGCAGAACGGTGAATCTTGCTCCCCGGATCTCTTCTGCTCTGTAATGTGTTCAAGCAGTCGGTGTTGTGATGGAAAGTTCAAGAATATGCGTTGCTATTCACTGATTAATTATTCATGTTTTTCTTTTAGTTATTCTTTCACGCGAGAAAGAGCTATAAATTATTTTGCAAGACCAAAAGACTACGTCTTCGGTCATCCCACCAAATATACATTTTACCTAATGACACATTGCATGTGGGTGTTTTTACATAGAGACTGAGAATAGTTCCGCTTTGTAGCACAGGGGGTTTCCTTTTCATGGCAATGCACATTTAGGTTATCAATCAGATGTAGCAAAAAATCTGACAAAAAGTCAAGTCTCAAGCATAAATATTCAAATTAAAAATTAAGATACAGAGTGATGTGCTTCTACTCTGATAGAGTTGAGGCTAACCAGACAGGTTCACCTCCAAAGGTTCCAGCTTTTATAGACAAATTTGCAATAGAACTCAATGGAAACTAATCAATCAGTTTAAGATGAGCAATGCTAAACAGATTCAACTTCAGAATTATTCAATGTCACCTATTGCCACTATTCTAGCAGGGATCACTGAAATAATATCGAGCCCATTAATATCGACTTGCAAAAATATCGATGAGAAAATATCGAGGGACAAAAAATCGAGTTTCTATCTTTATACAGGTAAGTACAAAAATATCGACTCTAAAACATCGACTGTAAATAATATAGACTGTCAAAATATCGTTTTTTATATGTCTTTAAATTAAGTTAAAACTAATATAAAAATAAATATATTTAATATAAACTTAGTTAAAATGATTAAATAAATGTAATATTAATAAATAATTAATGTAAATTACAAAAAAAATAATAAATATATATATATATATAAATACATATTATTAACTAAACATATATAATATTTTTACCGTAGCATAGCAAATTGGTTAAAATTTATTGTAACAACTATAGTGAATTCAACAGTAGAAAAAAGCTGGATAGCGTAGGGGTAAAAATTACTATTCCCACTCCAGTGGGTGCAACAGTAGAGAAAACGTTGGATAGCGTAGGGGTAAAAATTACTATTCCCACTCCAGTGGGTGCAACAGTAGGGAAATCGTTGGATAGCGTAGGGGTAAAAATTACTATTCCCACTCCAGTGGGTGCAACAGTAGGGAAAGCGTTGGATAGCTTAGGGGTAAAAATTACTATTCCCACTCCAGTGGGTGCAACAGTAGGGAAAGCGTTGGATAGCGTAGGGGTAAAAATTACTATTCCCACTCCAGTGGGTGCAACAGTAGGGAAAGCGTTGGATAGCGTAGGGGTTAAAATTACTATTCCCACTCCAGTGGGTGCAACAGTAGGGAAAACATTGGATAGCGTAAGGGTTAAAATTACTATTCCCACTCCAATGGGTGCAACAGTAGGGAAAGCGTTGGATAGCGTAGGGGTAAAAATTACTATTCCCACTCCAGTGGGTGCAACAGTAGGGAAAGCGTTGTATAGCGTAGGGGTTAAAATTACTATTCCACTCCAGTGGGTGCAACAGTAGGGAAAGCGCTGGATAGCGTAGGGGTTAAAATGACTATTAATTAATTGACAATTAACAATTTTAATTAATTTACATAATCAATTAATTATTATTAAATAACTTCCCACCCTATAAACTCACAACCCACTACAGAAAATAATTTACTAAATATTAATTATTTATCAATTAAATATTTATAATTATTTACAAATTATATTTTAATTATTTACCAATTAATAAATATTTAACAATTATTATTAATTAACATAATTAATTAATTATTATTAAATTACTTCCCACCCTATCCCCCTATAAACCCACAACCCGCTACAGAAAATAATTTACTAAATAATAATTATTTATCAATTAAATATTTATAATTAATTACCAATTATATTTTCATTAATTACCTATTAATAATGAATTAACAATTATTATTAATTGACATAATTAATTAATTATAATAAAATTACTTCCCACCCTATTCCCCTATAAACCCACAACCCGCTACAGCAAATAATTTACTAAAAATTAATTATTAATTTATTATTTTTTACCAATTATATTTTAATTATTTGCCAATTAATAATTAATTAACAATTATTAATAATTTACATAATTAATTAATTATAATGAAATTACTTCCCACCCTATTCCCCTATAAACCCACAACCCGCTACAGATTTATATTACACAATTATTAAAAATTATTAATAACTACCTTATTTTCGATTTTTATTGTCTATATTCTATCTAGTCGATATTATGTCTAGTCTATATTTTTGATTCAATATTTTAGCTATTAATATCGATATTACTCGATATTTTTGTAGTCTATATTATGTCTGGTCGATATTTTGGCTAGTCTATATTTTTTACTCGATATTTTGTCCAAACGATATTTTGGAATCAATACTATGTCTGTTTACCTTCTAGCAGCACGCCCTAATTGAACAGTAATATGCTCTATTAACCTAATGTCATTAAATTAGCAAGTACACATCTAGATATAAAACAATGAAAGTCTCATGCATTGATACAGGCAGGATGGGCCTTGAAGGCTAAAAAAAAAAGAAAAAACATGTATCCTCCGTTCTTCCTCGAGAACAGCAAGGCACAGAGCACATCTTGATTATGTTTGGTGTCAGAGTCAGAATGAGAAATAGAAGCACAGCACACATCATGACTGTGTTGGCCCAGAGCCCATCGCCCATTTGCAGGTGGGTGTCAGTCACTCCACCATGGAGGGGTGGGGGACCAAGGAAGTGGGTCGTGACCAGAAATGGTCATGAGTTATGCGACAGAGGGGAGGGGGCAGAGTAGAGCCCTTTAAAAGTGGGCTACCCTCCACCCCTGACCCCCTCTTTGTCCTCAGATGTGCTGCAGGAGCCGGACTAGCGCTGGCGAGCACAGAGCAGATTCCGGCATATTTTCAGGCAGGGGATTAACAGTCCCTCATTCTGCCCAGATTTTGCATTTGCCAACAGTAGTTTACAGAAGTGCTAATCCAACAGTCTGCCCACCAGGGTCCATAGCGTGGCATGTAGCAGCTGAAATGAAAGAAAGAATATGTAAGGGAGAGTTTAGGGATGTCTTTGACCTTATTAATGCAGGGATACTACAAGAGAAGGGGAGGCAAGGCAGGGATGGAGATTTTTGTCCTAAGAAACCATGGGTTGAGAGATCACTGATGATTTGAGTGACAGGTTTCACCATTTATTCAGCAATCCTTGCAGAAAGGTTTCCCTCCTTGGCTCCACAAATCCTGGGTTACATTCCCCTCATTCACAGTGTGGGCTCTGACTTCCCTGGGACAGCTTGGATGCAGTACAATATGAAGTTTAGGCAGACCAAGGCTTTCGTCCAGAAATCGCATGGGATCAGAGGGAAATTAATCTGTGGCATGCAGAATATGAAGTTGCACACAATGCAGCTAGGGTGAGCCATTCCTTTTGCCTCGGTAGACAAGGGGGTGAGAAGAGAACGCATGTTGGCAATTCAACCGGAAAGAATGTGCAAAAGGGGCGGCTTGTAAATTCAAGCATATTTGCTCCATCTGTGTTGGGCAAGGGCACCCAGAAGCACACTGTGGCCAAGAGCCAATCGGCTATTTGCAGGTGGGCATCATTAGTCACTCCACCGTGGAGGGGTTGGGGACCAAGGAAGTGGGCCATGACCAGAAGTGGTCATGAGTTATGCGACAGAGGGGAGGGGGCAGAGTAGAGCCTTTTAAAAGTGGGCTACCCACCAATGACCCCCTCTGTGTCCCCTGATGTGCTGAGGGAGCCACATTGAATGTTTGCCACCCACCCCAACATATCTACATTGTTGTCCATTGTAATTGTGAAATGGCACTGATGCTTGAGGGCACTAAGTTACCCAGATGGCCGCCTCCTTCGGGAGAAGCCTTTCAGGGGTGAGGCTGGTTGGAAGGAGGGCTGACCTGCTGGTAGCCCTACCCTTCTAGCCCTACCTTGGATACCCCAGAGATTATGTGGGGCTTGACCAAGAGTCATGGGATGCCCCGGCGGGGACTAATGCGTTATGGGGTCTCTGGAGATGTCAGAAATGTTTGATGTGACAGTTTCTCACCTGGTCTTTCAGTACTATGTTGCCCCCAAATGGGGATGTAAATAGGATATGTGCAATGCTGTGTTTGGCTTTTTTTGTGTATTTTGCAATATTTTCTATTGTGTAATGTTATTTGGGGTTGTATGTCTTTACAACGCATTCCGTTGCAACGCATGCCTTTACCACGCATACGTTACAACGGAATGCTTTTTTCGCGCATAACCTTTTCCACAAATATTCCTTTACCACGCATAGATTTACAATGATTTTTGTTGTAAATTTATGCATGGTAAGGGCATACTCTTGGGAAAGGTTATACCCCCCCCCTCCCTGTACCCTTATCTCTTCAAGTCGTCTTCTCTCCTTCATCTTCCTTGATGACGTCCTACGTCGTAAAGAGGAAGCGGAAGTTTCTTTCCGTTTCCTCTCTAACGACGCAGATTGCCTCCACTTCGCTTCGTCACTTAATTTTCTTTTTTTGGGGGGGGACGACGACCCCCCTCAACCCCCCTTTTTATTCTCATGCTCTTTTTTTTGCCTTTACCACACATGCCTTTACTACGCATCTCGTAGTAAAGGTATGCGTGGTAAAGGCTTTCGTGGCAACCACGCATGTGTTCTAATGCATGCGTGGTAAGGGCTTGTGTGGAAACGGCCGCGTTGTAGTGGCCATTTCCCGTTATTTGTTTGCAGTGATTTTATACCACCTTGTTTCATGTGGAGATATTTGCTACGTCCTAACCCAAGAAGTTGAGTCTGTTGCCTTTGTGGGGGGCGAGGGGACCGCGCAGTTCGCAAGGGTGGTTGACCCCATTTCCATTGCACGAGTGAGCACACTATAGAAGACAATGTGAAGTTGAAGCCTACTTTAGGCCTAACTATTGAACACAGGAAAATGCAGTGTTTTAAAGCTGCATTTTACTGCGGAAATGTTCAGAAATGTTAAGTTTGCATTTTCGTTAAATCAAAATCAACTTTCACGTTGCCAGGAACCAAACCCCTTTTTTTAATTACACTTAGGGGCATACTACCAACAACTAGCGATAATTATCGCTATGTTGGCTTAGCGGCAATATTATTATCGCCGAGCCCCGCCGATTTTTATCGCAGATAAACCTTGCTATTATCAAGGTTTATCTCAAAAGCGATAAAAATCGGCCAAAAAGTCAGCGATATTCATGCATTCCCGAGCTAATGCTCTTAGCCATGTAATCCACCTACCATTGGATGACATGGCTAAGAACTGCTCTGGGCAGGCGTTAGCTTTTGGGGATATTCGCGCTTAGCACAAATATTTCCAAAAGTAGGTAATAGGAGATAGCGATGTTAGTGACTGTTTCCAGTCGCTAACATCTTGGCATGCCCACTTTGCATGTCATTAGCGATAAATATCGCTGACATGCAAAGTGGGCCCCAAGATGATCGCTATCTCCTACGAGCTGTCGCTAACTGGTGTTAGCGACAGCTAGGTAATAGGGCGATAAAATTATCGCCGCTTTAGCGGGAAATATTCCTGCTAAAGCGGCGATAAGGCCCTCGGTAATATGCCCCTTAGTGCTGTAACGCGGAGAGAGGAGATGGGGTCTCAGTCTCTCATTATTATGGTTGGAGCACATAGCCTGGTAATGCGTGCTTAAGGAAATTGCAATTCAGTGTAAACATGTTTGTACAGATATCAGAAATTTAAATGGTGCAATGCTTATCATACATTACCGTGTGCCATAAAATCTGCACCCCTTGTTTAATTTCTGCAGATCAAACCTACCAAATTTTAAGAATTAAAACGGCCTGGAAAACATTGGTCATGTGGATTTGATGTTGTAGGAATCAACATATCCATGTTTTGCTCCACTTTCTGGGCAAAGCTAAGTGTACTTAATAATTATCACACTGATAAACTCCGAACACCTCTGTTTCGAATTTCAGCACTTATAGTCAGGCCCACATTCACCGGAATTCTTTGAAATTTATAAGGATACATTGGGAAGTTACAGAAAACAAAACATGTCACCTGTGGGATGGTCTAAGGGGCTTATTTACAAGCACCTTGCACCGCCGGTTTGTCACTTTTAATATGGGAAAAAGTGATGTACCGACAGCCCAAGGGGCTTGTAAATAAGCCCCTAAGTTCCTCATATAATTAATGCATCCAGTACATCCACTTTCCCTAGTATAACTATGTACATATAGGGGCTGATTACGATGTCGGTCGGAAAATTTCTGCCCAACACCGTCTCGGAATCAGGACTGACAGACTCGCGGTCGGCTGTTCCGCCCAACCGCGTATGATGCGACCAAACACTGTTTGGTCTGATTCCCATTGTTTCTTATGGGAGCTCGTGTTCTGCCCAACAAATGTCCGTAACATAGGCTCCTAAGGGGAAATGGGGTGTGCGCGGAAAACCATGCATCCTGTCGCAGGCACCTCATGGTGCCTGTCACACAGTGATTAATTTTACAGGGGGGTCCTTTAGGTACCCCTTCAGCCACAAATTGGAGGCCTCAGGATGAAGAGGGCCCTGTCAGGTCCCCAACAAAGTAACTTTGCAACAGCCTTTTCTTGTCACACAGGCTGACTCAGAAAGGCTGTTGGAAATTGACATTGCAAACCCGAGGTCAGAAAAGCTGTCCATAGGGCTGTACAATGCAGTTCCAACCGACACAGATACTCCAAGAGCCAGTCGGATTTTGGAATGACCGCACAGTTTACCTTCCGACTGCAAACATCGTAATTGGTCGGTCGGAATGTAAACCGACGGAGTCAGTTGGAAGGGTTCTGACACAGTCTAGGAGAATTTGACTGTCAGTGGGATGGGCAAAAGGATAATTTCGGAAACATAAGGTGCAAAGTGGGTTGCAATAAGCAACTGGTCACACCATTTCTTGGGTGTAAAACATTATTTTGTTTACTAAATGTTTGAACCGGAAACTGAGCATATAGTACACAGCCTCTGCAGGGCCCAAACTTTATATATGTCCAAAATCCTATGATGTGTAACCACGATAAAGGTAGAAACTATAAGTGCTGACTGTTTAAATGAATGCCTGAAAACTCATTTTAGTGTATTCCTAATACATGATATTGCAATAAAATATCATAATGCACAAGTAACTAGTGGTTTAAATTGAATGCTTGACTATGAAATCTGAACTACTTTCCTATGACTGAGGTAAATTTATTGATAAATGTACGAGCAAACATCTCCCTAAAGATTGTACCAGAAAAGTAACCCTGTGGTCTGGGAACAATTCTCGCCTCGGTGATGAAGGGACTAACACCTAGGAGAGTTCCCTTCTTTGGAGGGTTTCCCTCACCCAACAAAGGTGGTATGCGTCATCATTGGGGAACCTCCTCGTATTGTGATGCGTTGCCACCATATGGACTACAACCCACTCTCTGAGAGGGAGGACCTCAGTGATGTTTTTGTATGAAGAAAGTTATATACTAAATACCCAATTGTGGAGCTCGGGGTGGTGAGGGCAGCAGAGCACAAACAAGGCCAAAAGTATGATTAAAACTAACTACAGGGTTCCCTGCAGAAACCTTTAATTGGGCGACCCTGGGTTAGGATTCAAAAGCAGCGTGGCATTGTGGGACAGATTAAACCGCTCATGTGTCATAAAGGTCAACAATGTTCTGCCAGTGATCCAGCTAGTGTCACAGCTTTCTTCAGGACCTATGGGTGCTCCTGCTCATTTGTGCTCCAAACAATGTGATGAATAAACACAATAATAAAACAACACAAAACCATCCAGTGATCCTTTGCAACATATGTGGGTGAAGGATTAACTGGCAGTACCTATGGAAGACATGTATAAAAGGATATTTTTGTCTTGAAACAAACAAGGGTGTAGTTAGTATGCAGGCAAGTCTAGTAATTCTATATATGAAGATATATGAGACCTGCCTCTATCATTGGCTGGTCAGTTTGAGGACGATTAAGGCCCTTCTAAAAACCAGTAAATATTTTCTTAAATCACAGGAGACATCATACCCCATTTTGAGGGGGAATGTCAAATAAGTATGCTGTCAGTCAAGCTATTCAAAAGACAACATTATTTTTTGTGAATGCTTACCCACTTATGTCGGGTATCATAGCTCAGTAATCCTTGGCATGGGGCCTAAGGGGCGGAGGAGTCTCTAACCTATGCAGCCTTCATTGAAACAAAGGGACAACAAGATACAAGAGAGAGAGAGAGAGAGAGAGTCCTTTAGGGGCAGGAAACGAGAAACAATGTTATTGTTTATATCTAGAAAACCACTAGTGTATGTGATTCCTACAGAGGCACTGGCAGTAAGGATTAGTGTTGAAAAGTAATAAATATGGTGGATATCAGACATGTGTGAAAGAACCCATGTGGCACTCCCCCAAAGCTGAGTCTAAGTCATGTGTGTTTCAATGGCTGGCCATACATGTGAAATAGCTCAGTAGTCTGATGAAACCAAATTAGTGTCTAATGGAGGGGGAATTTCGCTATGTTAGATCGTTAGGACTAGCTCATCGATGATGGAATACTACTCTCATGCGGTAAGCATGACAAAAGGTCCTGATCAAAGGTAGCGGCATACAATGGGCCTCATTTATGAGAAGTGTTGCATCGTTGTGTGAAAGCAGCGATGCGAATGATGCATCATATTTACTGTATGACGCATCATGTTGCATAGAATGACAGATACGTCAGTATTACTGATGAATCTGTCGGCACAAAAGTAACACATTGCTGAAGTTGTGTCGAAAGTGTGACGCATCTCCAGCAAAGTTCCTTTCACATGGAGCAAGCCCCATGTGAAAGGGCCTGCGTCACCCTTACTCCTGCCATGTGGCAGGCGTAAGATTTTGATGCATTGGCATCCTAGAAGTGGTGCAGCAAAATCTCACAGATTTCACTGTGGCACTCCTAGGACCCTTTCTTGCTGGGTAATGCCCATCCTGCATACATTATACCTGCGCAGGTATAATGTAGCACAGGTGTTTATGAAGTGAGGCATCTGCCTAGATGCTTCACTTCGTAAATATGGCACACTATGCTGTATTATTTATGCCGCCGCTGCGTCACTAAAAGTGACACAACGGTGGCGCAAAAGTGATTCAGGCCTTCATAAATAAGGCCCAATGTAACTAGAGTGGCTGCCATTTCATTGTATGCGTGTCAAATGAATAGCCAAAACGCCATAAGGTGTTGGTGGCCCGCACTCCGAGTTACAGTGGTCAAACATACTAAACCGCTCCCGCGTGCTGTCACTGCAACCAAGCAGCGGTAAGCAGAGGGCTGGAATGCTATGCCACAATATGAACGGCTGTCATTGCGGGTCGTGGCAGTAGTAGTGATAAGATCGTCCTCATGTGCTATGGCTGTAAGTATCACAATACAAGGAGGTTCCCCAATGATGAAGCGTGCCACATTTGGTGGGTGATGGAAACCGCCCTAAGAAGGGAATTCTCCTGGTTGGTGATTCCTTCATCAGTGACGCTAGTATTGTTCCCAGACCC